>NC_090380.1:69917318-70253318 GCF_036365525.1 Heterodontus francisci
CAGTTTCTGGTCAATGGTAGCCCCTAGGATGTTGATAGTAGGGGATTCAGCGATGGTAATGCCATTGAATGTCCAGGGGAGATGGTTAGATTCTCTCTTGTTGGAGATGGTCATCGCCTGGCACTTGTCTGGCGCGAATGTTACTTGCCACTTATCAGCCCAAGCCTGGATATTGTCCAGGTCTTGCTGCATTTCTACACGGACTGCTTCTGTATCTGAGGAGAATCTGAGAATTCTCATGTGCAATACTACTCATTTTCACAACAATAATTATTTTACATAAAGGGCAAATTTATGAGGTGAAATCCCTCTTAAAATGAAATTCAAGCCACAATTTCAGCCTAAAATCATTTAAAAAACAAGATTAGAATTCTGCCCCCCTCCGGTCTCTACCAGGAGCCGTCTGGCAGGAAGGAGGTAGTAAAATCGGGTGGGATGCAGCATGCACAATGCCCATTGCCTATCCACCTCCACTGTATTTTACCAGTGGCAGCATGGTGTCGGGCGGTCCACCCGCCCTTGGGCCATTTGAGGCCCTTAAGTGGCCAATTAATGGCCTCTGAAGGTCCTCTTCCCATCACCGCTGGTATTTTACCAGCAGTGGTGGGGGTTCCACGCCATCTGGTGAGGTCACCAGGTATATCCTGGCAACCTGCCAGTGCCCCACAGTGGGTCCCTCCCCAGCAGAAAGGGCTGCCCTGGCTTGATCCTCCCATCCCCCCAACCAGCCTCCCGACCACAGAACCCCCCCACTTGCTGAGACTTGCCCCATTTACCTGAGCACTGGGCCTCCATTGCCGGCTGGGTCTGGGACAAGGTGCAGTCCCAGCATTGGCCTCTGCTCCTGGTGGTGCTGCTGTGACTGAAGAGCTGCCGGCCCTCTGATTGGCTGACAGCTCTTGGCGATGGGACATCCTGCCTCATTAGGGCAGAATCCACGACCACATGCAAAATTGTGTTGTGGTTTCCAGGGCCAGCGGAGGTCGGCTCAGGCCCAACGTTCCAGCCAGTGGGTAGGGCCACTGCCTCCACGTTAAATTCTGGCACAAGGCTTTAAAATTCCAGAGGGACTTTTACCAATCTCTTGCTGTAACTGGAGCAGAAGAATCACTGTCACCCTGCAGGTTTCAGTGATCTCCCACCAGAATTATGGCAGGAGACCAGTAGGACCACTGTAGCATTTTTGGCTCAAACATTTGGCTCTCCTGATGGTTTATTAGGTAAATACCTCACCTAAAAAACTGTCAAGATCCCAGCTTCAATCTTTGGTTTCTGTGCTGAGATAGCTGACCTCACTCAGGGCAGCAGTAGGGACATGACAGGTATCCTCGTTGTCCTCAGTCTAGAGAAATTCAGCAAATGTAACCAGTCCTGATTGCTATCCAGTGGTCCATAGGCATCAAATAAGGACACAATCCAACAAAGCTCTGATGACCATCATTTTGCATAGCCTGCTTTACACTTTCTGATCAGGAGGCTCGCACATGTTTCACCTCTACCAGCTGGACACTGGACACATGATGATCATTTGGGAACAATTTAACCTTTTTCAAACAATCACAGTGCAGCCCATGAAGAACACAGCTACCCTCAGTTGCTGAGTTCTGGGTTTGTTGCCATCCAGGACCAGTGTACAAAAGTAAGTTTTCTGAGCAACTTTCTATCTCAGAAGAAGGTACAGATTTAGCATCTGAGTCTTTCTATGTCACACAATCCTGGACCTTCAATGGGATCCAGTATATGATTGGCACAGGTGGAGCCAAACTTATTGGCCTACCCCATGCGGGTCCAGGCCATCTTTCTCCTGCTTATTAAAGTGGATTCTTTTGTCTGAGGGCAACTAAACTTTGAATTCAAGGGGACAACCCCCCAGCCTAAACGGCTATACTGGACTTTCCAGCATGGCTGTAATGGTGTACACCCCAGATATGTTCTGAGTAGCATTGACATCCCCCACTAATGGTAGTTAACCCCATGTACATGACCCCATGTATTTTGGCAGGGTTAACAGGGGAGGCCTGAGGTGGATGCATATCAGCGCTTATGCCTCATACAGGTGCGAAGCAATGTTGTTGTATTTGAGGAGCAAGCTATTGCAAGATGTGACTAACACTACCTCCTGACCTGGACGCCCACCTTTCCAGCCTGATCACACCCCCTCCTGACCTATACGCCCTCTCCGACCCAATTGCTCTCCTTCCTCATTTACCTACGGGCCACTGTTAGCATCGCAGTGACTGGATCTTTGACCATGCGTTGCCTCATTATTCTCCACATTTCACTGGCTTGATGGAAATGAGGTGCAAGGCCCAAAATCAGGGCGCATCATATTTCACCATTCAGCTCAGAGATCATATCCTGCACTACCCACATGCCCAAATATCTACGCCAAGGACTGGGTTTAAGGTACACAGCTGCGTTGGTGTAGAGCAAATCTTCCTCTGCTTCTCATCTGGGCTACAACTAACTTAGGCTAGCCTTTGTTAAAAATAGAAAAGTTAGATTTTTCAGTACTAATGGGCAATATTTGCTGCAGCAGGTCTGCCTTTGGTTGGACTTGCCCTTGCATGTTTAGGTTTTTAAAGTTTTTGCATGTCAAGTTGCTGAAAGCGAGAGCTGATAACATCACAGCAAGGAAAAATGGACATCTGGGATTAGCAACTGTGTATTTCCTTAACCAAAGAGACTGAAATTAACAGTGCAAGGGCCGAGAAGGAAGTGTGGAGTGGATTAATTCAGTGGGGTAAATTCTGTGTCAAATCAGGTTCAGAAAGAAAAATAAAGAGAGGGATAGATTGGATTAAGAGAGAAAAAAGAAAAAGTAAAAACAAAATTAATTTTACATTTTTAATTTTGAAAAATTCCTGCAACATTTAAAACCTGAGAAATTAATAATAGTAAATTTTCAGTTCCAGAGAGGTTGACTAGCTGTAATTAACACTTGCCATGTTATTACAGCGGAAATGGACAGAACTTAACATTCTGTGGTGATCTGTTCATCTCTGTAGTGCAAGTATTGCAATTTCACACTTTGCAATGCATTTCAGTAGTGAAGCAGACAGCGAGATGCTGTTTGTGCGAAGCTGACAGCAGAATGGTGCAATTCCAATAGCAATTTTTGTATATTTGAGTTTAATATTTCATCTGTCCCTCGCCTGATGTTGCTCTACTGTTTGTGCATAAATAACAATGAGGACCATTAGCTTCACTGTTATTTTGAAAACAAATTATAGCCTGATATCTGTAAACTTGATTACCATAACATCCATACCAAATAATAATATAAAGCAATATCAGTACTTGCAATAAGGTATTTGCATTCAATGGTAAAAGCTTGAAAATCCTGGAATTCAATTTTATGCAAAGCACTGATATCAATACATTGCACAGGGATACTGATTGCTTGTCATACAAACAATCACATGATAATTAATTAATTGTAATTAATGCAACAGAATTCTGCAGCTGGATACCATTTCCACACTTCTGTAATGGATGAATGACTTACATTTTTGAAAATTGGCAACTGGCATTTATAAAAAAAACTTACTGAACATTTGCAGGAGAATAGGAAACAAAATCACAATTTTACATATGGCTGATGAGATATCTTTGGAAAAAGAAGCCTCTCTTTCTTCCTGCTGCAAGCTATTGGTAGACGGATTGCCCTTCTGTACTATTCGTTATTATGACTCAGGCAACTTTCAGAGCAGTGCTTTATCTGAATCAGAGGCCGAAATCCCTACAGAATTATGAATATAAATGGCTTCTACACAAATAATTTTCAATGGGTATTCTAAACTGGTAGAACAGTAACAATATAACTCATGCAACTTTCAGAGCAGTACTTTATCTAGATCAGAGGCAAAAATCCCAAATAGAATTATAAATATAAACAGCCTCTACCCAAATAATTCTCAGGGCATTTTAAAACTAGTAGAACAGTAATAGGAATTCTACACCACATTAGAATATTCTAATTTTGAATCGGGTACACTGGAAATTTCATAGAGTAAAATTACTTTTTACGTGAAGGTGAGTCATATATGTTCTGACCAGATGTTTTTCATTGGCTTCACCTCATTTTCTGTTAAAATGTTTGGTTGAATTGTTTCATTGATTTATGCTTTGGATAAGGGATGCAGCTCTCTTAGTAAGAAGTGTCACAAAACACAGACCACGTCAAAAGATTTTAACTCTTTTCCCAGCCCGTTTTGAATTGAAATGTTACTGCAGAATCAATTAATGGTTGCTATTGAAGATGCTGTATTTCAAATTTTAAAAAATGTTTCATTATAATTATTTCAAGCATGCCTCATTCAAAGAATAGCTTGAACTTAGAAAACATTATTGATTAGAAGAAAAGTAAAAATAGAAGCAGAAGAATCTTATTAATCATTGCTGTCTACGAGTTATTTTGCCCAAATCTATATGAAGAATTATACTGGTGATCTGAAAAAAAACCTACCATATGTATCTGAATTAACATTGAACATAAAATCTTTGGCACTATAGTTCTTCTACAATTTATCTGCTGACTTCCCATATTATGATGCCTGAGACTTTCTAAGGGCCCAGTGTACAATATGCATCACAGCACGGCTCATAAATGTTTAAACCTTTTTGCCTGTTGTGTTTAGGATCGTGAAGCCCCAAATTTTATATTAATTAAAGAATATTCCTATATTGCATTTGGAATGCCTGAAAACTTCAAATGCTCAGTGCCAATATAAAACATAAATTGCTTGGAATGCCTATTCTCTTCAGGGAGAGTCCTCAAAGTTAAAGGCACATTACAGTTTTTCAAATTCCTGCTTGGCTACTTTTCATTCATTACTTCAGTGCAATGTTGTTGCGGGAGCAAGAAAATTGCTTAAACTTATTGGATCCTTATTGACAGCTCCTTAAAGCCCATATTGTATGTGTTTCTGCCCTTTTACCCAGGGAATATCATTGTGTACTGCTTTGAGAAGTACCTTGGGGGTATGCTTCTCCATTTGCAGGTTCTGGAGGAAGAGCAAGAGTATTTGTGCCTCAGGAACTCAAAAAGGCCCCATCTTCTAGACAAAAGAAATCTTGTCTCATGGCTACTTTGATTAACCCGCCATACATTCCTGCATATGGATGGAGCAGTTACGTGCCAATATGGATGGCGTTACTAATAAAATGTTAGTGAAGCTGCATACGATACACTCCAGAACCAATGAAAATTGAACTGAACACAATGTAGATTTTAAGGACTGTTCAATGCTTGCCACATATCTTCTTGTGCCACACACTTCTGTTGCAAATTACTCATGTGACATTAATACACCCGCAAGTTGTTTTCAAACTGCCTTGCTGTGGGATCATAAGAGCTTCAGGGAATTACATAATCGGAACCAAGGAAGTGACAAATCCCATTATTTTCATTTCTCCTCGTTGACTAATCTAGTTTCTTCTGTATGATTATTTTAACAAATGCCTCCTGCATTTAAATAATTAATGTTACATTTAATTTACAAGCATGGTTTCAGACTGTTAACATTAAATATAATGTAAATTTCACAGTTCTGCATTTTTTTCACAAATATCTCGTTCATGCAGTATATGTTTGTAAAAATTAGGCTCAAAGAAATCAATTTTAAAAGCTATTCCTTGTTTAACGCTCCCAGTAGTATGAAATACCAGCTTTGCCATCGAGTGTTTGTGCATAGGTTTGTGACCACAGTTCTCCATTGTTTGAGTTCTTGATCTCAGCTGATCAAACAAGAGGAATTCTTAAGTGGGTGTTATGAACTCAGAGAGATCATTAATGTGAAAAATACAAGATATGAACCCACAGACCAATTTAATGAATTACACGACAAGATTTCACGTTTTAAGACTTTTATAACAACTAAACTAAAAGAAATCCTCAATTACTTAAACAGTACTTTGTAAGTACCCGGCCGTCCATGTCTCCGTTATAAAGACGTCTGCAAACGCGACATGAAATCGTGTGACATTGATCACAAGTCGTGGGAGTCAGTTGCCAGCATTCGCCAGAGCTGGCGGGCAGCCATAAAGACAGGGCTAAATTGTGGCGAGTCGAAGAGACTTAGTAGTTGGCAGGAAAAAAGACAGAGGCGCAAGGGGAGAGCCAACTGTGCAACAGCCCCAACAAACAAATTTCTCTGCAGCACCTGTGGAAGAGCCTGTCACTCCAGAATTGGCCTTTATAGCCACTCCAGGCGCTGCTTCACAAACCACTGACCACCTCCAGGCGCATATCCATTGTCTCTCGAGATAAGGAGGCCCAAAAGAAAGAAAAAAGAAAGAACTTTGTAAGTAGATGATACCCCAAATTACAAATAAGGGCATTTTCATTAATTATTCAAACACTTGAAAACCTCACACCACGCTTATATGTTACACAGTCCTTTTTGGTGATGAAATCTTTTGTGGTTAAAAATCCCAAACTCCTCCCAGTTGCAATGGGTTGCATCTCCCAGACTTTTCAAAAATCAATATTCTCGTCACTCACTTTTCTGAGGACTTCCGACTTGGACATCAGTGAATAAAAGGGTTTCTGTTGATCCTGTGGGCCCTTTACCCCTCTGCAAGCTTCAACTCCCAAAACAGGTTTAAGTCTTCACAGCCTTTCGCTGTATTTCTTCAGCTGCCACCACTGGGTGTCTCTTACAGCTTGTCCTGAGGCCACAACCTTTGATTCCTTCTCTTCCAGCCTGTTTTGCTTCAGAAACTGTTAAATTTATATGGACTTAGAAGTCAATAACTTATTGTTCTGCTGCATAATTCAGAGACCATGTGCTGGATTTTAAGCGCCCACCACCAGGAGCGGCGGCGGGTGAGATAAATGGCCCGCATGTGCATACTGTGCGCCGCCATGCCACTGCAATCTCCCGTGCGGCGGCTCATTTAATTACCCCACACGGCCTGTCCCCCCCATCAAGTGGAGGGGGTGGGCTCTCTAACGCCAGCAATGGCATCAGCTGCCTGTGCATAGGCGCAGACGCCATTTTTAAAACCCAGCCAGTCTTGCCAGGTAATTAAAATTTTTTAAAGGGGACCACCTCCCTGTACTGTTCAAATCAAAATTCTGTCACCCCTTTCCCACCTCCCAATAACAATAAAATTAAGTATCTGCCCTCCCCCGCAAAACACTTACTTTACAAATATGACCTTCCCCCCCCAAACTGTATAAAGTTCACAGTTCACCCCTTCCCACCACCCCCTCCACTAATAACGAGAGTTTAAAACCTGTTCCCACCACATCCCCCACACACTATAAATCTCATGT
This sequence comes from Heterodontus francisci, assembly GCF_036365525.1. NCBI lineage: Eukaryota > Metazoa > Chordata > Chondrichthyes > Heterodontiformes > Heterodontidae > Heterodontus > Heterodontus francisci. The sequence goes on from NC_090380.1 coordinate 69,924,601, forward strand.
TCTCCCCTTCCCCACCACTGTGCCGCCTGCTTTTCCCAGACGGGAAAGTGCAGGTGCGGGAAGACTGGCTGCCACTCTGAAGATCACGACCATAGAATCATTGGTAAGTTTATTTAAATATATGTATTGTGCTCATTTTAATATGGTAAGCCGGGTTGCGCTGCCCAGTGGCAGGGTGGGGGCCGCCATGGAGCTTCGCTGCCGCCGGGAGGATTGGGCCCAGCCTTCGTGGCGTCGGGCTCCGTGGCGGGCCGCTGCCAAAATGATCTTCCTGCCTACCACCCACACCCCCACCCGTGGAAAATCCAGCCCCAAAAGTCTGGGTTCACAAAGCCACTTGGGCCTTTCCATTGTCCCCAGGTGTTAACACCTGCCTGGTTCATTTGCAATTTCTTCATTACTGACTCCTTGTTTCATGACCCAAAAGTCTGGCAGGGCGAAACCCATTGTTCTTCAGTTGTTATTGGCTGTAGCCTTTGTTTTTCAGAGGACAGCCTTTGATCTAAGTACTCTTGTCCTGGTAACATTTTGCAGAGTGGAGGTGAGGTCATCTGACCTTCTGGACTCCATCTACGAATTTCTTCCAAGAGACCAGTTACAGAATTCTTTTCCCCTAAGCAAAGACTGTTGACACAAGAGGACCAAAAAGGGGGGAAAAGTATTCAAAAACAGAGATAAGCCAAACCATGTAGATCAGAAAAGTCCCAAGTTCAATTTACAGTTTGTTAGTTGATCTCAATAGTGACAGCAACTAGTCTGCAATAATTGTTTTATGCAACCTGTAGTTAAGAGAGGAAATAACAACAGCACGAAGGATTTGTGCTATAAGATCCTTTCCAGGACACATCTGCTGTTTCATGCAGTCAGCTGTGGACACGCGTATCAAGTAAGTGCAAAACATTATGTTTGCTGTGGATAACATTTTTATCAATTTGCCTGTGGAGGCGTTGGTTGGACATAATACACAACTTTTCTTCAGCAGGATTCATCACCCTCTGAGTGAAGAAATTCTTCTTAATCTCAGTCCTAAAAGTTCTACCTCTTATTTTGAGACTGTGTCTCCTGGTTCTAGACTCCCCAGCCAGGGGAAACATCCTTCCTGCAAATACCTTGTCGAGCCCTGTAAGAATTTAGTATGCATCAATGATATCACCTCTCCTTCTAAACTCTAGAGAATACAGGCCTAGTCTCCTCAATTTATCCTCATAGGACAATCCCGCCATCTCAGGAATCAGTCTAGTGAACCTTCGTTGCACTACCTCTATGGCAAGTATATCCTTCTTTAGGTAAGGAGACCATAATGTTACAAAAGTGCTTCTATATTTTTGTTAAGTAAATATTTTTGAGGACTTATATTTAAATTGTGAAGATGGATTCATTGGAAGGCTGAAGATTTCATAGAAGCTGAACTTTGCTTTGTTGTTGACAGTATATTGAAAGGACACTGAGATGTTGTTTAAAAACAGCCTTGCTGGAAGTCATGTGCTTTAAGAAATAAACAACAGAAACCTTGGTGACTTGGGGAAGATGTTTACAGAGGAGTGATAGGTCAAGATTTATAGGAGTCAGGAGGCTTGACTCTTGAGTTTTTTTTTTGGTTTTGCTTCAGACAATGTGTTGGGATGTGACTTGTTTTGAAGATGGTTGAAGAAAACCAGCCAAGAGAGCAATCACCATCAGCTCACCTGCTTCCATCTCTTTGATAACTTCCTGAGAATCAAATGTAAGAAACAAAGAAACTGATGCCACATTTCTCCTGAAAAACCTGCCAGAAACTCCTGATGCCACATTTCTCCTGGAAAGCCTGCCAAACTGATCCTCAATATTGCCTGAAAAGAACTGCTCTAGAAAGATCCCAGTGACAGCTGTCTACATGTATTTGGGGCACCAGACCAAAAAGGAACAACTGACATCTTTCCATATCTTTTTTTGCCGTGGGGTCATCCATCATAACTAGGTCCAATGTAGGAAGACGGTCAATGACCTCCTACGTCAGCCAAGGTAAGTTGCGCAGTTCTACATAGCGATCTGCTTGCCCACAAGCATAAAGGCGCATGGTTGACACAGCCATTCTTATGATAGGAAGGTCATAGCGTAATGATAGCAGATGACTGACTGCCTAAGTGAGACCAGTCTCCCTTGTTTCTATCTTAGCCCAGTTCAGACCCATGACAGATAGAATCAGTATGAGAGCAACAACATCCTCAAGTGCAAAAAAGGGGCCTGTGTTAGCATTGACATGCTGAAGGGACATTTGGTTCTTAACAGTAACTGCATCCTTGATCTTTCAGAAGAGGGCTCACAACAACAGGGAGACAGCCAGGACTGGTGGTAGGGTGCCTGACCTGTGGCTTCTGTCTCAGGCCGAAGAGGAGGTGCTCGAGTAAGCCAGGAGCCAAGGAGGATGTGCCATATCGGACGTTGAGCTGGGGGTCCCAGTTGAAGAGAGTGATTATTGCCAAACACAGAATGAATCGAATTTACATTTTATAGAGAAATGCAATGCTATCATCATTGCGACATGTGTACCATAACACCTAAATGTCTGCTCTTTATATTGTATCTTGCAGGGTGGTGCTCACAAATGCTTGGTGGCAATGAGAAAACAAGGATAACCTCTGAGGATGAGCAAAACTTAGAGGATGCACTGTCCCCTGATTCTCCAGCACCTTCCACCAATGCAGATACTCTCACCTCAGTGGGTATCCGATTGGCAATAGATTCGGAGTCACAATCTGGTGAGAGAACCGCACACACGCCCGAGCAGCTGACTGAGACTGAGACAGCCGAGACCTCTGCCAGTTGGAGGACTGTGGGTGTCCAGGTCCATGCTGACCCCAAGGCTCATGATGAGCCTCTGGTGTCAATAGCACAGGGCATGCTGGAGTTGCAGGGAGAGGTAAAGCAACACCTGGCAGAGATGTCAGAGGCCATGCGCAGCCATGAACAGATGATGGAGGAGTCCATGTATGCCATGACTGCTGCCATGTCCCAGGCATGTGAGTGCATGGCTTCATCCATTGAGAAGTTGATGACCCTCATGAAGAGCCACATTCCATAGATGCGCCATGACCTGCAAACCCTCGCCTTGGCCATCTGTTGTGCAGAACGCAGCAGACTACAACGATGCATGCAACCCTATCTGGTGCATACTGTAGGGCTCCTACAGATCGATAGAGGCAGTGACAGCATACCACAGGCCTACTCGATGGTCGCTAAGGTGGAGCTGTGACAGGCATTGTAACGCTCTTCAGCATCATTGGTAGGGTTCCTCACTGGCATCAGAAGCCATGGCATCAAGGGGTAGCCCTTATTCCCAAGAATGCACGCCTGAAGGTGAGCAGGGGGTGTGAAAAGCAGTGGCACCTGTGACTGGCATAGTTGCCTAGGAAGCGGACACACACTTGTATGAAGCGCTGTCTGTGGTCGCATACTTCTTCTTCTTTGGCCTCCTTGTCTCGAGAGACAATGGGTAAGCGCCTAGAGGCGGTCAGTGGTTTGTGAAGCAGTGCTTGGGGTGGCTATAAAGGCCAATTCTAGAGTGACAGACTCTTCCACAGGCGCTGCAGATAAAATTGATTGTTGGGCTGTTATACTGTTGGCTCTCTCCTTGCGTTTCTGTCTTTTTTCCTGCCAACAGCTAAGTCACTTCAACTCGCCACTCTTTAGCCCCGCCGTTATGGCTGTCCGCCAGCTCTGGCGATCACTGGCAACTGACTCCCATGACTTGTGGTCAATGTCACAGGACTTCATGTCGCGTTTGCAGACGTCTTTAAAGCAGAGACATGGACGGCCAATGGGTCTGATACCAGTGACGAGCTCACTGTACAATGCGTCCTTGGGGATCCTGCCATCTTCCATGCGGATCACATGGCCAAGCCATCTCAAGCGCCACTGGCTTAGTAGGGTGTATATGCTGGGGATGTTGGCTGCCTTGAGGACTTCTGCGTTGGAGATACTGTCCTGCCACCTGTGCCAAGGATTCTCTGGAGGCAGCGAAGATGGAATGAGTTGAGCTGTTGCTCTTGGCTGACACACGTTGTCCAGGCCTCACTGCCGTAGAGCAAGGTACTGAGGACACAAGCTTGAAACACGCAGACTTTTGTGTTCCGTGTCAGTGTGCCATTCTCCCACACCCTCTTGGCCAGTCTGGACATAGCAGCGGACGCCTTTCCCATGCGCTTGTTGATTTCTGCATCGAGAGACAGGTTACTGGTGATGGTTGAGCCTAGGTAGGTGAACTCTTGAACCACTTCCAGAGCGTGGTCACCAATATTGAGGGATGTAGCATTTCTGACGTCCTGTCCCATGATGTTCGTGGGACTTTCTGCGGTTGCATAATAGTTGGAAATTAATTGAATGAAACCTCTTTCTGTTTATAAAGGCGGCTGGTTTGTCCGTGGGAGGTTCAAAGGCCGCATGTGTGCAATTAATCACACCTTGGATTTGTAGGAATCCCGCAATGGCACCAAATCTAATGGCCCTCCCGGCCTGACTCTTAGTGTCTGTCCTGTAGCGGACAGAGCCACCGGCCCTGCTGAACAGATCTTTGGTCACCTCCTTGATGCAACGGTGCACTGCGGATTGAGAGACCTCACACATGTCGCCGGTGGATCCGTGGAATGATCTAGAGGCAGAAAAGTTTAGGACCACGGTAACTTTGAGGGCACGGGCATAGGGTGACCACCAAACCCGTTAGTTGCAAATCATTCAGCAGTGTACAGAGTTGTGTGATGGCCTCTCTGGACATCTGCAGTCATCTCTGTCATTGGCGCTCAAGACATCTGTAGGTATGTCATCTGTCATAAGCGCTTTTGTTTTTCTAAAAAAAACGAGGAGGCCTGTGTGCTTTCAAGACTGAAAAAACTCTGTGGAAAATAACTGCAGAGGTTTAGTGTTTGAAGTGTCCAGGCTGCAGGGCAGTTTGTATCCAAGCAACCTGGTGGTTTTACAATGGTCTTATGACTCCTATTGAGAAAGGCTTGCAGTTCCATTTTGGCAGTGAAAGAAGAAATCAGGGGTCTGTGAGCAGCTGAAAGAGTTACTGCTGGAAATTGGCCAGGAATACAGCCCAGAAAATTCTCTCTCTTGAAAAATAATTCCTGTATCAAAGAGGAAGAGATCCAGAGAAAAGAGGAATTGCTATACTCTGTGGAGAAACACGGTTTTGGAGAAAGAAAGTCTGTGTTTCAGATGGGACAGGTTGCTGTTGCCTCCAATCAAGAATTTCTGTCTGAAGAGTGAGTTCTGTAATTGCTGTGCTCTGTGGAGAAGGCTCCTTTGCTAACAGCAAGTCCTGTTGATTTTTATGTTTTTGGAAGTTTCTGAACTCTCAAGGAAGTTTCTACTGTTAGACTGCTACTTTAAAATTGAAATAGACCTGTTGCTACAACCTGTTGCTGTAAGATCTGTGTAATGCCTGCTGCAGTTGAACTACCTTGAATGCCTACCCATCACAGACTGTTCATTAATTTCACCTGGAGAGACATCGAGTGGCATCTGACTATTCGAATCTGGTACACCTCAACATTCCAGGAAAATATTACTAGAAGATTCAACCCAGCTATTTATTATTCCTAAGAAACTGCTGTAAAGACCATATTTCCATTTTTCCCCAGTTAACCATTTGTAATTGAATGTATGTGTGTATATGAGGGTTAGGAAGATTAAGGAGTTATAAAATCTTTTCATACATATAGATTCATTTCATTTTTATTTAAAACTTGGTTTATTAATAAGTAATTAATTTTGTTGTTGTTTAAAGAAACCTGGCATGCTTTATTTTGGGGATAAATAAAGTGATTAATTTGGCAATTTTGCCACTAGGTGGGAAACTTTACTAATATACTGTGACCTGTGGAGTAGTGGGACTGAATTAACAGTGCATTACTCCTGCCTCAGTTGTAACACTTCTGAGTCCTATATCTGGGCTCTTCTTCGCTTTGGCAGCTGCTGCTGCTGCTCGCGTCTAGGAGCTTCCTCTTGAGCTACAGCTGCCTCTTGGCTGTCTGTGGTGGAGATGCCTCATCACAGCAAGGGGATCCAGGAAAATAGGGTGAATCATACCCATCTCTATCCTCCTTGTAACATAGGATTCTTTCAAAAAGTCAAGTACACCTCATCTGGGCAAAGATTTGTGTTAATTTCTGGTTCAGCAGTATTCCAGCATGAGCTCTATAGTATGGCTTGATGTTGCTCTCACAACTTTTCAATCAATGTGAGCCATCATGAGCATCACGATACCATTTGAGTTGCCGGCACTGGACCCCTGAGAAAAACAACCGATACAGTTTGAGTTCTGCCCCCTCCCACAAAGTATCCACTTGCAGAGTTCCCCCCTTCCCCCTCCAACAGTATCCATTTGCAGAGTTCCCCCTTACCCCACCCTGCTCCCCCCCCAACAGTATCCACTTGCAGAGTTCCAACTTCCCCTCACTTCTGCAGCTTGACCTTAGTGGCAATGTCCAATGTAAAAAAAATCAACAAGATAACAACAATTTACTTACCTAACCTTTGCAGGCACCAAGGACTCTCACCTTGGTTGCGCCAGCTTTTCAAAGACAGGAAAGTGAAGGCATGTGAATGTCGCACGTCATGTAGAAGATTGCGAACGGATGGTCGGGTCACGGTGAATTATATACTAATGCATGCAAAACAGTTTTTGACATATTTAAAGTACGATCCCATCAGTGACGGAGATGCCGCCATGGAACTTAGCTGCCTCAGAGAAAATCAGAAGCCAACATTACACGTCGTGTTCTATGGCGGAAGAATCTGTGCCGATTCTTCAGCAAACGTGCCCCCCCACCCCACCCCACCCCTCCACCTTAAAACCCACCATCCATTTTTATGTTTCTTGCTAGTTTACTTTCATATTCAATTTCCTCTTTTTTTAAAAATTAATTTCTTGGTACTCCTTTGCTGAATTCTAAAATGCTCCCAATCCTCAAGCTTACTACTTTTTTGGGGCAATTTTAGGAGCCTCTTTCTTTAATATAATACAATCTCTAACTTCTCTTGTTAGCCATGGTTGGATCACTTTTCCTGCTGTTTTTGTGCCCCAAAGGAATGTAAATTTGTTGTAAACCATGTATTAATTCTTTAAATACTAGCCATTGCCTGTCTATTGTCATACCTTTTAATGTAGTTTCCCAATCTACCACAGCCAACCTGCCCCTCATACCTTCATAGTTTCCTTTGTTTAGATTTAAGACCTTAGTTTCGGATTGAACTAGATCACTTTCAAGCATAATATAAAATTCTATCATGTTATGGTCACTCTTCCCTAAAGGCTCCTTTACAACGAGGTTATTAATCAGCCCTTTCTCATTGCACAGTACCAGATCTAAAATAGCCTGTTCTCTAGTTGGTTCCTCAAAATACTGTTCTAGAAAACCATCTCGTGTACAATCCAGGAATTTGTCCTCCACAGCACTAGTGCTAATTAGGTTTACCCATCTATATGTATATTTAAGTCCACCATGATTACTGTATTACCCTTGTTACATGCACCTCTAATTTCCTGATTTTTCCCAGCCCAACATTACTACTATTTGGTGGCCTAGAACAAAACTCCTACCAATGTTTGCCACCCTTGCTGTTTCTTAGCTCTACCCAAACTGATGCTACATCTTGATCTTTAGATCTAATGTCCATTCTCACTAATGTACTGATCTCATTCTTTATTAACAGCTGTACACCATCTCCTTTTCCTTTTTGCCATCCCAATGGTACAGCTCGCACTTTCCTCAGTGCTGGTGCCAGTGCCCCATGAGTTGAAGCCCATTTCTTCCACACCACTCGCTAATCTTATTTATCCTATGTCGGTTTTCTCGTGGCTCAGGTAATAATCCAGAGATTATTATCTTTGAGGTTCTGCTTTTTTAATTTAGCCCCTAGCTACTCATACTCTATATGCAGAATCTCTTTCCTAGACCTATTTTTGTTATTGGTACCTACGTGGACCACAACAACTGGATCCTCCCGCTCTCACTGCAAGCTCCTCTCCAGCCCTGAGCAGATATCACAAACCCTGGCAACAGGCAGGGAACACAGCCTTCTGAACTCTTGATCTTGGCTGCAGAGAACTGTGTCTATCTCCCTCACTATACTGCACGCTACTAACACTACACTCCTATTTACTCCCTCCCTGCTTGAATGGCTTCCTGTACCAAAGTGCCATGGTCAGTTTGTTCATTCACCCTGCAGCCCTCGCTCGCATCCATATGAACTGAAAGAACGTCAAACTTGTTGGACAATTGCAAGGGATGAGGCTCATCCACTTCTGTTTTCTTAATCTCCTTACCTGCCTCACCCATAGTCCCACCCTCCTGTCCCTGACCATGGACCAAATCAGAAGACCCTATCCTAAAAGGTGGGACTGCCTTCTGGAATAAAGTGTCCAGGTAACTTTCCCCCTCCCTGATATATTAATGTGTCTGTAGCTCGGCCTCCAGTTCATCAACTCTGAGCCAAAGCTCCTGCTCCTTACTGCAGATGTGGTTGCCATGTATCACACTGGTGAGCTCCCACATACTCCAGCTGCAACACATCACCTGCCCTGCCATCCTTATTGTGTTTTAATTAATTACTTTCTTTCTTAACTAATAACTTTTAAGTTAATATCTCTCCAACACTACCTACTATATTAATTTAAATCTTTGTAATACAATCCACCATACCACTTAAAAAATTACTAAAACAGTAGACTCACCAGCTTCTTACTTTTTGTTTGCGTCTCTTAATGAAAAAGGTAACTACTTAAGGGTTATTTAACATTTTTTTACGCATTTCTAATTTCCAGCTATTTACACACGCATCCTAATATCAGTGTACTAACCTAGCTATTTACAGACATTCCCTAAAAGTAGTTACTCATCCACCAATCAATCTACGGCTCTCCTGTGATGTCGCTGTTTGATCTTTTTTTCAAGCTCAGTCAGCGCGCGCCAACTCCTGAAGATAAATGAAGCCACTCTGCCATGGCCTCTCCCGACAGTCTCCAGGTGAATGAAGGCCCCGAGCTTGGGTCTTGCTTTATCTTGTCCTCAGTAGTTTCCCCACAGGTCCGTTGCTCTGCCGCTGCCTTTCTCGACTGCCTCCAGGTGAATGAAGGCCCCGAGCCTGGGTCTCACTTTATCTTCTCCTCAGTAGTTTTCCCGCAGGTCCGTCACTCTGCCACCACCTCTCCTGACTGTCTCCAGGTGAAACAGGCAAGTGCCTCATTAATATAATTAAATCAACAGCCAAATACATAATTAGGACACAAATTGCAATTTTACTGCCACTACTGCCACACAAAAGTCCGAGTGTATCAAGCCTGTGTCCTCAGTACCTTGCTCTATGGCAGCGAGGCCTGGACAATGTATGTCAGCCAAGAGCGACGTCTCAATTCATTCCATCTTCGCTGCCTCCGGAGAATACTTGGCATCAGGTGGCAGGACCGTATCTCCAACACAGAAGTCCTCGAGGCGGCCAACACCCCCAGCTTATACACACTACTGAGTCAGTGGCGCTTGAGATGGCTTGGCTATGTGAGCCGCATGGAAGATGGCAGGATCCCCAAAGACACATTGTACAGCGAGCTCGCCACTGGTATCAGACCCATCGGCCGTCCATGTCTCCGCTTTAAAGACGTCTGCAAACGCGACATGAAGTCCTGTGACATTGATCACAAGTCATGGGAGTCAGTTGCCAGCGTTCGCCAGAGCTGGCGGGCAGCCATAAAGGCAGGGCTAAAGTATGGCAAGTCGAAGAGATTTAGCAGTTGGCAGGAAAAATGACAGAAGCGCAAGGGGAGAGCCAACTGTGTAACAGCCCCGACAAACGAATTTTTCTGCAGCACCTGTGGAAGAGCCTGTCACTCTAGAATTGGCCTTTATAGCCACTCCAGGCGCTGCTCCACACATCACTGACCACCTCTTTACCCATTGTCTCTCGAGATAAGGAGGCCAAAGAAGAAGAAGAACTGCCTCTGAAAACTACCCACAAACAATGGCCTGAGTTTTGCTGTAAGCAGCTAAGGAACAGGCTTTGTGTTAACGTTAAATAGTGGGCTTGTCAGTGGAGTCTTCCAATTATCCAGCATCTGTTTGAATTCCGAACCTCTAGAGGGAACTGTGGCATCTGTGAGCAGGGCTAGCGCCAGGGAGGCACCAACCAATCAGATTGAAGAATACTCACAGAGACACATAGATTGCAAAGCAGGAAGAAAAATAACAGGAAATATAAATTACATTAAACTCATTGTACAGAAAACAAAATAAAAATTAGGAGATAGAGACGGGATTAAGGGAAAGATTTAGAAGAGCAAAGTAGAAAAACTTATTTTTTAATCTGCAATGTTAATTTCTTTCTGAGGGAATGAGACTCCATATATTGTAAAATTAATTTTCAGTGTCAAAGAGGTTGTTCAGCCGTAATTATCACTTACTACACCATTGAAAATTTAGTTACAAGGCCTACCTGTTTCAGCTGTTTTAGATTGAGAATAGTGGGTAATGAGCCCAAGTTCACACCATGACAGTGATCTCTGTGCAGATTCCATTGGAGAAGACTGCAATAGTGGAATATCACTGACAGCAACTTCTGTATTTCTCAGCATTTAACTGCGCATATGCGAACACCGGATGTTGCTGTCAGTTTTACCCAGTAATAATGGCAACACTGACAGCCTCACTGTTATTATTACATAAAAATCTGGGCCCATAAACAGGGCAGATCTAGGAGTGTCACTGACATAAGGGCCTGGAGTTTCAAAGCACTTTGGGGGCGAGCATGGGTGTGACCCCAGATTGAAGATTGCACTCCTGGAATGTGTCTCTGAATCCCGATGTACTCTGGGATGTACTCCAATATTCAAAGGGAGGGCGGCCGGGGAGATTGAGTCGGAAACTTGCTTATCTCCAATTAACGGTTTGTTAAGTTCCTTGAGGAGTTTGTCAATGGGCCAGGGAGAGTGAGACTGCAATTTTCAATTGGGAAATCGGTGAAACTGAACAGTCTGGTGCTTATTGGTGCACAGCTGTCGGTTTCAATGCGGGGAGAAGCTGAAGCTTTTTTATAAGGTTAAAAATCTTGGGACCTGGGGGATCTTGCACATTACCTCTCATTTAGCTGTATGGTCACTTTCCTGTGTGGTTAGGCTGCTGGCCCTCCAAGGTGCAGCCTGCTCTCTTCTGCAAGGCTGCGGTAGTCCCCATCATGGCTGTCAACTGCCTTTGCCGCTTGCACTCTCCAGGCAGCTTCAGATTCCTGGTAATACTCAGTGCCACTAATTGGGTGCTGAGTTTGCCTCCGTCCCAATTAGGGCATTTACGTTTAAAGATAGTGTTACGACCTCAGTCATACTGTCCACGTTAAAACACAAGACATGAATCCCTCCCCCCATCCCCCCAAGACCAATTTATAGGATTACATGACAAGATTTCACATTTTAAAACTTTTATTATAACTAAACTAACATCCACCATTAACTAAACAATTCTTTGTAAGTACCTAATACTCCAAATTACAGAGTAAGATATTTTCTTTCACTTGCAGGAACAGAGGAATCTGGTGGGTGCATGTGCACTGATCTTTGAAGGTGGCGGGACATATTGAGAGAGTGATTAGCAAAGCATATGGGATCTTGGACTTCATAAATAGAGGCAGAGAGTACAAAAGCAGGGAACCTTTATAAAGCTCTAGTTGGGCCCTAAATAGAATATTGCGTCCAGTTCTGGTCACCACACTTTCGGAAAGATATGAGGGTTCTTGAGAGGATGAGAGGAGATTTACCAGAATGGTTCCAGTAATGGGCAAATTTAGTTACAAGGTTAGGTTGGAAAAACTGGGGTTGTTCCCCTTGGAGCAAAGGAGATTGAGAGGAGATTTGATAGAGATGTACACGACTATGACAGGCTTAGATAAGTTAGATGAGGAAAAACTTCCCATTAACTGATGATACAAGGACTAGGAGACACAGATTGAAGGTTTTGGGCAAGAGATGTAGACAGTATGTGAGGAAGAACTTTTTTACGCAAGTGGTACTTACCTGTAATTCACTGCCCACGTGGGTGGTGGATTAAATGGAGACAATCAATGATTTTAAAAGGAAATTGGAAAGGCACTTGAAGGAAATAAACTTGCAGGGCTACAGGGATCAAGCGGGGTAGTGGGACTGACTGAATTGCTCTGCAGAGAGCCAGCATGGACTCGATGGGCAAATGGCCTCTTTCTATGCTGTAAATAACTATGACTTATTAAAACACTTGAAAACCTCACACCACGTTTATATGTTACACAGTCCTCTTTGAAGCAAAATATTTGTCGCTAAAAATCCCAAACTACTCCTATTTCCAATGAGTTGGATCTCCAAGTCCTTCTCAAAGCCAATGCCCTCCTCGCTCACTTCTTCTGAGCACTTTCGACCTGGAATTCCGTGAACATGGCAATCTCAGGTCACCCTGTTGGTCTTTTTTCTTCTCTGCAAACTTCAACTTTCAAATCAGGTTCAAGTCTACACAGCCTTTCACTGTATCAGTGTTCTGAGTCCAGATGTTCCTTCTCTCTTCTTCTGAGGCTGCCATCCCTGGGCTTTGTCTTCTGGTCTTCCATACAGCCTGCAGATTTCTCAGAGTCTGTAGAAATTATCCAGAAACTAAACGGCAATCATCATTTGTTTTTTCAATATGCAGAGCCCACAAGTCCACCCACAGCTAACCACCCAGGCCTTCTCTTGTTTCTAGGTGTTAGTAATTGCAACTTGCATTTGCATTTTCAGAGCCACTGGCTCCTTGTTTAAGATTTGAGAGTCTAGGAATGCAAAACACATTGTCCATTGGATGTTACTACCTTGCATTCTGCTTTTCAAAAGGGTCTTTGATCTGGGTTCCTTATTGTCCTGGTAACCAAAATTCCTGTCTTGTTTCTGGGCAGACTTGGTATGAGGTCACTGCATCAAAGATCCTTCTTACACTACATTAAAAAATCACGGTTTTTAAAACACAATCATGCTACAAAGTCCAGTGTTCATAACAATAGCATTGCATGAGTGACGCAAATGTGGCACGGGTTTGAGACTTGAACATTATTCGGGTATCAGGCTCCTGACCATGACCTGAAAATCCAACCTAAGAGCTCTTATTTCTATGAGAGCTTGACAGATAACAGATGCAGGTCTGAAAGTTTCTCAGCAAGCCCAATTTTGGGGTAGGGTAAAGATGTGCTCTAGTGAGGCCAAGTCTTAGAGCAGAGCAGTCACAAAAGGCAACGCCAGGAGTGGAGAGGTCACAGAGGGTGAGGCTGAGAGTGGAGCAGTCACAGAGGGTGAAGCCAAGAGCAGATTGGTCACAGAGGGCAATGCCGAGAGCAGAGTGGTCACAGAGGACAAGGCTGAGTTTGGACCAGTCACAGAGGGCGAGGCCATGAACAGTGTGGTCACAGAGGGCGAGGCCAGGAGTGGAGCAGTCACAGGGCAAGGCCAGGAACAGAATGGCCATAGACGGTGAGGGCAGGCGTGGAGCAGTCACAGAGGGAGGGTATGAGAGCGGAAGGGTCACAGAGGGCAAGGCTGAGAGCAGAGTGATCACAGAATGTGTAGACGAGAGTGGAGCAGTTACAGAGGGTAAGGCTGAGAGTGAAGTGGGTAGAGAGGGTGAGGCTGGGAGTGGAGTGGAGACAGGGGGCAAGGCTAGAAGCAGCGTGGCCACAGAGGGCGGGGCAGAGAGCAGAGCAGTCACAGAGGGTGAGGCTGAGAGCGGAGCTGTCAGAGAAGATGAGGGTGACAGCGGAGCGGTCACAGAGGAGAGAGAGAGACACACAGAAAGAGAGAGAGACAGACAGAGAGAGAGAGAGAGCAGCAGCAGAGAGAGAGAGAGAGCGGTCTGTCTCTCTGATTGTCAGCCAGTGAACAGCTCGGGAGCAAAAAAAATCGTACAGTGACATCACAGCTCACGGAGGCATTTAATTTAATCTAATCAACCTATAACATAAGTTAGAACAATTAATTAGTATAAAAACTAAAAGTAAGCCAATTTGATGAAATACATTTTAATTTATCATATTTTATACATTGTATATTGTATAATTTATCACGTAATTATGATTAGTGTTTAATTAAATCAGATCTGGGTGATAAAGTTTAAATTAAATAAAAAGGGATACTAACATTAAAGGGTTCCTAATTTTTCATTCAATTAAAATCTAAGATATGTAGATAATAAGAGTAAAGTAAAACATTTAAGTTAACCTATCTATAAAATAAAGTGGCGTCAGCGCAAGGGAAGGTGCTAATTGGTTGGTAGCTGGTGAATGATTATTTAAGTCTTAAGTTTATTTCCCTTAATTTAATTAATAGTTTAATAAATAGAGGTATGGCAGGGCACCTCAATCCCATGCAATGTGCATCCTATGCTATGTCGGATATCCAGGATGCTTCCTGTATCCTGGACAACCACATGCTTAGGAATGGCCGTTAGCTGGAGGAGCTCGAGCTCTGGGTTTCAGAGCTTGAGCGGCAGCTGGCATCACTGTATTGCATCCATAGGCTGAGAGATTCATGGATCGCATGTTTTTGGAAGTGGTTACCCCACTGTTTAAAAAAGAGCATCTGGAGAGGGAATGAATGACCGCCAGACAGTCAAGGAGGACCGTGCACCCGAGTATATCTAGCCCTCCAACTGGTATTCATGTCTGAAAATTGGTAAGGGTGATGGTTCCTCTGAGGACCAGAACCAATGGTACCAAGGGTGACTCAGCTGTGCAGGAAGGGTGGGGGGAGGGAGATTGGGTAAACAACGGTGATAAGGAATTCTATAGTTAGAGGAACAGACAGGCATTTCTACGACTGCAGCTGTGATTTTGCCTTCATGGTGCCAGGATTCAGGATGTCACTGAGCGGCTCCAGAACATTCTGTGTTTGGAGGGTGAACAGGCAGAGGTTGTAGTCCATATTGGTACCAATGACATAGGTAAAAAGAGGTATGAGGTTCTGCAGGCAGAGCTTAGGGGGCTAGGAAAGAGAGACTAGCCTCCAACTAGTGAGTATAGAAATAGGATAGAGTAGATAAATGCATGGCTGGAGACATGGTGCAGGAGGGAGTTCTTTAGATTCTTGGGACATTGAGACCAGTTATGAGGAAGGTGGCACCTGTACAGGTTGGACGGGTTATTCCTCAACAGAGCCAGGACCAATGCCTTTGCGGGGTTGTTTGCTAGTGCTGTGGGAGGGGAGGTGGAAACCAAGATATAACATAAGAAAAGATGCATAAAGTATTGTGAGAGACAGAGAGCACTAGAGTAAGAAATAGTAAGGTATTAGATGGGGTCAATGTAAGACCCCGAAGTAAGACTGAGCTGGCCAAGTCCTAAAGGACATAGCTGCTAGACGGGTCTGCGGTAGGTGGTGAGGGAAGCAACAAGAGAGAAAAACCTACTTGACCTTGTCCTCACCAACCTACCTGTCACAGATGCATCTGTCCATGACAGTATTGGTAGAAGTGACCACCGCACAGTCGTCATGGAGATGAAGCCCCATCTTCACATTGAGGATACCCAGCATCGTGTTGTGTGGCACTATCACCATGCTAAATGGGATAGATTTCGAACAGATCTAGCAACTCAAAACTGGGCATCCATGAGGCGCTGTGGGCCATCAGCAGCAGCAGATTTATATTCAACCACAATCTGTAATCTCATGGCCCGGCATATCCCCCACTTTTGCATTACCATCAAGCTGGGGGACCAACCCTGGTTCAATGAAGAGTGCAGGAGGGCATGCCAAGAGCAGCACCAGGCATACCTAAAAATGAGGTGTTATCCTGGTGAAGCTACAACACAGGACTACTTGGATGTCAAACAGCAGAAGCAGCATGCGATAGACAGGGCTAAGCGATCCCACAACCAACGGGTCAGATCTAAGCTCTGCAGTCCTGCCACATACAGTAGTGAATGGTGGTGGACAATTAAACAACGAACAGGAGGAGGCTCCACAAATATTCCCATCCTCAATGATGGGGAGCCCAGCACATCAGTGCAAAAGACAAGTCTGAAGCATTTGCATGCATCTTCAGCCAGAAGTGCCGAGTGGATGATCCATCTCGGCCTCCTCCTGAGGTCCCCAGCATCGGACAGATACCAGTCTTCAGCCAATCTGATTCACTCCATGTGATATCAAGAAATGGTTGAAGGCAATGGATACTGCAAAGACTATCGACCCTGACAACATTCCGGCAATAGTACTGAAGACCTGTGCTCCGGAACTAGCCACACCCCAGCCAAACTGTTCCAGTACAGCTACAACACTGGCATCTACCCGGGAATGTGACAAATTTCCCAAGTACGTCCAGTCCACAAAAAACAGGACAAATCCAACCCGGTCAATTACCGCCCTATTAGTCTACTCTCAATCATCAGCAAAGTGATGGAAGGGGTTGTCGACAGTGCTATGAAATGACACTTGCTCAGCAATAACCCGCTCACTGATGTTCAGTTTAGGGTCTTCCAGGGCCACTCAGCTTTTGACTTCATGACTGAACTCCAGAGGTGAGGTGAGAGTGACTTCGCTTGTCATCAAGGTGGCATTTGACTGAGTGTGGCATCAAGGAGCCCTAGCAAAACTGGAGTCAATGGGAATCAGGAGGAAAACTCTCCGCTGTTTGTAGTCATACCTAGCACAAAGGAAGATGTTTTTGGTTGTTGGAGGTCAATCATCTCAGTCCCAGGACATCACTGCGGCATTCCTCAGGGTAGTGTCCTAGGCTCAACCATCTTCAGCTGCTTCATCAATGACCTTCCCTCCAACATAAGGTCCTCAGATACTGAAGCAACCTGCATACCGCTGCAGCAAGACCTGGACAACATACAGGCTTGGGCTGATAAGTGGCAAGTAACATTCACGCCACACAAGTGTCAGGCAATGACCATTTTCAACAAGAGTGAATCTAACCATCTCCCCTTGACTTCAATGGTGTTACCATCACTGAATCCCCACTATCAACATCCTGGTGGTCACCATTGACCAGAAACTGAACTGAACTAGCCACACAAATAGTATGGCTATAAGAGCAGGTCAGAGACTGGGAATTCTGCAGCGAGTAACTCACTTCCGGTCTCGCCAATGCCTGTCCATCATCTACAAGTCTGGAGTGTAATGGAATACTCTCCACTTGCCTTGAAGTGTGCAGTTCCAACAACACTCAAGAAGCTCGACACCATCCAGGCCAAAGCAGCCTGCTTGATTGGCATCCCATCCACCACCTTCAACATTCACTCTCTTCACCACCGACGCACAGTGGCAGCAGTGTGTACCATCTACAAGATGCACTGATGCACTGCAGCAAGTCTCCTTCGACAGCACCTTCAAAACCCGCGACATCTACCACCTAGAAGGGCAAGGGCAGCAGATGCATGGGAACACCACCATCTGCAAGTTCCCCTCCAAGCCACATACCATCCTGATTTGGAACTATATCATCGTTCCTTCACTGTCGCTAGTTCAAAATCCTGGAACTCCCTTCCTAACAGCACTGTGGGTGTACCTACTCCACATGGATTGCAGCGGTTCAAGGAGGCAGCTCATCACCACCTTCTTAGGGAGATTAGGGATGGGCAGTAAATGCTGGCCTAACCAGTGAAGCCCACATCCCATGAATGAATAAGAAAAAAAGGTCTAAATTAGGTTCCGAAGAAGGGTCACTGACCCGAAACGTTAACTCTGCTTCTCTTTCCACAGATGCTGCCAGACCTGCTGAGTGAATCCAGCATTTCTTGTTTTTGTTTCAGATTTCCAGCATCCGCAGTATTTTGCTTTTATCTAAATTAGGTTTACCGTGCATGCATGTAAATCGAACCATAAGGCCTCAATACCTGCTTTCTCTATGTCGTTGGTACTGATGTGTACCGCAACTTCTGACTCACTCCTTTCCACCTGTAGAACATTCTGCATCCTCTCCATGATGTCCTTTACCCTGACACCACATCTCACAATGATGGTTACAGAAATGCCTGTCTGTCCCCTAACTATGGAATCTCCTATAACTATTGCATTTCTACTCTTCGCTCTTCCCTCCTTTGCAATCCCATGCCCATTGGTGCCATTGTCTGGACTGCTCTTTACAGGTGTCGTCACTCCCAGCAGTCTCCAAAGCTGAGTATCGGTTTGAGAGTGGCACACACCCTGAAGAGTCCTGCACTTCCTGCCTCTTCCTACTCTTCCGGATGGCTACCCATCTACTATCCTGAACTCTCACTGCCTGTGGAGTGACCACCTCCTGGAATGTATGATGCAGGAATCTGTCCTGCTTCCTGATGCTTTGCAATGACTGCAGCTGCCCCTCAAGCTCGGAAATCCTGAGCCCAACCTGAAGCAGCTGGAGGATCTTCCTACACATGTGGTACCCCTGGACACATGAAGTGTCCTGAAGTTCTCACATGGTGAAGGAATTGCAAGCAACTAAATGGAAAGGTTCTAAAGAGTGTACAGGGACAGAGAGACCTGGGAGTACATGTGCATAGATCTTTGAAGGTAGCAGGACTTATTGAGAGAGTAGTAAGCAAAGCAAATGGGATCTTGGACTTCATAAATAAGAGTATTGAGTGCAAAGGGAGGGAAGTTATGCTGAACCTGTATAAAGCTCTGGTTAGGCCACAACTAGAGTATTATGTACAGTTACGGTCACCACACTTTGGGAAGGATGTGACGGTCCTTGACAGGGCGCAGAGGAAATTTACCAGAATGGTTCCAGGTATGGGGGATTTTAGCTACAAGGTTATGTTGGAGAAGCTAGGGTTGTTCTCCTTGGAGCAAAGGAGATTGAGGGGAGATTTGATAGGGATGTACAAGATTATGACAGAATTAGATAAGGTAGGCAAAGAAAAGCTGTTGCCATTAGCTGATGGTGCAAAGACTAGGGGACACAGATTTAAGACTTTGGGCAAAACATGCGGGAGAATGGGAAGAATAACATTTTTATGCAGCGAGTGGTAATGACCTGTAACTCGCTGCCTACAAGGGAGGTGGAAGTGGAGATGGTGAATGATTTTAAAAGGAAATTGGATGGGCACTTGAGGGCAATGAACTTGCAGGCCTATGGGGATAGAACGGGTGAATAGGACTGATTGGATTGCTCTACATGGAGATTGCATGGACTCAATGGACCAAATGACCTCCTTCTGTGCCATAATGAATCTGAGGCAATGACTCTATATGAAGACTGAAGTCCCCCATGATTATTGTATTATCTTTGTTACAAGCTCCTATTATTTCTTGATTAATACTCTGTCCAATGGGATAGCCACTGTTATGGGGCTTGTAAGCCCACCAGTGTTTTCAGCCTCTGGTTATTCCTTACCTCTACCCATATTGATTCTACATCCTGATCTTCTGAGCCAAGATCCTTTCTCACTACTGCCCTTATGTCATGCTTTATTATTGTTTTCTATTTCTGCCTGTCTTTTCTAAATGTCAAATACCCTGGAATTAAAGGCCTGCTCAGGTCTGCAAATGAGACTCGACCCGAGTCCGACAGAACCCCATCCGAGCCTGAGCCCGAACTAAGTCCTTCCATTTTTTTCCCGTGCCTGACCCCACCCGACCATCAGTTAACTTACCTTCCATTTTTCACTTTGTCCCTTACCTGCACAAGCTTAAATTAACTGTAACTAAACCACCTTTAAAATCCAAAAAGTAAATTAACATTAGAGTCACTTACCTGACGTTGTGACAGAACTTGTCCAATCCGGCCCAACCCGACCCGAGCCCGAATGCCGGACCCGGAAATGCGACCCGACCTGGACCTGACACATGCTGTCGGGTCCCGTCGGGTTCGGGTCGGGTAGCCGGCCTTTACCTGGAATATTTAGTTCCCAACCTTGGCCATCTTGTACCTAACCCTCTCTATTGGCTATCAGATCAAACCCATTGATCTCTGTTGTGCCACTACTTTGTCTATCTTGTTATGAATGCTTCATGCATTTAGCTAAAAAGCCTTTAATTTTAATTTTTCACCATTATTCCCTGCTTGGACCTTATTTGTTGATGCACTATTACTGTTAAACTTTCTGTCCCTTCCTGCCTTACTCTGCTTATCTTTACCCAAATCACTGCACTGCTTTATTGCCTTGATTTTTTAGATTTTTAAATTTCCTCTCACCTGACCCCTGCCCCAACTTTTTGGGTTAAAGCCCTAGTTATTCAATTCGCCAGGACACTGATCCCAGTCTGGTTTAAGTGGAGCCTGTCCTTGTGGAACAGCTCCCTCTTTCCCCAGTACTGGTACCAGTGCCCCATGAACCAAAACCCCTTCCCCCACACTATAACTTGAGGCACATGTTTAACTCTCTGATCTGCTTGACCCTATGCCAGATTGCATGGGGCTTTGGTAGTAATCCAAAGATTTTTACCCTTGAGGTTCCACTTATCAATTTGGAACCTAGCTCCTCAAATTCCCTCCACAGAACCTCATTCCTACTTCTACCTATTTCGTGGTTCCTACATGGACCACGACAATTGGATCCTCCCCCTCCCACTCCAAGTTCTTCTCCAGCTGTGATGAGATATCCTTAACCCTGACACTGGACAGGCAAGACGACCTTGGGAATTCCCAGTTGCAGCTGCAGTGAATAGTGTCTATTCCCCTGACTATACTCTCCCCTACCACTACCACATTGCTTTTTCCTACCCCCCACTTGGATGGCCCCCTTTTCCACAGTGCTATAGTCAGTTTGCTCATCCTCCCGACAGTCCTAGTTCTCATCCATACAGGTAGCAAGTACCTCATACTTATTGGACAAGTCAAGGGCCGAGGCTCGTCCACCACTATATCTTGAGCAACAAAAACAAGAAATGCTGGAATCACTCAGCAGGTCTGGCAGCATCTGTGGAAAGAGAAGCAGAGTTAACGTTTCGGGTCAGTGACCCTTCTTGAGGTCCTGTTACCTGCCTGACTTGCAGTTACACACTCCTGTCCTGACCAATGACTAAATCTAAAGTACTATTTAACCTAAGGGCTGTGACTGCCTCCTGGAACAAAGTGTCTTTAACTCTCCACCTCCTGGATGCCCTGCAATGTCTACAACTCAGACTTCAGACCAACAGATCTGAGCCATAGTTCCTCAAGTTGTAGAAATTTACTACAGATGTGGTTTCTTGTGATGTTGCTAGTCCCCACAAACTCCCACATGTTGCAGTCAAGGCACACCACCTGCCCTGCCATGTCTATCTAACCTTGGTCGGAATTTTATGTTGGGTGAGAGGGCCCGCCCACTGGCCAAAAAGTTGGGAGCGAGCCCACTTCCGCCGGTCCTGGGAGCCAGCTATGATTTTGCATGGCTCGTTCCCTTAATTGGCCTCGGGTGGGACTTCCACCCCTCTAAGGCAGGAAGTCCCACCTCCAAGCACTCCCGGCCAATCAGTAGGCCGGCAGCTCTCAGTCCCAGCAGCACCACTGGGAGCAGTGGCCGCTGCTGGGACTGCAGCCGGGGAGAGGAGCAAAAGGGACGCCGGCCCCGGAAAAAGGGTGTGTGGGGCCTCGCCGGGGACAATCAGCCAGTAGCCGGTGAGGGATGTGTTGCGGTGGGGGGGCGGATGGGGGTTAATGTAATGTAGTGGGGATGGTTGAGCCATCGGAGTGCCCTCCGTGGGGCACACAGTGTCTGATCTGGAGGGCCCCCCCAGCCCGCAAGGGGCTGGCCAGGTTTTACTGAACAGCTTCCTGGGGGTCCTGACCCACCCGCCCACCACTGGTAATGTACCAGAGGTGGCAGTTAATAGTCCACTTAATGGCTTTAATTGGCCTGGGGTGGGCAGGCCGTTTCTCATCACTGCTGCCCCTCATAAAATTGCAGCGAGGGCAGGAAGCCAACGGGAACAGCACCCCCGTCTCCCACTCAATTTTATGATGTCTCCACCTCCTACCCGCTCCTGTGGGCTGGTTGGGGGGGCATAAAATTCCAGTTCTTGTTTTATTTATTTAATTAGTTAAAATGATTAAATTGATTATTTTACTTCCATTAATTATTTCATTTATCTAGTTTAAGTTATTGATTTAGTATAGTTTCTCAGCCCTTGGTTTAACCCACTTCCCTAGCATAGCGAGCAAACTAAACTACTGCCAACCAATCACCTACCTGTTGTCCTGTGACTTCATTCCTTGATTTATTTTTGCTAAATTTGAATTCGCTGCTGCACATCTGCTTTCGTTGCTTTATCCCTGCTTCCCTCTGTTAGTTTTATCCCAACTGCCGCTCTTGGTTGCACTGAACCTCTCCTCGGGGCTTGTTTCTTGTTGACACAGTGGTGTCATGAGCCATGACAGCAGTGCATATCCTAAATCCCCCAACATTGACTGTTATAAAATGAAGGAATCATGGGAGCTGCCAGGGTAGCAAGCATTGACTGGCATAATTTATGTAGTGGTAGCTATTTCTGTTAATGAAGGGAGGAGCCATACTACTGTATTTGTGAGAATTGTGCCACAGGACAGAAGTGGAATACTCTTTCTTGATGTTGGTTGCTTTCCAAAGGAAAATTAAGGATATTACTGGCAGCAACAAACAATGCATGAGTAGTCATGGTAGTAACCCTTATGATCAATGAAACTCTTTGGGTCTTATTAAAGTTTTCTTTAAAAAACACAGCTTGTAGAGTGTTTCAAAAACATAACGGATCTGAGAGTTCAGATGATGTTGATAAACCACTTGAACTTTAGCTTGCGATTTTTGATGTAATCTGAATCTCTGTTACTGTCTTGTAACAAACTCCAGCCCACATTTTATCTATATTTAGTGCTGGTACTTGTTGCATAAATAGAACAAGTGACAATGCTCAAGTGGATTACAAATAATAAACCACTTTGATGTTGACCAACGTAACAGGATTCCCAACATCAATGGGTTGTGTTGGCCAACATCACTGATTAGTTTTTTGTAAAAATAATCTACTGCTGACAATGGTGGATCATTTCCATCCATTACCAAAATAATTATTTGACAGAGTACAAAGTTAAAAATAGGTGTCAATTTTTAAAGCCAGCCCACTTTGTAATGGGACGATGATGGGCAACTAAACTTTATTTCAATGTATAGCAAATCAAACATGGGATCAGCAATGGATGTCTGGGATGGGTGCAAGTTGGTACTTAAGCCAATATATACTGTCCTGCAACATTTTTGGGCTAATATATTTAACTTCTAAAAATGCAGCTTTCTGACTTCACTTTTAAACAGATATTTTCCTCTCCATTCCCTTTATTAGATCTCTGCATACAATACACACTACATTTATTGAGAGGACCACCAAATGATTCCACCTTCAGTCTTCTACCAATGCCAGTCTGCTAGCTGATAGGAGTTTGCGTAAGGCTGACATAGAATAACCCTCCGTCTAATTATTCTCCCTGCTCTTCCTGGATGCATAGCAACAATCTTGTTTTAAAAAAAAAATTACCTGTTCGTGGTGGTCGCCCAGCAATCACTTCAGAATTCCAAGCAGAGCAGACCCAGGTTTTGCGTCACTTTACTTTATCTCATTAGCAGAAGTGGCCTAAAATAGATGTTAGCCCACTCAGTTAACACTTGCATTAAGTAGCCAGCAGGGATATCTGTAAAAGCTCCCATTCCAATATCTTGTCAAATGTCTTTCAGGTAACATTTGGGTATGGGACCATGGTCCTTGAAAATGGCCCTCATTGCACACATTTTACACTGGTAGAAAGAGCTCAGCAAGATCCAATTTCTACAACGTCATGTCTTCAAGAGAGAAAAATATGGATGAGGGCATTGATGATGGTGAGTTTGAGGTGGGGCAGAGGCAGGCAATATTACTGAAGTAAAAATAAGCAGTTTTGATGATGAACTGGATTTGCAATTTGAAACTCAACACTTAGTCAAACAGGATGCCAAAGTTTCACACAGACTGATTCTTTGCCAGCAAGGGAGCACAGTGTATAAACCAGGATCTGAGGCGTGTGTGTAAGAATATATGGAAGTAGTTTGCCATTCACGCATCACATCTGTGGTTTGCACAGGCCTCCTGATACTTGCAACTTTATTTTACCTGTGGCAAGCGGGCATCCGGGAGATGTGAATGACTGCCCAGTAATACTTGGCAGCCATTTGGGGGGGACCCTGACAATCGGGCACAGGGTGGACACAACAACTGGATCCTTCAACTCCCACTCCAAGTTTCTCTCCAGCCCAGAAGAGATGTCCTTAACCTTGGCACCAGGTAGGCAACACAGCCTTCGGGACTCCCTGTCTTTGCTGCAGAGAACAGTATCTATTCCTCTAACTATGCTATCCCCTATTACTACTAAATTTCTCTTTTCTCCCCCCACTTGAATGGCGGTGCTGTGGTCTGAACCACGGTGCTGTGGTCAGTTCGCTCATCCTCCCTGCAGCCTGTGCCCTTGTCCACACCAGCAGCAAGAACCTCATCCCTACTGGATAAGGGCACTGGCTGAGGCGCCTCCAAAGCTAAATTCTGGATCCCCATATCTGCCTCACTCGCAGTCACATCCTCCTGTCCCTGACCATGTCCAAATTTGATGTAATTAATCTAAGGGGTGTGACTGTCTCCTGAAACACAGTGTCCAGGTAACTCGCCCCCTCCCTGATGTGTCGCAGTGTCCGCAGCTCGGACTCCAGCTCATCAACTCTGAGTCGAAGGTCCACGAGCAGCCAACAGTTGCTGCAGATGTGGTCACCGTGGATTGCACTGGCATCCAGCAGCTCCCACATACTACAGCTGCAACACCTCGCCTGCCCAGCCATCTCTATTCTATTTAATTAATTAATTTAGATGTTAAATATTTTAAAAGAAGAAAGAAACACTGCAAATAGCACCTCTTTCCACTAGTCAGTAAAATCCCTCACACACAACTCACAGCCTCACTGTCTTAAATGAATATTTCTCATCCGTATTTACCGTGGAGAAGGTCATGGAAGTTGTGAGTTCAAGGGAGGGAACACTGATATCCTGGAGCATATCAACATTACAAAGGAGGAGGCGTTGGAGGTTTTGAAGCGCATTAAGGTGGATAAATCCCCAGGGCCTGACCAGGTGTATCCTAGGATGCTATGGGAAGCAAGGGAGGAGATTGCTGGGGCCCTGGCAGAGATTTTTGTATCATCGTTAGCCACGGGTGAGGTACCGGAAGACTGGAGGATGGCTAATGTTGTGCCTTTATTTAAGAAGGGCAGCAGGGATAAGCCAGGGAACTACAGGCCGGTGAGCCTTATATCAGTGGTGGGAAAGTTATTGGAAGGGATTCTGAGAGACAGGATTTATATGCATCTGGAAAGGTATGGTCTGATTAGGGATAGTCAGCATGGCTTTGTGCGTGGGAAATCATGTCTCACGAATTTGATTGAGTTTTTCGAGGGGGTGACCAAGAGGATTGACGATGGACATTGTCTACATGGACTTTAGCAAGGCCTTTGACAAGGTCCTGCATGGTAGGTTGGTCCAGAAGGTTCGAAAACATGGGATCCAGGGTGAGCTAGCAAATTGGATACAAAATTGGCTTGGTGATAGGAGGCAGAGGGTGGTAGTGGAGGGCTGTTTTTCAGATTGGAGGCTGGTGACCAGTGGTGTGCCGCAGGGATCAGTGCTGGGCCCTCTGTTGTTTGTCATATATATTAATGACTTGGATGTGAATGTAAGGGGCATGATTAGTAAGTTTGCAGATGACACCAAAATTGGTGGTATAGTGGACAGTGAAGAAGGTTGTCAGGATACAACAGGATATAGATCAACTGGGAAAGTGGGTAAGGGAGTGGCAAATGGAATTTAATGCTGACAAGTGTGAAGTGATGCATTTTGGGAAGTTAAACCAGGGCAGGACATATACAGTGAATGGCAGGGCCCTGGGGAGTGTTGTTGAGCAGAGAGACCTTGGGGTGCAAATACATAGTTCCCTGAAAGTGGCAACACAGGTAAACAGGGTGGTGAAGAAGGCGTATGGCATGCTTGCCTTCATCGTCCGAGGCATTGAGTACAAGAGTTGGGACGTCATGTTACAGTTGTACATGACGTTGGTTAGGCCGCATTTGGAGTACTGTGTGCAGTTCTGGTCGTCGCACTACAGGAAAGATGTGATTAAGCTAGAGAGGGTGCAGAAAAGATTCACAAAGATGTTGCCTGGTTTGGAGGGCTTGAGTTATAAAAAGAGATTGGATAGGCTGGGTCTGTTTTCCCTGGAGCAAAGGAGACTGAGAGGGGACATGATAGAGGTATATAAAATTATGAGAGGCATTGATAGGGTAGATAGCCAGAGTCTGTTTCCCATGGTAGGGGTGACTAAAACTAGAGGGCGTAGATTTAAGGTGAGAGGGAGGAGGTTTAAAGGGGATCAAAGGGGTACATTTTTCACACAAAGTATAGTGGGTATCTGGAACGAGCTGCCTGAGGAGGTGGTGGAGGCAGGAACAGTAGCGACATTTAAGAGGCATCTGGACAGTTGAATGAGCAAGGCATAGAGGGATATGGAATTAATGCAGGCAGATGGGATTAGTATAGATAGACATTATGGTCGGCATGGACGCGGTGGGCGGAAGGGCCTGTTTCTGTGCTGTACGACTCTATGACTGTGTCCAAACAGCACTATTCTAATTGGTAATTATTAATAAATTACACTAATTCAAACAAAACCTTAGTAGTACTAACCTTATCACTTACAAAGTAGCTTTTTGAGGGTTTAAGAAAAGAACTTTTTTCCCATGATTTTTAAGCTATTTACAGGTAATAACAGCTGTTACGTACCAACCAATCAGCTTACAGATCTCCTGTGATGTCACTTGTAGTTTTTTTCCTCTTTTGAAACCCAGTGCGCGCCGACACAACTAGAGAGCCTGCTGACTGCCGCTGTTCTGGTCTAAGGTAGGTAAGGGTCTCGAGCCCCGCTCTTTATTTCTCCAGGTCCCCCTCTGGATCCGCCTCCTCCCAGGTCCGCTGCCGACTGCCGCTGCTCTGGTCTAAGGTCCTAAGGTTAAATTTTTCTGCACTTGCAGCCGTAAGCTTCCTAGATCTCACTCTTACTGCAGTTAAAGCTTGCTCTGTGGTGCTTTCCATAAGAGTCCCTTCTCTTTCACCGAGCAGGTTTGCCCTGATTAACCCTACAGGTTTTCCCTTTAGCTTCCTGCAGTCAGCTTTAAAATGCCCTGCTTTAATACAATGGAAGCACACAGGTCTCTGGGTCTCACTCTCACAGCACCTTCCTTTTTGGCTAGAGGAGGGCCCCCTGTGTCTCCTGCTTTCCTTTCTCTCCCAGGACTGCTTGGGCTCCTATCATCTTCCCGCCCTTTGTCCCTTTCGGATTTCTGGGGGTGACTAGGAAAGGTCCTCCCCTGGGAAACCGACTTATAAATTAAAGCAAACTCATCGGCCAGGACGGCCGCTTGCCAGGCTCTCTGAACCCACTGCTCCTCTACATGGTCTTTATGGAGAGTGGGAGAGAGTGTTTAAATTCCTCGAACAGAATTACTTCTCTGAGATTCTCATAGCTGAGCTGTACTGTAAGAGCCCTCAGCCACTGATCAAAGCCCAGCTGCTTACTTCTTTCAAACTCCATATAAGTCTTTTGGCGATAGGCTTCTGGTACTAATTCATATGCCCCGAGTATAGCATTTTTGGTCAGTTCATAATTCGATGAACTTTCATCTGGCAACAGGGAATAAACCTCATGGGCTTTTCCAGTTAGCTTGCTTTGTAGTAAAAGAGGCCAGATCTCAGCTGGTCATTTTAGCTGCCTTGCCAGTTTCTCAAAGGACACAAAAAATACTTTTACATCTTTCTCATTGAATTTTGGAATTAATTGTGCTAGTCATAACAATTCTGTACCCAGCTCTGAGTTACGCTCCTCCTTATTGGCCATGCTTTCACTGGGATTACTTTGTCGTCCTCCCCCCCACCGCGCCCCCCAGATAACTCAAGCCACTTCAGCTCTCTTTCTTTGCATTCTTTCTGGAATATTCTTTCTCTCTCTCCTCTCTTGTTCCTTCTCCTGTCGTTCATTTTCTTCACGTTCCTTCTGGAAGGCTCTCTCTTTCTTCCTCTCCTCTCTCTCTCTTTCCCTGTCTTCGAATTCAAGTTTCCTTTGTTCCAATTGTATCTTTGCTAACAGTACCCTCTCTGGGTCTGCTTCTAACCCTGTTTCTGCTTCTTCAGATTCAAGGGAGAAATGATTGGCCAGTAGTCTTAGGAGTTCAGACTTTCTAGCCTTGCAGCGTACAGTGATCCCACACTGCTCAGCCATTTTCCTCAACACCTCTATATACAGTGCTTTTAACTGATCCCAAGTTACTTCACCCTGGTGTAGAGAGCTACTAGCTACAGTTACAGACATGTTAGTATTCAAGCACACACAACCACAAGAAAACCTGTATTGAAATCCTGCTCTTTTTTTGATTGGGAACAATTTGGCTTCCACTTCCAATTTCTCTCGTTTGTGTACGGGTCAATTCCAGAACCACCAGGTGAGAAAGAGGTCGAGGGTTCCCTTTCAGCTTTCACCTGGTCTTACTGTAACAAGGTTTAATTTAAACACAATGTGTTTTGAGCTCCCCCTTGGTGAATCCTTGTTCATTGCTTTCCAATTATAAGGCAAAGAAACCAGCACAAACCGGCTTTCTTAGGTTTAATGAAGAAAAGTTAAAATTTATTCAACTTAAACTCTAATTCGGTTAACGCCTACGGATACACGACACACCCCATACTAGCATGCATATGTGATACACACATGCAGACAGAGACAGAAAAGAGAAGAAAAATAAAGTGGAAATGTTTGAGGCAATTTCTGAAGAGTTGTCGTTACGGGTCTTCGAGCTCACTGTACAGTCCTTGATTGTAAGTAGATCTTGCTTTTCGTTGGGGCCCAGTATTCTTCTTAAACCATGTTCGCTGTAGGAGACTTTTCTCTCTTGGGGTTCATGTGTCTTCAGTGGATTGTGAGAAAGGAGCAGACAGGAGAGAGATCTTCTCAGTCCAGGAGCAGCAGACACTCTGACTTCTCTGTGGCCAGTTCAAAAGAACACTGTGGAACAGCCAGGTAGTCATGTAACCAGCTGGTCTAACCAGTTCTGGCCCTTGTGGATTGTACCCTCCTTAGCAGGCCCTGGAATGCGCTTCCTCACCTTCACTGTCTGTAAGTATGCAAATGTTTTTTTCCAGCCACGGCTGATCTGTTAAACAAGTCATTTCCTCACTCCAACAACAGTTAAAAATCAGTGTTCATGACAAAATTGATGTACCTCATTCTTGGCAGATGGGGGCCTGCATGACAGTTGGATGGTAACAGGTTAAATTGAGAATGTAGATGTTTGGATTAAACTCTTTCACAGTGGGTGATGTAGAACAGCAAACCAATTCAGAATACATAAGATAGTGGGCTGGATTTTACCAAGCCCATGACGTCGGGGCTGTGGCGGAGGGGGCCTGAAGATGTTTGTGGTAGAGGTCCGCCACGGAGCCCGATACAGGGAGGGCCAGATCCAGTGGTGGCGAGGCTCCGGGGCAGTCACCTCACCGATTGGTGATGGGACCCGGATTTGAATATGTAAAGAGCTGCTTACCATACATTATTATGCATGCCACTGTGCTTCTGCCATCAGTTCACGATCTTCAGCTGGACGTGCAGCACTGACGTGCCTTCACTTTCAAGTCCATGCAATGCCAGTGGGACCGAGGTGTTAGTCCTCGGAGCCTGTGAAGGTGGGTGGATGTGTATTATGAAGGGGGTCTCAACTACGCAGTTTTGAAGGGAGGTGGGTGGGTGTGTGTGGTGAAGGGGGTCTTAACTCTGCAGTTTTGAAGGGAGGTGGGTGGGTCTGTGTTGTGAAGGGAATCTCAACTCTACAGTTTTAAAGGGAGGTGGGTGTGTATTGTGAAAGGCCCTCAACTCTGCAGTTTTTAAGGGAGGTATCCCCATACCCTTGTTCCATAAAGGGGGCCACTCTGCGCCTGTGAATGTTTGGGGGAGGGAGGAACAATGGAAGTTCTTGACTCCTTTATGTGGGGTGGGGGCCACAAATTTATTAATTTTTATTTATTTAGAGATACAGCACTGAAACAGGCCCTTCAGCCCACCGAGTCTGTGCCGACCATCAACCACCCATTTATACTCTTTTGGGCCTCCTTATCTCGAGAGACAATGGATACGCGCCTGGTACTAATCCTACATTAATCCCATATTCCTACCACATCCCCTCAATTCCCCAACCACCTACCTACACTAGGGGCAATTTACAATGGCCAATTTACCTATCAACCTGCACGTCTTTGGCTGTGGGAGGAAATTGGAGCACCCAGCGGAAACCTACGCAGTCACAGGGAGAACTTGCAAACTCCACACAGGCAGTACCTGTGGTACTGGTATCTGGTAGCTTGTTTAAGGTCATGTCGCTGGTGGGCCAATCCAGGCAACTGCAATAATATGACAATGTCGTGCCAGACCATACAGGTGATGTTGGAACACAGCTGAAGCTCCAATTCATATCACTCTCTGCCCTGTTAGGTGCCATTGACCTACTGAAGGAACAGAGTTGACCTCCAGCATAGAGATGGGGATGTCCACCCTGTCTTTATTGATCCATGTGACGTGAGGAGCCATATCCGCTGGAGGTGGAACCAAGAGACAGGCGCAGCCCATGTGGAAGCTCCCAGACGTGAGCAGCACCAGCCACCAAGGCGCATTCGAAGCCACAGCAGACAGCGGGTCTACAGGCCCTGCATGACATACCTCAGATGTCAGAACGCCAGTGTCAGAGGCGACTGCAGATGTCCACAGAGACGGTGACACATCTCTGTGTACTGTTGAATGATGACCTGCAGCTTTGGTGGACACCCTCTGCCTGTGGCTCTCAAAATGACAGTGGCTCTTAACTTTTACACCTCTGCATCATTCCAGGGATCCACTGGCGACCTATGTGGGGTTTCACAGTCAGTAGTATACCGCTGTATCAGGGAGGTCACCGATGCCTTGTACAGGAGGGCCGGTGACTATGTTCACTTCAGGATGGACTCTGAGAGTCAGGCCCAGAGGGCCCTCGGATTTGGGTCCATTGCGGGATTCTCACAGGTGCAAGGGTCTTAGACTGCACGCATGTGGCCATCAAGGCTTCAGCCAGGCACCAGCCGCATTCCTAAATACAAAGGGCTTTACTCCCTCAACATGCAGCTAGGGTGTGACCACAGGAAGCGCTTCCTGCAAATGTGTGCCCACTTTCCAGGCAGCTGCCATGACGCCTTCATCCTGCACCAGTCCCAGGTGCCGTTGCTGTTTACTGCACCAGCTCAGATCCAGGGGTGGATTTTTGGAGACAAGGGCTACCCCTTGCAGACATGGTTCCTGACACCGGTGAGAAACCCCACCAGCGATGCAGAGGAGAAATACAACTCCTGCCACGGCTTGACATGAGCTACCATCGAGCAGGCCATCGGCATGCTGAAGATGCGTTTCCGCTGCCTGAATAGATCGGGTGGGGCCCTACAGTATGCACCAGAAAGGGTTGCGCACATCATTGCTGTATGCTATGCTCTGCACAACTTTGAACTACAGAGGGGGGAGGTCTTGCAGAATAATGTGAAACGGGAGCAGGAGATGTCCTCAGATGATGAGGACACAGAGCGGGTGCAGCAGCATATGCGCATGGGAGGACAGAGAGCATCGATGCAGGGCATACATAGTGAGCAGTGAACAAGAGATGCACGACTGCTGAGCACTTCCACAATCCCTGAAGTGCACCATATCTCCCCACATCACACACCACTGTCCTTCATCTGCTCTGCAGTTTTCTGCATCTGTGACAGCTGTGTCTCCACCATTACTGGCAGCAGCTAACTGAGCCATTTTCCAGGTGACTGCATCCGTGCAGTGCCTCATCACGCATACTGGCATGACAATGATGTTATTCCATACATTGGCAGTTCTGTCAGGCCAGTGATGTAATGGGAGGAGACATGATCGGTACACGCTGGCGTGCATCATTCACACAGTAAACAAGAGACAGACATTAGAAAAGCACATTTAGTGAGAGGGAATTAATACATTGCCGTGTCGCCTATGAAAACCCATTTGTGCCTTGGTGTCTTTTTGAAACATTTGCGGCTGCTCCTTCACGGTGCCAATCCTGCACCAGCAGTTTGACTAGAAAGGCGCTGCTGATCAGGACACCCTTTGGGTTTGGATGACTTCTGCAGTTGTCCTCTGGGCACCTGAGGCCTGGAGGGCCCCGGCTGCTTGAGGGCCTCCTGCACCAGCAGGGCTGTCCTCAGACGTCGTGACTGCTGGAGCTGGAGGTGGAGGGGCTGAGGAGATGCTGCCCACATTGGAATCACCTTAAGGGGGACCCCAGATGTGGAGCACAGGCTCGCCTCCTCCCTCTCAAGGCTTGTAGGAACCTCGCTGCTCTCCGAGGAAGACCAGGAGCAGAGACGCTCTTCAGGCCCCTGGTCCCTCTCGTACCTAGCCACTGCTACACCTAGCCACTGCTGCGTCCAGCTCATGGCCGAAGTGAGGGTCAGCGTGGATCAATGTAATCTGGCTCTCCATGGATGAAGCCATGCGCTCACATGCCTGGGACATGGCAGCTGTCATGGCATGGATGGACACCCCCACCATCCGCTCAAAGCTGCGCATAGCCTGTGAGATCTCCACCAGATGTTGTCTTACCTCTCCCTGCAACTCCAGCATGCCCTGTGACACCAGAGGATCATCAGCCTGGGGCTCAGCATGGGCCTGGGCACCCACAGTTCCCTGACTGTCAGAGGCATTGTCTTTCTCAGCCTCAGCCAGCTGCTCGGGCACGTGTGTACTGCTCTCACCAGCTTGTGATCCTGACTCTAAAGTTGAAAGGATTCTCACCGTGATAAGTATATCTGCGCTGGTGGAAGGTTCAGGAGTGTCATGGGACGCTGCATCCTCTGAGGTTCTCTCTTCCTCAGAGGTGCTGGAAGTCTCCAGGGCCTCCAATGCCGACTTGGAGCGCCACCCTGCAAGATACAATGTGAAGAGCACAGTTTTAGGTTTTATGGTGTATATGGCATGATTATGACAGCATTGTCTCCAAAAATGAAATGTTATGAGTAATCAGTGTGTTTGTCAAAGAGCTGCATGTTCACCCGGGACCCTAATCTCCACGTCCGAAACGGCACATCCTCCCTGGCTGCCAGCTAGCTTGAGGGCCTCCTCCTCAGCCTGTGTCAGTGGTCTAATGTCTGGCATCCCTCCATCAGTCCTGGATGCCTCCCGCGCATTGTGGGCCCTCTTCGCCTGGAAGAGCAAGGATGCAGATGTTGAATATTGCCAAACAACAACATCATGCATGTCACAACAGGGGTGCAAAAACAAAAGGTCGGGGAAGCTCAGTCTGTAATACGAACTCAGCCTGTCATGTAGGTGCCATGCTCTGAGCAGCAAACAAGGGTGAGTTCTTTCACACATGCAGCCACTCATGTGGCATCAATCCTCCCTGCCCGACCTCCCGTCTTTGACATGGCAGTGGCACCCATGTGCCACACTGTGTGGAGACACCCAGGTCAAACGGAGCTGGACAACAAAGTGCCACTTAACTTTGCCGAGCCCATAAGATTGTTCACCCTCTTGCAGCACTGCACCCAGTCTCAGCGGATGACCCCACGGCAGCTTACCTCCTCTGCAATCTCCGTCCAGTCTTGCTTGGTCAGGCAGGAGGACCTCTTCTTACCATCATTGGGGAAACAGACCTCCCACCTTTCCCTTGCATCCTGAGGAGAGTGAGCAGGGAGGCATCGCTGAACTGTGGGGCTACCCTTCTTCACACCTGTGACATCTCCGGTGCCTTGCAGGGGTAGTTCCTTGGCAGATGGGGCTCTTCAGACATCACTGCTGGTTGGTCAGCTCCAGCAGCAAAGCTTTAAATGTGAAAGAGGTTGTATGCAGGGCTGACTGCCATTTAAATATGGCGCCAGCACCTGCGGACTTGTCAGCTTACGACATTCACAGCATCGCACAGCCTGCCCCTTCCGCGTAATTGGTGGGGGCGGGCCGACCCGGGCATGCTAATGAGCTGCTGCGCGGGAGATCGCGGCGTCTCTTTGGCAGGCGGCCCGCAAGTGCGGGCTGCTATTTTTTGAGCTCGCTGCTGAGATCGCAGCGGGCTCTTAAAATCCAACCCGGTGTCTCTAAAGCTCTTCCCTCAAGGTTATGTAACAATCTCCCTTAACACTCAGGATGGAAAGTATTGTGCAAGTGTGCAAAGGGACTCCCAATATTCTTCATGCCATGGGCCCCAAGAATTCTTCATCTGGCTCTGCTGTGATTCAGAAATAATCTTATTTTTGTCATGAAATGACGATTTCAGACCTAGTGATTGGGAAGAGGGATGAATTTTGCCTATTTATTGTGGAGGAGGGACCTCAAAACACATCTTAGAACAAAAATAAACCTCTCAGCCTTTTATCGACAACCTTAATCGATAAAACACACACTAGGGAGGAAATACCGAAATTAACAATCACAGGTCTGACACTAACAGCTCACATGAGCAATGACTGAGAATCACAATTGCCATGGCTATGAGACGCCAGTCTGGAAAATAGACATATCTCAACTGAGGCCTTCCCTGATTGTGCTGAGCCTGCCAAAACGAGCTTGCACTGGTGCGCAGTTTTTTTCCTTCATTTACCTTTGGTCTTATGTGGGAATTGGCTAAAGATACTGGCAGAAATGGAAAAAAAAAATACTGTTCATTGGGAAATTATTAGAGAGGATTCTTCGGGACAGGATTTACTCCCATTTGGAAACAAATGGACTTATTAGCAAGAGGCAGCATGGTTTTGTGAAGGGGAGGTTATGTCTCACTAATTTGATTGAGTTTTTTGAGGAAGTGACGAAGATGATTGATGAAGGAAGGGCAGTGGATGTTATCTATATGGACTTCAGTAAAGCCTTTGACAAGGTCCCTCATGGCAGACTGGTACAAAAGGTGAAGTCACACGGAATCAGAGGGGAGCTGGTAAGATGGATACAGAACTGGCTCGGTCATAGAAGACAGAGGGTAGGAGTGGAAGGGTGCTTTTCTGAATGGAGGGATGTGACTAGTGCTGTTCCGCAGGGATCAGTGCTGGGACCTTTGCTGTTTGTAGTATATATAAATGATTTGGAGGAAAATGTAGCTGGTCTGATTAGTAAGTTTGCGGATGACACAAAGGTTGGTGGAGTTGCGGACAGTGATGAGGATTGTCAGAGGATACAGCAGGATATAGATCGGTTGGAGACTTGGGCGGAGAAATGGCAGATGGAGTTTAATCCGGACAAATGTGAGCTAATGCATTTTGGAAGGTCTAATGCGGGTGGGAAGTATACAGTAAATGGCAGAACCCTTAGGTGTATTGACAGGCAGAGAGATCTGGGCGTACAGGTCCTCAGGTCACTGAAAGTGGCAATGCAGGTGGATAAGGTAGTCAAGAAGGCATACGGCATGCTTGCCTTCATCGGTCGGGGCATAGAGTATAAAAATTGGCAAGTCATGCTGCAGCTGTCCAGAACCTTAGTTAGGCCACACTTAGAATATTGTGTGCAATTCTGGTCGCCACACTACCAGAAGGACGTGGAGGCTTTGGAGAGGGTACAGAGGAGGTTTACCAAGATGTTGCCTGGTCTGGAGGGCATTAGCTATGAGGAGAGGTTGGATAAACTCGGATTGTTTTCACTGGAACGACAGAGGTGGAGGGGCGACATGATAGAGGTTTACAAAGTTATAAGCGGCATGGACAGAGTGGATAGTCAGAAGCTTTTTCCCAGGGTGGAAGAGTCAGTTACTAGGGGACATAGGTTTAAAGTGAGAGGGGCAAAGTTTAGAGGGGATGTGTGAGGCAAGTTCTTTACACAGAGGGTGGTGAGTGCCTGGAACTTGTTGCCGGGGTAGGTGGTGGAAGCAGGTACCACAGAGACGTTTAAGAGGCATCTTGACAAGTATATGAATAGGTTGGGAATAGAGGGATATGGACCCCGGAAGTGCAGAAGGTTTTAGTTTAGGCAGGCATCAAGATCGGTGCAGGCTTGGAGAGCCGAATGGCCTGTTCCTGTGCTGTACTGTTCTTTGTTTGTTCACTGCAAACTGCTGTATGTGTGGGCACACATAGTAATTTCACAGGTGCATTATTTTTCTTTTTAGACTATTTGAGCAGTCCCAATATATAGGGATATGAGTGAGAAGTAATAGCTTTGAAAGTTGGAACCTATTTTTCTGCTCATGGAAATTTGGAATGGAACCTGCCTGGCCATTCAGCAGTTGGGATTTCCTTTGCATGATAGATGTAGCGAAATTCTAAACATACTCAGAAAAAATCTTCTCCACTGGTTAATATAGGTTTTAAATCAAGGTCTGAGGTGACCTTAGTCAATTGACAGCCCTGAAAATGTCTAGAGTACCCATGGAGTTGTGAATGTGTGGTATTCCAAGCACATAGGTTTAGGAACATAGGAGCAGGAGTAGGCCATTCAGCCCATCGAGCCTGCTCTGCCATTCAATACAATCATAGCTGATCATCTACTTCAATGCCTTTTTCCCACACTATCCCCAAATCCCTTTATGTCATTGGTATTTAGAAATCTGTCAATCTCTACTTTAAACATACTCAATGACTGAGCTTCCACAGCCCTCTGGGGTAGAGAATTCCAAAGATTCACAACCCTCTGAGTAAAGAAATTTCTCCTCATGTCGTTCTTAAGTGGTTTCCCCCTTATTGTGAATTTGTGTTCCCTGGATCTAGACTCCCCAATCAGGGGAAACATCTTACCTGCATCTACCCTGTCTTTCCCTTTAAGTATTTTGTAGATTTCAATGAAATCACCTCTCATTCTTCGAAACTCTTACAGGCCCAGTTCCCCAATCTCTCTTCATAGGACAGTCCCGCCATCCTGGGAACAAGTTTGGTGAACCTTCATTGCACTCCCTCTACAGAAATAATATCCTTCCTAAGGTAAGGTGTGGAGTACTGTACACAGTACTCCAGGTGCAGTCTAATCAAGGTTCTGTACAATTGAAGCAAGAATTAGCAATGAATTTGATACCAGTTTACAGTACTAAATGTTGTAAACTTAGTAACGTAAATACGATTTTCGTAGCAGGTCTGGCAGCATCTACGGAGAGAGAAACAGAGTTAACATTTCAGGTTGATGACCTTTCATTAGTCGTGGCTGACTAACTTGATTGAATTTTTTGAGGAGGTACCAAGCAAGGTTGATGAAGGTAGCATAAATGATGTCGTGTACATGGATTTTGGCAAGGTTTTTGACAAGGTCCCACAAGCAGACTGGTCAGAAAAGTAAAAGCCCATGGTATCCAAGGGAGAGCCTTCAGCTGCCTCGGCTCTAAGCTCTGGCATTCCCTCCCTGAACCTCTCCGCTTCTCTACCTCTCTTTTCTCCTTTAAGACGCTCCTTAAAACCTACCTCATTGACAAAGCTTTTGGCCATCTGCCCTAATATCACAGTATGTGGCTGGTTGTACAATTTTGCTTTAT
Organism: Heterodontus francisci; assembly: GCF_036365525.1. Classification (NCBI taxonomy): domain Eukaryota; kingdom Metazoa; phylum Chordata; class Chondrichthyes; order Heterodontiformes; family Heterodontidae; genus Heterodontus; species Heterodontus francisci. The sequence continues at coordinate 69,962,080 of NC_090380.1, forward strand.
AACACTTCTGTGAAGGGCCTTGGGGGATATTTTATTATATTAAATTCAAGTTGTTGTTGTTGAAAGTGGCAAGTTGAATCTAAAATTGGCTCAGTGGCAGGAAGCAAACGGTCGATTGGTGTTTTTATGACTGGAAGGCTGTTTCCAGTGGCATTCCACAGGGTTCAGTCCTAAGTCCCTTGCTTTTGTGATATATATCAATGATTTAGACTTAAATGTAGGAGGCGTAATTAAGAAGTTTGCAGATGATACAAAAATTAGCCATGTGGTTAATAGTGAGGAAGAAAGCTGTAGACTACAGGAAGATATCAATGGACTGGTCAGGTGGGCAGAAAATGCCAAATGGAATTCAATCCAGAGAAGTGTGAGGTAATACATTTAGTGCGGGTGGCAAACAAGGCAAGGAAATACACAATAAATGAGTAGGATGCTGAGAAGTGTAGAGGAACAGAGGAACCTTGGAGTGCATGTCCACAGATTCTTGAAGGCAGCAGGAAAAATAGATAAGGAGGCATTCGGGATACTTTCCTTTATTAGCCAAGGTATGGAATATAAGAGCAGGGAGCTTATGCTAGAACTGTATAAAACAATAGTTAGGCCACAGGACAGTACTGGTCACCACATTACAGGAAGGATGTAATTGCACTAGAGAGGGTACAGAGCAGATTGATGATGATGTTGCCAGGAATGGAGAATTTTATCTATGAGGAAAGTTTGGATAGGCCTAAGTTGGAACAGAAGAGGCTGAAGGGAGATTTAATTGGGATGTATAAAATTATGAGGAGCCTAGATAGAGTTGATAGGAAGAACCTATTTCCCTTAGCAGAGAGGTCAATAAGCAGGCTGCATTGATTTAAAGTAATTAGTAGAGGGATTAGAGGAGAAATGTTTTTACCAGGAGTCTGGTGGAGGCTTGGAACTCACTGCTTGAAAGGGTAGTAGAGGCAGAAACCCTTATCACATCTAAAAAATACTTGAATATACAGGTGAAATGCCATAACCTTCAGGGCTACAAATCAAGAGCTGGAAAGTTGGATTGGACAGATAGCTCTTTTTCGGCCAGCACAGACACGATGGGCAGAATGGCCTCCTTCTGTGCTGTAAATGTTCTATGTTTCTCTGTTTATGTTAGATTTCTGGACTGCTGTAATACCCTGCCAACTCCTTTGAACACTAAAATCCTCAGCCTTGGTGCCTGCTGTCTGAGCTTGCCTGGAAGTAAGCTGACCTTGCATGACAGCAGTCAGAGCTTCTACTGCAGCAACTAGATGTTGGGTGGCTCCTGCTTCTTCTGCAATTGAAGCTGAGACATCAGCAATCAATCTCTGCATTGTGTTTGGGTCCAGAAGTGTGCTGATGGAGTTGGCCACCATTTCCATGCTGGAAAGGATAGGCTCTGAGTTCTGCACAAAGCCCTGTGGAAATTTGGTTCTGGATTCCTCCAAACTCCTTGATATTTCTAGCAGGCTTTCTGGCAGGCCTGCCAATGCACCAAGCACCATTGTGCATAACCATCAGTCTTCTTCTTTAGCCCACCCCACCTTTCAGTCCTCTGTAGCAGAATTCATGTGTGACCTCGCCCACTGGAAAGCTGGCGCCTGTGCTACCCTTGCCCCCACTCTGGTAGTAGCCTCTATGCTATCCTCTAAATTAGGTGCAGTCAATATCTGAGCTGGTGGTTCGAATGTGAAATTGAGTGATGGTGTTTCTCCTTCATTATTGTCTTTTTGCCCTTCCACCTGTTGCTGTTCCACCACTGCCTGGCCAGATTGCTGTTCTTGGGTACCTGAAAGGAGAAGGGCACAAGGGTAGGTTTGTGGTGAGGAGAGGAGAGAAAGCAAGAGGTGCATGCTTACACCTTCTGTGGCTTGTAAATCAGAAGAGATTGTGGAATGAGCGAAGTGGGATGTCAGAGGGAGAATTATCATAGAATCATAGAATGGTTACAACACAGGAGGCCATTCCGCCCATCATGTCCATGCTGGCTCTATGTGAGAGCAATTTAGCTAGTCCTACTCCCCGCCTTTTCCCCGTAGCACTGAAAATCTTTTCAGATAATTATCCAATTCTGTTTTGAAAGCTATGATTGAATCTGCCTCCACCACACTCTGAGGCTTGCATTCCAGATCCTAATCACTTGCTGGACAAAAGGTTTTCCTCATGTTGACTCTGGTTCTTCTTCCAATCACATTAAATTGGTGTCCTTTGGTTCTTGACCCTTCCACCAATGGGAACAGTTTCTCCCTTTCTAATCTGTCCAGATCCTTCATGATTTTGAACATCTCTATCAAATCTCCTCTCAATCTTCCCTTCTCGAAGGAGAACTGCCCCAGTTTCTCCAAGCTATCCTCATAACTGATGTCCCTCATCCCCGGAACCATTTTCATAAATCTTTTCTGCACCCACAGAAAGTAAGTAAGTAGCACAAAGCTCTGTTTGACTGAGTGCTGCAGGACAGAGTGCTTAACTTGGGAATTTGGTAAGTTTGGGAACTCAGTGCAGTGAGGGAGGAGGTGCTGTTCTTGTCTTTTACAGAACCAGCTGTGTTCCAAGAGAGGGAGCTGGAGACAGTAAAACTTAAGAGCTGAAGCCCAGAGGCATTAATTAGGGGGCAGGTAGCTGATTGATTGGTGCGTTTTAAGGTTCTTTTTTCTCCTTTCTAAACTGGGGCAGTAGTTTAAACTGGTACTGGGGAGATATAAGTATTGTATTAAATTTGTAGCTTAATTAGTTAAACTACTCAATATAACTACATATTATAAGTGATATTTCTAAACTTGAAACCTAATTAGTTAAATAAAACACAAATTTTGATGGCAAGGCAGGTTTTGCAGCTGCAGCATGTGGGAGCTGGTGGACATCAGTGTGATCCACAGCAACCACATCTGCAGCAAGTGTCTGCAACTTGAGGAACTTTGCATGAGAGTTGATGAGCTGGAGTCCGAGATTCAGACACTGCGATGCATCAGGGAGGGGGAAAGTTACCTGGACACTTTGTTCCAGGAGGCAGTCACACGCCTTAGGCTAGGTACTTCAGATTTGATCCGTTCTCAGGGACAGGAGGGTGTATCTGTCAGTGAGGCAGGTATGGGGATCCAGAAGGTAGCAATGGAGGAGCCTCAGCCCTTGCATTTGTCCAACATGTTCGAGGTTCTTGCAGCTTGTGTGAATGAGAGCAGGGACTAGGGAGGATAGGCAAACTGACCACAGCACCGTGCTGCATGGGGCCATTCAAGTGGGGGGAGAAAAAGTAATGTAGTAGGAGTAGGGGACAGTATAGTCAGGGGGATAGATACTATTCTCTGCAGCCGTGAGTCCCGTAGGCTATGTTGCCTGCCCAGTGCAAGAGTTAAGGACATCTCTTTGGGGCTGGAGAGGAACTTAGAGTGGGAGGGGAAGGATCCAGTTGTCTGGGTCCACAACATAGATAGGACGCAATTCCTCGGATACTGAAGAAATTTGTGTCAATATGCAGCAAGACTTGGACAACATTCAGGCTTGGGCTGATAAATGGCAATTTACATTTGCGCCACACAAGTGCCAGGCAATGACCATCTCCAATAAGAGAGAATCTAACCATCTCCCCTTAACATTCAACGGCATTACTGTCACTGAATCCCCCACTTTCAACATCCCGTGAGTTACCATTGACCGTAACTAAACTGGAGCATAAATACTGTGGCTACAAGAGCAGGTCAGAGGCTGGGAATTCTGCAGCGATTAACCCACCTCCTGACCCTCCAAAAGCCTGTCAACCATCTATAAGGCACAAGTCAGGTGTGTGATGGAATACACAGCACTTGGCTGGATGAGTGTGGCTCCAAGAACACTCAAGAACCTCAACACTATCCAGGACAAAGCAGCCCAGTTGATCGGCACCCCATCCAATACCTTAAATATTCACTCCCTCCAACACTGATGCACAGTGGCAACAGTGTGTACCATATATAAGATGCACTGCAGTAACTTACCACACCTCCTTCAACAGCACCTTCCAAACCTGCAACCTCTTCCACCTAGAAGAACAAGGACAGCAGACGCATGGGAACACTGCCACCTGCATGTTCCCCTCCAAGTCACACACCACCCTGACTTGGAAATATGTCACCATTCCTTCAGTGTTGCTGGATCAAAATCCTGGAACTCCCTCCCTAACAACACTGTGGGTGTATCCACAGCAGATGGGCTGCAGCGGTTCAAGAAGGCAATTCACCACCAGGTAAATTAGGGATGTGTAAGAAATGTTGGCCTTACCAGTGATGCCCACATCCCATGAATGAATTAAAAAGAGGTCCTGCTGAGGGAGTATGAGCAGCTAGGGGCAAAATTAAAAAGCAGAGGCACAAAATAATGATCTCTGGATTACTACCTGAGCCACAAGCAAATTGGAATTGGGTACATAAGACCAGAGAGTTGAATGTGTGACTCAAAGATTTGTATGAGAGAAGTGGGTTTCGAATCCTGGGGCACTGGCACCAGTAATGGGGAAAGAGGAAGCTGTACCGCTGGGACGGCCTTCACCGAACAGCGCTGGTACCAGTGTCTTGGCAAATCATTTAACTAGGGCTGTAGTGAGGGTAGTGTGGGGGGGAGGGTTCAGGTGAAAAGAAATTTAGAAAGTTAATGAGAAAGGACAAGGCAATTGTGCAGGGTAGCAATATGGATGATGATAACCAGATTGTGACAGGCAGGGACAGAGTGTGCAAACATAACAGTGCACCTGCAAATAAGGTCAGAGTAGAGAAAAATGGTAAAAAGAAAGAATTAAAGGCTCCTTATCTGAATGCATGCTGCATTCATAACAAGATGGATGAATTGATAGCACAAATAGAAATAAATGGGTATGATATGATAGCCATTACAGAGATGGGGTTGCAAGGTGACCAAGGCTGGGAACTAAATAGTCAAGGTTTTTTGACATATCAGAAGGGTAGGAAGAAAGGAAAAGGAGGTGGGGTAGCTCTGTTAATAAAGGATGAGATCAGTACAGTAGTGAGAAATGATTTTGGCTCGGAAGATCAAGATGTAGAATCAGTTTGGATGGAGATAAGAAACAGCAAAGGAAACAAAATCACTGGTGGGAGTGGTTGATAAGCCCCCTAACAGTAGCTACCCTGTAGGACAGAATATAAATCAAGAAATAATGGGAGCTTGTAGGAAAGATGCTGCAATAATCATGGACGATTTTAATCTTCATATAGATTGGCCTAATCAAATTGGCAAAGGTAGCCTGGGGGATGAGTTCATAGAGTATATATTAGGGACAGTTTTTTTAGAACAATACGTTCTGGAACCAACCTGGGAGCAGGGTATTTTAGACCTGGTAATGTGTAATCAGACAGGATTTATAAATGACCTCATAGTAAAGGATCCTCTAGGCAAGAGTGATCATAACATGTTAGAATTTCACATTCAGTTTGAGGGTAAGAAGTTTAGATCCGAAATTAGTGGCTTAAACTTAAAGAAAGCCAAATAAAAAGCTATAAAGTCAGAGTTGGCTAGAGTGGACTGGGAAAATAAATTAAAAGGTAACACAGTAGAGAAGCAGTGGCAGACATTTAAGGAGATATTTCATAACTCTCAACAAAGATATATTCGATTAAGAAGGAAAGTCTCTATGATAAGGATGCACCATCCGTGGCTAACTAAGGAAGTTAAGGATGGTATCAAATTGAAAGAAAAGGTGTACAATCCTGCAAAGATTAGTGATATGCCAGAAGATTGGAAAAACCAGCAGAGGATGGCTAAAAAAAAAATAGTGTGTTACGGCCACATGGTGAGGTGTGTGGGTGGTTCCAACTGTTCAACTCCCACCTGACCACAGCAAGTGTTTTTTGCTATTAGGGTTTAACCGCTTTGTGTTTTATTTGTCAAATAAACAGACAACAGGTTTTCTTGTAGGTTTAAAACAGAAGATTAATTATTTATTGAGCAATATGCCTTATCCCAAAATTGTCACAAAAAGCACCCACTCGCATTCACTTGCGCGCACGCACACTTATGAAGAGACAGAGAGAAAAGGGGTAAATGGTTTTTAAGTGAGTTGGGTTTTGGGGTTCATAGTAAACCTGTTGACTTCTCTCGGCGGCCAGTTCTCTTTGGTTGTAGGCCTGAGGTGTTTGCAGATTTCTCTCTTGGTTGAAAGTTCAGTTTGAAGTCAGAGGATAACTTCCAATTCACTGCTATGCAAGTTGAAAATGTAGAATTCACATCATGGTGCCCTCCTGCTTGACTTGTTAGATATCTCCCAGTTCTTAGCTAGACAAGTTTTTGGTGATGCTTCTTCCTGGGTCTCCCTCTCTCGCTCTTTAGGGAGCTACCTTTAAAGCTCAAAAATGGGTTCACACCTTTGCCTCTGTTGTGAGACATAGATCTTCCCTGGGGTGACTGACAATGGCCCAGGATGTGGCTACTTCACACCTTCTTTGTTTCAGAAGAACCCATTCAATTCAAACATGTTTCTTGATGGCTTCAGGATGGTTGTAATTGACATCTCTTCATTTTGAATGTATTCTTTTGTCTTTGCCAGACAGTTTGAATATACAAAGCCAGGTCTTTTAACCTTTTGCGGGTTTTTTTTAGCACATTGTCCACCTTTTAATAGAAAAGTCCATTTTTATTATTCTTCAGGGTGAGTTCTTGTAGTTTCAATCACTGCATTTTATGTGAGCATCACAAGGGAGAAATTAGAGTATGATAGTTAACTAGCAAGAAATATAAAAACAGTGAAAGCTGCTACAAATATATAAAAAGGAAGAGAGTAGCTAAAGTAAGCATTGGCCCCTTCGAGGATGAGACTGAGCAATTAATAATTGGAAACATGGAAATGGCAGAGACTTTGAACACAATAACATAATAAATAACAGCAGAAGTAGACCATATGGCCCATCGAGCCTGCTCCGCCATTCAATACGATCGTGGCTGATTTTGGGCTTCAATTCCACTTTCGTGCCCACTCCCCATATCCCTTGACTCCCTGCGAGACCAAACATCTATCTATCACAGCCTTAAATGTATTCAACGATGGAGCATCCACAACCCTCTGGGGTAGAGAATTCCAAAGATTCACAACCCTTTTGATTGTACTAATTTCTCTTCATCTCAGTCCTGCATGATTGTCCCCTTATCCTGAGACTGCCCCCGTGTTCTAGATTCCCTGTCCAGTGGAAACAATCTCTCAGCTTCTACCCGATCAAGCCCTTTCAGAATCTTGTATGTCTCAATTAGATTGCCTCTCATTCTTCTAAACTCCAGAGAACATAGGTTCAATTTACTCAGCCTCTCATCATAGGACAACCCCCTCATCTCAGGGACCAATTTAGTAAATCTTCGTTGCACTGCCTCCAGTGCAAGTAAAGGGCTGCTCAAGTCACGAAAAAAAACCCGACCAGAGCCCAACAGAACCACATCGGACTTGAGCCCGACCCGGCTCGAGTCCCTCCATTTTTTACTCGTGCCTGACCCGACCCGAGTCCAACCCGACCACCAGAATGTTCACTTTACTTACCTTCCGACTCCCAATCTGCAGGAAGCTGCAGCGTGAGCGTGATGATGTCATAGAGATGCTCTTTGCGCAGACTCAGATTTTCCTTCTTTGACGTCTCAGACTCCCAGTTCAGGTAGGTTTTTTACTTTTAACACTTCTTGCTGACCCGAGCCTGAAAGCCGGACCCGGAAGAGCGTCCCGACCCGAACCCGACACATGTCGGCGGGTCCCATTGGGCAGCAGGCCTTTAAGTGCAAGTATATCCTTTATTAAATGTGGAGACCAAAACTGCACACAGTATTCCAGGTGCAATCTCACCAAAGCCCTGTCCAATTTTAGTATTTTAGAACAAGTATTTTGTATTTGTCTTTACAGTAGAAGATGCAAAAAGCATCCCAAGAATAGCATAAAATCAACAGTCAAAAGGGAGGCAGGAACTTAAGACAATCCCTATCACTGGAGAAAATGTACTAGGAAAACTAATGGGACTAAAGGCTGACAAGACCCCTGGACCTGATACCCTGCATTCCAGGCTCTTAAAAGAAGTGGCTGCAGATATAGTGGGTGCTTTGGGTGTAATCTTCCAAAATTCCCTAGATTCTGGAAAGGTTCCACTGGACTGGAAAACAGCAAATGTAACACCTCTATTCAAGAAACAGCGGTGACAGCAGGAAACTATAGGCCAGTTAGCCTAACATCTGTCATTCGGAAAATGCCAGAATCCATTATTAAGGAAGTAGTAGCAGGACATTTAGAAAATCATAATGCAATCAGGCTGAATCAACATGATTTTATGAAAGTGAAATCATGTTTGACAAATTTATTAGAGTTCTTTGAGGATGTAACAAGCAGGGTGGATAAAGGGGAACCAGTGATGTAGTGTATTTGGATTTCCAAAAGGCATTCGATAAGGTGCCACATAAAAGTTACACAAGATAAGAGCTCATGGTGTTGGGGTAATATATCAGAATGGATAGAGATTGGCTAACTAACAGGAAACAGAGAGTCAGAATAAATGGGCCATTTTCAGATTGACAGACTGTAACTAGTGGAGTGCCACAGGGATAAGTGCTGGGGCCTCAACTACTTTTGATCTGTATTAATGACTTGGATGAAGGGACTGAGTATTTTGTAGCCAAATTTGCAGATGTTATAAAGGTAGGGAAGCAAGTTGTAAAGAGGACACAAAGTGTCTACAAAGAGATATAGATAGGTTAAGTGAGTGGGCAAAAATTTGACAGAGTATAATATGGGAAAATGTGAGGTTGTCCACTTTAGCAAGAATAGAAAAACGGAATATTATTTACATGAAGAGAGACTGTAGAATGCTGCAGTGCAGAGGGATCTGGATGTCCTTATACATGAATTACAAAAAAGTTAGCATGCAGGTACAGCAAGTAATTAGGAAGGCAAATGGAATATTGGCATTTATCGCAAGGGGGATGGAGTATAAAAGTAGGGAGGTCTTGCTACAACTGTACTTGGCATTGGTGAGACTGAACCTAGAGTACGGCACACAGTTTTGGTCTCCTTACATAAGGAGGGATATACTTGCATTGGAAGCAGTTCAGAGAAGGTTCACCAGGCTGATTCCTGGGATGAAGTGGTTGTCTTGTGAGGATAGGTGGAGCAGGTTGGGCCTATACTCATTGGGAGTTTTGAAGATTGAGAGGTGATCTTATTGAAACTTATGGGGCTGAATTTTTACCAGCCTCTCGATGCCATGGGTCGCAGTGGGTGGGGGGTGGGGCGTACGGAGTTCCGAGGCGAGGACCTGGTGGGGAGGGGGGAGGAATAAAATTTTCAGGGTGGGAGGGGTGGGGGAGCGGGGAAAACAATTTTTATTGGTTGTGTGAATGGTGGGAAGGGGTTGAAGGGCAAATGATAGAAGGTTGGGGGGGGAAGTTTGGGTAGGGAATAAAGTGATTTTTGTCAATGAGGGCCAATTAAAAGACCATGGAGGCGGGGGGGTTGGAGAATGGCCTCCATACCATAAATAGTTATTTAATAAAAATCGGCACTACTTTACCTTTATAAATTTATATCTGTATTCAGGGCTTAAAGCCCTTTAAAAATGGCATCAGACGCCGTTGCCCGAAATGCGGCGACTGCCCCCGATGATGTCATCGGGGGCAGCCTCTCCGCCCCTCTATTCAAATGACCCCCGTGCATAATATCATGGGGGCTCTTAGGTGGCACTTCCATGTTGGAAGGCCGCCAAGTTCAAAGCGCGCCACTGCAGAGTGCAAATAAAATTCAGCCCATAATCTTCTGAGGGGCTTGACAGTGTAGATGCTGACGGGATGTTTCCCCTTGTGGGGGAATCTAGAACTAGGGGGCACAGTTTCAAAATAAGGGGTCGCCCTTTTAAGACAGAGATGAGGAGGAATTTCTTCTCTCAAAGGTTTGTTAATCTTTGGAATTCTGTTTCCCACAGAGTAGTGGAGGCTGGGTAATTGAATATATTCAAGGGTGAGTTAGACAGATTTTTGATCTACAAGGGAGTCAAGGGTTATGGGGGGTAAGCAGGAAAGTGGAGTTAAGACCATAATGAGATCAGCCATGATCTTATTGACTGGCAGAGCAGGCTTGAGGGGCCAAATGGCCTACCCCTGCTCCTATTTATGTTCTGATCCTTCCTAAAGTGTGGTGCCCAGAATTGGGCATAATATTCCAGTTGAGGCCAATGGAATGTTTTATAAAGGTTCACCATAACTTCCTTGTTCTTAACTTTATGCCTCTATTTGTAAAGTCCAGGATCCCGTATGCTTTACTAACCGCTTTCTCAACCTGCCCTGCCACCTTCAGTGATTTGTACACATATACCCCCAGGTCCCTCTGCTCCCGCACCACCTTTTCAATTGTATCCTTTATTTTATATTGCCGTTCCTCATTCTTCCTACCAAAATGAATCACCTCACACTTTTCTGCATTAATTTTCATCTGCCACATGTTCCCCCATCCCATCAGCCTGTCTATGTCCTCTTGAAGTCTATCACTATCCTCCTCACAGTTCACAATACTTAAAAGTTTTGTGTCCTCTGCAAATTTTGAAATTGTGCCCAGCACATCGAAGTCTAGGTCATTAATATAGATCTAGAAAAGCAGCGGTCCTACTACAGACCCCTGGGGAGCCCCACTCCATATGTTCCTCCAGTCCAAGAAGTAATCATTAACTACTGTTTCCTGCCATGCAGCCAACTTTGTATCCATGCTGCCACTGGCCATTTTATTCCATGGGTTTCAACTTTGCTGATAAGCCTGTTATGTGGCATTTTATCAAATGCCTTTTAGAAGTGTATGTACACTACATCAACCACATTGCTCTCATCAACCCTCTCTGTTACCTTAACTATTCTATGCTGGCTTTCTTTAAGTAATCTACATTTGTCCAAGTGACTGTTAATTTTGTCCTGGATTATTGTTTCTAAAAGCTTTCCCACCACCGACATTAAACTGACTGGCTTGTAGTTGCTGGGCTTATCCTTACACCCTTTTTTGAACAAGGGTGCAACAATTGTAATTCTCCAGTCTTCTGGCACCACCCCTGTATCTAAGGAGGATTGGAAGATTATGGCTAGTGCCCCTGGAATTTCCACCTCAGTATCCTCAGATCATCCATCCAGTCATGGTGACTTATCAGCTTTAAGTACTGCCAGATTTTATAATACCTCCTCTTTATCAATTTTTAGCCCATCCAGTATCTCAGCTACTTCTTCCTTCACTACAACTTCTTCCTTGGTAAAGACAGATACAAAGTACTCATTTAGTACCTCAGGCATGCTCTCTGCCTCCAAGCATAGATCCCATTTTTGGTCCCTAATCAGTCCTACTCCTCCTCTTACTTCTGTTTTACTATTTATATGCCTATAGAAGACTTTAGGATTCCCTTTTATGTTGGCTGCCAGTCTCTTCTCATACTCTCTCTTTGCTGCTCTTACTTATTTTTTCACTTACCCTCTGAACTTTCTCTACTTAGCCTGGCTTTCACTTGTATTACCAACCTGACATCTGTCATCCACACTTTTTCTGCTTCATCTTACTCTCTATATCTTTCATCATCCATGGAGATTCAGCTTTGTTTGTCCAAACTTAATCTGTTAATTCTGTATCAATGTTTTAATTATATGCAGATGTGGGTGTTAATTGGGGTCTTACTTGAACACTTATAAGCAGACACTTACTGAGACTGATGGAGGGTTTCAGTGAGGAGTTACATGTTTGTGATCCTTTTACTCTGTACAATAAATGTGAAACTGAGTAAAGATAGGCTCTAGCATTATCCTTCCATAACAAACTTTCTGGAGTTTAACAGTGGGAATATACCTTGACTGTACTCAAACTATCTCCTCTTTAAAGACAGCCTATTGTTTCATCACAGTTTTGCCTGCCAGTCTTTGATTCCAATTTACCTGGGCCACATATGTTCTCTCTCCATTGAGAATTGCACCCCCCCCCCCCCCCCCCCTCCACCCCATTAATTTTTTTTTTCTGGATTTCTGCTTGTTCTTTTCCATAGCTAACCTAAACCTTTGATACTATGATCACTGTCCCCTAAATGTTCCCCTACTGACACTTGATCCACTTGTCCCACATCATTCCCCAGAACCAGATCCAGCAGTGTCTCCTTCCTCGTTAGACCAGAAACATGCTGAAGAAAATTCCCCTAAACACACTTCAGAAACTCTTCCCCCTTTCTGCCCCTTACACTATTACTATCCCAGTCGATATTAGGATAATTAAAGTCCCCCATTCTAACTACTCTATTGTTTTTGCACCTCTCTTGTAATTTCCTTGCAAATTTGTTCCTCTATATCTTTCTCACTAATTTGAGGTCTATAGAATGCATCCAGTACTATGATGGTATATCTATTGTTTCTTAGCTTTAACCAAATAGATTCTGTCCTTGGCGCCTCTAGGACGTCCTTTCTCTCCAGCACTGTAATATTCTCCATAATATATACTGTTACCCCTTCCTCCTTTCTTTCCTTCCCTAGCTTTCCTGAACACCTTGTATCCAGGAATATTTAATACCCAGTTCTGTCCTTTTTTGAGCCAGGTCTCTGTTATTGCCACGGCATCATATTACATGCGACTACCAGCATTTGCAGCTCACCAACCTAATTTACCACACTCCATGCATTCACAGACATGCACAGTAAACCCAATTAAGCCTTATTGCATACCCTCTTACTCTGACCCCACCTAGTACCTGACTATTTCTTACTCTAGTGCTGTCTCTCTCAATTCTTTACGCACCTTCTTTTTCCTGTCTAACATAACCTCCTGGTTCCCAACCCCCTGCCAAGTTAGTTTAAACCCTCCCCACAATGACATTGTTCCCAGCTCTGTTCAGATACAACCCCTCCTGTCTGTACAGATCCCAGCTCCCCCAGAACTTGTTCTAATGTCTCCAACAGCTAAATCCCTCCCTCCCGCACCATCTCTCTAGCCACACATTCATCTGCTCTATTCTCCTATTTCTTGCTCTATTCTCCTATTTCTATACTCACTAGTGTGTGGCACCAGGTGTAATCCTGAGATTACTACCTTTGAGTCCTGCTTTCTCGTTACTTTCCTAGTTCCCTAAAATATGCCTGCAGGATCTCATTCCTCTTTCTACCTATGTCATTGGTACCGATATGGGGCATGACCACTGGCTGTTCATTCTCTCCCCTGAGAGTGCTCTGCAGCCCCTCAGTGACATCCTTGACCCTGGCACCAGGGAGACAACTTACCATCCTGGATTCACATTTGTGACCGGAGAAACGCTAGTCTGTTTCCCTAACTATAGAAACCACTGTGAATATTGTTTTTCCAATCTTCCTCCTGCCCGCCCTGTACAGCTGAGCCAGCTGTGGTACCATGGACTTGGCTCTGGTTGCACTCCCCAGAGGAACCATCACTCTCACCAGTATTCAGTACTGAATACTGTTTGGAGAGCAAGTTGCACTCAGGAGACTGCTGCATTACCTGCCTGGCCCCCTTGAACACTCTGGCAGTCACTCATTCCCTCTTTGCTTGTACCGCAGGGTGACCACATCCAGAAGCATGCTATCCATGTAACTCTCAACCTCGCGGATGCACCGCAATGATGCCAGCTACCACTCAAGCTCTGAAACACAGAGCTCGAGCTGCTCCACCTGACGACACTTCCTGCACATGTGATTGTCCAGGACATGAGAAGCATCATGGAGTTCCCACATGGAAAAGGATGTGCACTCCCCAGGTCTATGCCTCGATTTATTGGACTCTTAACTGACTTAACAGAAATAAACTTAAGACTTAAATAAATAAAGACTCACCAGCTACTCATCAATCAACTGCTTCCCTTATGCTGACGTCACTGTATTTTATAGGGAGTTAAGAGTTAAATAAAACTTTTTAAAGTTATTATCTTAATAGCTCAGATTTCAATTTACTGAAAAATTCAGAACCCTTTAGTCTTACTATCCCTTGCTATTTAATTCTAATTTTATCCCCTGGATCTAATTAATTAATTGAACACTGATTTTAATTATATGATAAATTATCAAAATGGCTTTAGAATTTTAAAAATAATTAATTGATATAGTCTTACATTATGGTTGATTAATTTAAATTAAAAGCTTACCACTCCATTTGACTTTTTGTCTGTGATGTCATTTCATGATATTCTTTCTTGTCCGGTTCAGACTCAGAGTCTGATCACAGTACTGCTCCTCTCCCAGGCCTCTCATGTGCTGTTCCTCTCACAGTCCTCTCCTTTTGTTCTGCTCCACTTCCAAGCCTCTGCTTTTGTGCTGCTCCTCTCCCAGGCCTCTCCTTTTGTGCTGTTCTTTCCCTAGCTTTTGTCCTTAGGTGTGAGGATACTGCCATCTTCTATGGTTTCTGTCTTGCTGCTGGCCATGGTCTCAGCAATGGCCATTCCAGTAATGCTGAGCTGGATGTCTCATAGCAACATGTCTATCTCCTGATGTTTAGGTCCTGCTGCCTCCAGTTATGTCATGCAACACAGAGTGGTGTGTAGTGAGTGTGGTGCAAAGTGCTTGGCTGATGTGGCTGTCATGGTTGAATAGCTGCCAGTATGTGCAAGCTGTGAGATGTGGGTGTGAGGCTTCCAGCAGTGCCAAGTGTGTTAGAGTGAACTGAAGCTATGAATGTTAGGTATGAGTCATGACTGATAGAGATTGTTGGTAGGTGAGTAATGGGGGCGTGCTGCATTGAACAGTGTGTGAGGTTAGTGGTGCAGACAATGGGATATGGCATTTGAAGATGCATTTACTGATCTCGACCACTTGTGTGAGGTCATTGAACCTTTTTGCAGCACTGCATCACTGCATCCTTGGGACTTGACTTCTGGCATTGACCACATGCTATCTGGTCACACTACCTTCGCACAGTTTGTCTGCAGGGCCTCCTGGCCCCTTGTAGATAGATCCTATCTCTCCTCCTCTTCACCTCTTGAACCAAGGCATTCATGCAGTCTCAAAAAATCCTGAAGAACCCTCTCTGCCATGTTGTGCCATCACTGAGTGTTTACCATGTCAAAATCACTTTTAAAATGCCTCTGTCTTCTGATATTCAACCCTCGTACCAGTGGAAACGGTTTCTTCCTTTTTACTGCGTCAGCTCTTTGTTGTATCATTGCCTTTAAGAGTGATGTCCTTTTAAGATCTTAGTATGCTAATGAGCTAAGTACCAGAATGCAGTCATGTGACTCAGAGCCAGAGTCACTCTGCAACTGTAACATCCAGAGTAAGGTTCTGTAAATAGTTAGCTCTGTACTGTACATAATAGTCTAGCAGTAAAACCTGTTTGAGATCTTCGACCAACTGAACTCCACGCATATCATTTATGTTGCATCAGTCAACATAAAAGAACTCATTATATGGTGGCAGTGGTGATGAAAAGACAAATTCTGATGTAGAAGACCATGTTTAAAACAGCTCTGAAAAATGACCTTTTCTACAGCCAATAGAGAGAAAGTTCAAGAAAAATACTGTCTCAAACAGTGAAAAAAGAACTTACCTCAAGCTGTAGAAGACAGAGCACAGAACAACAGGCTGCAAGTAAATCGGGTGAGTCATTGACTGACGAGTGAGGGATACTGTTTTAAAAAAAAAGCTTTGAAATCTTTCAAAAGTTTTTTTTTCAAAGCTCCGTGTAGAAAAAAAAATGGGAAGACCCGACTCCTTTCCTGAGCTGATTGAGGTCGGTGCCATTACAGGAGGCGTCCGTTAGAAAAAACGCAGGAAAACCCAGATCACTGTAGAGTCTTCAGCCACGAAGCCACAGTTTTTAAAAAAAAAACATTAAACCACTCGAGCATAAATAAGAGCTTCCATGCCCAAAGCCACAGTAAAAAAAACTATTAAAACCATTGGAGTGCGAAGAACATAAGCAAACTCTAGCAGCTAGTGAGCAGCTGTGTAAGCAGAACAGGCTTAAGTGCTGGAAGCAAGATAAACACACAGCACTAGCAAACACCTGCTCCTGTTAATCAAAGCAGCTAGTATAAATAAACAATGAGTCTCTTAAAAGGGAAACAGTAGTCATAGAAAAAGTCTTAAAGCAAGTTTTAAAGCAAAAGAACAGCAGAAATATGGATACCAAATTTCCAGCATGAACTGGAAGGCCTTGGATATCCTATCTGAGTTCCAACTGTTCAAACAAAGAGTGCAGTTATTCTTCACAAACCAAATAATTGTAGAACCAGCAAAAGGGGTTGTAAAAATACTAATAGCAATTGGAAAAGAGGGATTACACAGAATTAACACCTCTGGATTATCTGATGAGGACCAGAAAGATCCCACAAAGGCATAGAAAGTGCTGGAAGATCAACTCCGATTACGAGTGAATTTTAGGATTCACCACTTGGAATTGATGTCCTACAGGCAACAGCCACAGGAATCAATAGACCAGTTCATCAGTAGATGCCATAGTAAAGGGCAAAGAATGCAACTTCTCAGAAACGGAACTGTCGGACCGAATAATGGAGCTAGTGATTGTATTGACACCCAATGAAACATTTCAGCACGATCTCTTGGGGAAAAAGAAAGGTCACAGCATTGGTGCGCTGCTGGAAGATGGCAGGAAATACGAAGCCATTGTAGCTGGACAACAGCACATGCAAGCACTAGGTGCAGCCAACAGTATCGGCACCATAACCAGGTCAAAAAGAGCAAGCAAGCTATGTGGTAAGTGCGGTCTGTCACACTCACGGCGAAATTGCCCTGCATTTCGTGACCTGTGCAAGGCGTGTGGTGCAAAGGTACACTGGGCCCACCTATGCAAGGAATCTGTCTCCAAAGACACGGCCAGAAGCCGCAGCAGGACACAAAAGATAAGCGTAGCAACTGGGCTTCAGCAGCAACGAAAGCGCCAGAGATCTGTGGAAACGCAAGCTGATACACGAAGTCCACAGTGAAACAGACCTGAGACACGACTCAATGAGGAGTAATTCTCAGCCAGAAGACGAACAGGCGTTCCACATTGTGAACCTGACACATCATGTTGATGAAGTCAAACAGCTGAAAACTTTTGCCACTATTAACATCACGTGCCCAAAGAAAGCTGGCAACCGTACACTCAGGGTCAAGGCTGACACCAGCGCTAGTGCAAACCTACCAGTCTGAATCCTCAAACATATGATGAAGGGTCACTGACCTGAAACATTAACTCTACTTCTCTCTCACCAGATGCTGCCAGACCTGCTGAGTATTTCCAGCATTTCTTGTTTTTATTTCAGATTTCCAGCATCTGCAGTATTTTGCTTTTATTATATGTACCGGAATGGTTGGAAATCAATGATACAGCCGATAACTGCAACATTATCTGCATACAACAGGCCGTCCATTCCTTGCAGTGGCACACTAATGCAATGCAGCTATGGCAAGTCAGCATGGAAATGGCAAACATTCTACCTAGTATTCACAAGTGGACAAGCAGTAGCAGGACTACCAGTATGTAAGGGCCTCAACATCATAACTATCCACGAGAGCATTGCCAAGGGAAAATCTCCAAGGATTGGAACCCGCTTGCAGACTTTGACCAGCATCAACCGATGCAGTCTAGAAATCCAGCTACAGCAGAACAATGGGTGCCTTCACTTCTGCTCTCTAGAGAACCGCCAGCACCACAATGAGCCAGAACAGCCAGATACCTCCATAAGGCCAAGTACTCCTCCCCCAAGTCCTTGAGACTGAGCCCCAGGCCTTCAGACGTGGAGGATGAGGAGAGGCAAAGGACACGCAATATCCTGAAGAGACAGAGGAGGAATGAGTTGAAGCATTATCTGTTGGCTCTTCAAGATGAGGTGCCGGAACGCTACAAGAATGACAAGTGGTCAACTTGAAAAAGCAACAGAGTATGTTAGCAGGCTGAAGGCAGAGCAACAGAAACTGAATGCAGAGTGGGAGAAACTTCAGAAAGAACAGCAACAGATGAGGTGAAAGTTCTCTGCGCAAGAGTTGTCAAACCACCAAAACGATATATGGACTTTTTAGCCTCTATACTTGGAAATTTCACAATATCTATAGTTGTGTAAATAATTTTGGTGTTATCTAATTTTATGTGTTTTTATTTTTAGCATATGAGACTTACTTTTGGAAAGAAAGACAATGTTGTATGATTGCCTTTAAGAGTTCTGATCCTTTAAGATTTTAGTATGCTAATGAGCCAAGTACCAGGATGTAGTCATGTGACTCAGAGCCAAAATCACTCTGCAACTGGAACACCCAGAGTAAGGTTTTGTAAATAGTTAGCTCTGTACTGTATATAGTAGTCTAGTTGTAAATAAACCTTTATGAGATCTTCAACCAGCTGGACTCCACACTTTTCATTTATGCTGCATCAGAACAACATAAAATAACTCATTACACCCTTTATAAATTTAGAAACTAAACTTCTGTGAATTTTGACCTGATTCTTACAAATGCACTAATGTCAATTCTGTAACTGTTGTATCTTATGCTGTTTCTGGTTTGTCCTTTATTGACCATTCTGAACCAAATTCCAGCTCAACAGTTGGCTTGTGCTTGGCTTCCCCATCTTTATGGACATATGAGCTTGAATTTTAGCTTGGGGCATAAGTGTATTGTTGGTGGGGGTTTGGGTAAGGGGCAGAGAAGGGCAGTAGCAGCAGGAGTGGGAAATTCCATTGGCTGCACCATGATAAGGCCTGGGCCTTTTTAACTTCTGGCCTTATTTTCATCTTTCAAGTCAGACTCCTGCCCAAAACCATTGGGAATGTTGTAATGGTCAGTGGGTGGGCATAGAAAGTCACACGGCTGCAGAATGCCATCAGAGACTCAAGGATACAGTCCCTAGCAAGATGTGTAATGAGGATTCCGGGGGGACTCTGAGGAATCACAATTACAGAAAGCGGAAGGGAAGACCCAGGCGGGAGAGGTACAATTCCTGTCCTATCCAGTTCTGATGTAAGGTCACTGATCTGAAAGGTTATCTCTGTTTCTCTCGCTACAGATACTGCCTGACCTGCTGAGTATTTCCAGCATTTCCTGTTTTTAGCCCAGAATTCTTTAAACATTTTCACTGTTTAAACAGACTAGTTCTACAATGTTACAAAATGTTAAAATAATTTTCTTAAGATTATTATAAACATGTGAAATTACACAAAAACATACAATCTGCTTTTCTGCTAGCTGAGTCAGAATCCATATTGCCGATGTTACAGCAGTTGGGAGCTGGCAAGCTGTAGCAGCAATCCATTGAGGGCATGCAACTTCACAGATGTAGGTTAACAAGCCTGGCCCTCAAAATGCAATCTGCTGACCACCTCGGAAGTTAAAATACCCACTGTGTATTTCATAATCCACTCCACTGCGTGCCCATTTGCAGCCACACTGGCATGTATGGATGCCAGGTGTTGCTCACAAAGGAACTGGGATCATCATGGCTAGACTTTTCTACATCATCCCTATGTGCCTTTATGTAGCTGGTGTCACGAATAGATGAGACCCCCTTGTATTTTGTGCATTTGAGTATTAATGTCAACCGCCATTTTTGGACGTCATGTTTAAGTTTTTATTTCTATGTTCCAATTGTCAAAACGGAGGAGAGAGGTCTGGTGGGACAGCAACTTGAAAAAGGTCTTGTTTTAGGACCCAGGAAACCCCTATTCAACCTGTCTGGACTTGAAACTGTAACAGTTTGAGGGTATAGCCTGTCTTCATTCCACAGCTGCCTTTGGGTCAGATTAGCCCAGTTGCCTGAAGATGCACGTCTCTAAGACACAGTCTGCAAAAGCCAGAAAAATAAAGACACAGACTGCAAACAGGGAAGAAAATTAAAAATATAGTCCGCAAAAATAGCAAGAAAACCTGCCTACTGCTAGCTTCCTCTCCATCTAAGAAAAAGCTGACTTCAGCAAAATTAAGCTACCTCCATTTATACCTGAGAGTGCAAAGAAGAAGAAATTTGTAAGAGAAGAGATATTTTCAATGGCTCCTCCCCTATTCAGCATTTCTAGTTGGTGACCTCCAATTCTGGACTTTTTTTGATAATCTAAACAGACACTAGCTTCAACTGAAATTCATGTTAGTTTATAGTTCTATTTAGTAAATCTCCTTGCCTTTTTATGCCTTTAACCTTTCCCGGAATGTTTGTAAGTGTGCGTGGCGAAGTTAAACCCCTTCCCGAGTTTAAGAGTGTGTAAATAAACTCTAATTCTTCGATTTAACTCAAACAACCATGTCGTTGTTGTGGTAATTTATTATCGGGTTTAAGGGAGGAAAATAAATTCAATCACTAATCTATTTACGGACCTGCTAGACCAGCACAGCAAAACCAGGGACAGCGATCAACTACAGGAGGAAGTACCAGGGATTTTTCTCGATTGTGTAGTGACTGTCCAAAACCAGACAGGCCAGATTAGTTGAAAGGGAACCAGTGCCACAGCTGGATGAGCTGGAAGTTTGGTTAGCTGGAACTTTCTTTAAGGACCTATTTGAAGGGGAGGAGGTACTCAGCTTAGCCTCCCTAATTGACGCCCAACAGGCAGATCCTGAAATAAAGCACATAGCACAGACTGCTTGTTCTGAGGCAGAGGCCACCCCAATCCCCGAGTGTTACTACATATGAGATGGGGTAGTAATGCGGAAGTGGAGATCTCCTGGGAGACCTATGGAGGAGGAGTGTACAGTGCTCCACCAGATTATAATGCCCCCAAAATACCGGCAAGAGGTTTTAAGGATAGCCCATGCTATCACAATGGCTGAACATTTGGGTACTTGGAAAACTTTAGCCCAAGTAAGTAAATGCTTTTTCTGGCCTTGCCTCCAATATGATGTGGCCGAATCTTGCAAAACCTGCCATGCTTGCCAGGTTGCAGGCAAACCCCAGGCCACAATTAAACTGGCCCCCCTCAAACCCATTCTGATATTTGGCAAACCCCTTGACCGAATGTGAGACCACTACCCAAAACCAAGCCCAGTCTACCAGTGAGTGTTTGCCAGAGGGTGGAAATACCTGAAGGCAGCCAGGAGGAGTCAGTCAAGGAGGAGGAGACCCCGGTTGAACCCCCGGCTATCAGACTGGGAAACACCAATGTGTTGAAAGACTTAACCACCCAGCTGACACACCCAACACACAAACAGCGGGAAGACATGTCCACCCTCCTGGAAAAATTCAAGAGATCTGTAAAGATCAGCCAGGGCGTATCACCCTAGCAGTTCGTGGCATGGATGTGGGAGACATGCCACCAGTGAGGTGGGACCCCTGCCGGCTGAGCCCTGACAAGCTAGCTCAGGTTAGACAGGAAATCCAATACATGCTGGACAAGGATGTAATTGAGCCTGGCCGAAGTAGTTGGAGCTCCCCTGTTGTCCTGGTCCCGAAGTCGAATGGACCCATACAGCCTGCTATTCCCCTGCAGACTCCTTACCACCCTGCAGAGCATAGGTCTACAGTCCAAGGTATACATCTGACCAGTTATCAGACTAGCGCTCATACAGCAAATACAACATTAATGGTCAGTCAGAAAGTGGAACCAGCATCCATTGTCCATAATCTTCCAGAGACATGTGAAAACACTCCTACAAAGATGACACTATCAAGATTTCCCCCAGGTGATCCTGACTTGCTGTCCATTGAAGCTATATCTGTAATTAGAGGTGTGCTTCAAGAGGAATTAGGGGACTTGTACCCAGAGAGGATACCTGGAGCAGGAGTACATTCATCAAAAGCCTGCTCATCTTTAGTCCCTACCTGGGATGGAGATGGATCTGAATCCACCAATGAGCTCATCCGGCTCAGTGAATCTGCTTGTAGATGCAGCCACAGAAAGAGCACAGACCTACTTGAATGTAATCAAAATAGTGTCAAGCAATCAGAACAAAAATTGAAGACATTGAACCAAGGGAAAAATGAGATTTGCTCTTTTCCTGCTAGTTCTATCACTGCACCTGTACCTGACACTAATTGGGAAGAAATGCTGAAACCAGGAAGGTCTGCTGTCAACTTGCCTTCCAGAAATCATTCCCCTGTTTTAGACACTAATGGTCCGCAGCTTGGGGAATCCATATGGCGCTGTATTGATAACCAAAGGTTTGCCCCAGACTTAAGCCAACCTTTAAGTGGGAATGAGAGAATGAATGAAAACCTGTTTACTTCTTTATTTCTTTTTAATGAAAAACATGTAAAAAGAAATGAAGTCGAATTCATTTTTTTCTCCAAGGAGTAAAGGTGTCATGAATAGATGAGAACCCTCTGTAAATTGTGTTTTGTGGATTTGGGTATTAATGTCAACCGACATTTTTGTACATCATGTTTAAGTTTTTACTTCTATATTCCGATTATCAAATTGGAGAGAGGTCAGATGGGACAGCAACTTGGAAAAAGGTCTTGTTTTAGGACCCAGGAAACCCCTATCCAACCTGTCTGGACTTGAAACTGTAACAGTTTGAGGGTACAACCTGTCTTCATTTCACAGCTGCCTTTGGGTCAGATTAACTCAGCTGCCTGAAGATGCACATCTCTCTCTAAGACACAGTCTGCAAAAGCCAGAAAATTAAAGACACAGACTGCAAACAGGGAAGAAAATTAAAAACACAGTCTGCAAAAATAGCAAAAAAGCCTGCCTTCTGCTAGCTTCCTCTCCATCTAAGAAAAAGGTGACTTCAGCAAAATTAAGCTACCGCCATTTATATCTGAGAGTGCAAAGAAGAAGAAATTTGTAAGAGAAGAGATATTTCAATGGCTCCTCCCCTATTCAGCATTACTAGTCGGTGACCTCCAATTTTTGGACTTTTTTTGATAATTGAAACAGACACTAGTTTTAACTAAAATTCATGTTAGCTTATAGTTCTATTTAGTAAATGTCCTTGTCTTTTTATAGAACATAGAACATTACAGCGCAGTACAGGCCCTTCGGCCCTCGATGTTGCGCCGACCTATGAAACCATCTGACCTACACTATTATAGAACATAGAACATTACAGCGCAGTACAGGCCCTTCGGCCCTCGAAGTGTTTTTATGTGTTTAACTTTTCCTTGAATGTTTGTAAGTGTGTGTGGTGAAGTTAAACGCCTTCCCGAGTTTAAGAGTGTGTAAATAAATCCTAGTTCTGTGAGTTAACTCGAACAACTGCTTTGTTGTTGCGCTCATTTATTATCGAGGTTTAAGGGAGGGAAAGAATTTCAATCACTAATCTATTTATGGACAGGTGATTGAAAAAAAAGCAGGGAAATTTGTTCAGAGAAAAAAAAAAGGTTAACCACCCATTCTTAACACTGGCTAAAGAGCAATACCAGAAATGGTAAAATAAAAGCAAAATACAGCGGATGCTGGAAATCTGAAATAAAAACAAGAAATGCTGGAACCACTCAGCAGGTCTGGCAGCATCTGGGGAAAGAGAAGCAGAGTTAACGTTTCGGGTCAGTGACCCTTCTTCGGAACTAGCAAATATTAGAAATGTCAAATGTTATAAGCAAGTGAGCAGGGGGTGGGCCAAGAGATAACAAAGGAGAAGGTGTAGGTTGGACAAGGCCACATAGCTGACCAAGAGGTCATGGATCAAAGGCAAACAATATGTTAATAGTGTGCTGAAAGACAAAGCATTAGTACAGATAGGGTGTTAACAAACTGAGGATTGAACAGCAGAAAGTACAAACATGAAAAAAACCAGTGGGTAAGCAAACTGAATAACCTACAATGAAATGAAATTAACAGAAGAAAAAAAATTTGTAAAAAATGTAAAACAGAAAAAATAACTAAATAAAAGTAAAATGGGGGGCCTGTCATGCTCTGAAATTATTGAACTCAATGTTCAGTCCGGTAGGCTGTAGTGTGCCTAATCGGAAAATGAGATGCTGTTCCTTGAGCTTGCGTTGATGTTCAGTGGAACACTGCAGCAAGCCCAGGATAGAGATGTGAGCATGAGAGCAGGGGAGAGTATTGAAATGGCAAGAAATGGCAAGAAATACCAGAAATGGGCCTGGGAACATTTGTTTCTCATCCCTATTTGCCCTTGACAAATGAGTTGCTTGCTAGGCCATTTCAGAGGGCAGTGCAGAGTCAACCTCATTGCCATGGGTCTGGAGTCACATGTAGGCAATATCAGTCATGGATGGCAGATTTCTTTCCTTAAAAGGACATTAGTGAACCAGGTGGGTTTTTACAACAATTTATAGTTTCATGGCACCATTACTGAAACTATCTTTCAATTTCAGATTTTTATTGACTAATTGAATTAATTAAATTTAAATTCCACCAGCTGCCATTTGAACCCATATCACCAGGGCATTAACCTGGGTCCCTAGATTATTAGTCCAGTGAGATTACCACTACACCACTAAGTTAAATACCACATGAGGTCTGTGCCTCAGGACACCATAAATAGAAAAAAAAGGCAAAATATGAGAGCACAGTAAACTCTGAAAAATGTGCTTCGTAGTTGAAATATAAATCTGGCGTAAGTGTGGCTAAATCTTTAGATAATTATGTGCACAAAATTGTAACAGTACCTTTATATTCAAAATCTTGCCAGATGACTGTGTCGTCGACAGTACTATCAAGTCGCACTTACACAGCAATGCCCTGCTCAGTGATGCTCAGTTTGGGTTCCGCCAGGGCCACTCGGTCCCTGACCTTATTACAGCCTTGGTCTAAACATGGCCACATCTTGAATCTCCAGAGTCTGGTACTATATTTTTTAAATGCTTCTGAAAACAGGAATACACAGAAATACTGAAACACAGAAAATTTACAGCACAGAAGGAGGCCATTTTGCCCAAATATATAAGTTTTAAAATTTACAAAAAGTAATCACATGCAGAAGGTGCACTTAATTTTGTATAGCTTCACATTTGTGTAATTATTTTTAAGATTTGCAGCATTACAGAACCAGTCTGTTTAAACATTGAAGCATAAAGTTGTGTCATCACATTAACATGAGCGTATGCGGAAACGGTTGACAAGCTATGGAAGTTGAAACTTCATGACCTGGGAGAGGGTCAATACGAGATAATTTTAACAAAATAAATAAGTGATTATTATTTTTTAATACAGAATGTTTGAAATGACAAAATTCTTTCTGCTTTTATTATAACCATTGTAAAGATAATTATTTAACGCAGTAGACCAGCAATCAGCATTGGAAGAACTTTTAAAATGTTATTTTTCTGTGTTGTGCTCCTGCAATAAATACAAATATCCTAAGTGATTCTACAATTCCTCAAGAATGCTTCAGCACAAGAATTCCATAAAGATCATTTTCAGAAACAAAATCTTTATTAACTGGTAAATATTTTCAAAAAGTAATGTTTTATTTGGTAGCAAAAGTATAAAGGAGTATAGAATTAGCAAAGGCTATTCAAGCCTCAGTATAGTTTGCACTGTCATGAACTCTGTCCAACTAATTTATTTTGCTGATGGATGTGTATAGCCACAGCTAAAACTTCCAAGAAGGTGAAGAATTACCTAAATGGTCAATTAACCTTTTATTTGGATGTCAACCATGGCCCAGTTGGTAGCACTCTCACCTATAAGACAGAAGGCTGTGGGTTTAAGACCCATTCCAGAAACTTTGGCACAAAATCTAAGCTGACAATCTGGTGTAGTTCTAAGGGAGTACTGTTCTGTTGAAGGTGCTGTGTTTTGAATGAGATGTTTAAACCAAGGCCCCATCTGCATTCTCAGGTGGGTGCAAATGATCATGGGCTGCATTTTACATACCCGCCACCAAAATCGGCAGCAGACGTAAACAATGGCAGTCCGCCTGTGCGGAATGCAAATCACGGTGCCGCTGCAATATTAAACACGCAGCTCATTTAAATGGCCGGGGAAGACCCCCCAACCCCTAACTCTCCAATGACATGGAGAGGGTGCGCAGTCCATCCCCAGCAATGCCGTCAGCAGCCTTTGTGCAGGCGCTGACGCCATTTTTAAAGGGCTTCGAGCCCTAACATTTAATTTCATTATTTAAAGAGAATGTTTTTAAAAAATAAATTGATCTTGACCCTCTCCCACACCCCCCCCCAACTATAGCATTAATTACCTGCCCTCCCCCCCAAAACACTTAACTTGTGCACCTGACGTTCCCCCAAAGTTCATAAACTTTCAGCTTTAACCCACCCACCATCCCCTAGACCAATGAAATGAGTCTGATGCTGATCCCCCACCTCACCCCATCCCACTGAAAAACTTATCTGCTCCCCCATACTCACCAGTATTCCGCCTTGGTTCCCCGGACAGAGATCCGAAGGCGCGGGGATGCCGGCCACCGGCACCAATATCGCTCCAGGACGGATGGCGAGAGTGAAAATGTAATTAGATTAGATTAGACATACAGCACTGAAACAGGCCCTTCAGCCCACCGAGTCTGTGCCGACCATCAACCACCCATTTATACTAATCCTACACTAATCCCATATTCCTACCAAACATCCCCACCTGTTCCTATATTTCCCTACCACCTACCTATACTAGTGACAATTTATAATGGCCAATTTACCTACCAACCTGCAAGTCTTTTGGCTCGTGGGAGGAAACCGGAGCACCCGAAGAAAACCCACGCAGACACAGGGAGAACTTGCAAACTCCACACAGGCAGTACCCAGAATCGAACCCGGGTCCCTGCAGCTGTGAGGCTGCAGTGCTAACCACTGCGCCACTGTGCCGCCCTAAATCAATTCATTTATTTAAATAAATTTTAAATATTTAAATGGGTCTCCCGTCGCCAAGTGGCAGGCGGGCCGTCATGAGGCCTCGCCTCCACAGGCAATATTGGGCCAGACTTTCCCGGTGCGAGGCCCATAGCCAGCTTCTGCCAGAGGAACTTACTGGCCCCCCCGCCACGATGTTTTGAGGGGTGGGTCTGTAAAATTCAGCCCCATATTTGAAGAAGAGCAGGAGAGTTCTCCCTGGTCTCTTGGCCAATATTTATCCCTTAACCAACATCACTAAAAACCCCTCAGGCCGTATGCACCAAATATGTTTTTGCTGTGTAATGCAAATGCTTATTGTATGTAAAATGGAATGGCAAGAGTTGTGAGGAAACTCACATCCTGTATTGAAGGAATCTGATCTCTATTGCACTTTCTAAAATGTCAAGTTTGAACTGTTTTGTAGTGCATTTTTTTTTTTTTTTACAGATTTTTATGAATAAAGTATATTTTTGGGGAAAAAAATGACCAAAAAACAGATGATCTGGTTGTTGTCAGTTTGCTGGTTTTGGGACCTTGCTATTTGCTAATAGTTGGCTACATTTCCTACAATGTTGCCAGCACTTCTAAAGTACTTATTGAAATTTATACTCTACCCGCCGAAATCAGCGGCGGGTGAAAACAATAGCGGGCTGCATGTCGCGGAGTCGCTGCGATATTAAGTATGGTGGCTCATTTAAACAGCCGGGGTGGACCGTTTCCTCCCCCGCCCCCGATGACGTGGAGGGGGTAGGCTGTCCGTCCCCGGCAATGGTGTCAGCTGCCTGTGCGCAGGCACTGATGCCATTTTTAAAGGACCGTTCAATTTAAGGATTTAAATAAACATTGTTTAAAAAAATTAAATACATTTCTTCTGCCCCTCTCCCACTCTCAATTAAATTAATTATTTGCCCTCTCCCCCCACAAAACACTTACCTTGTCCACCTGACCTTCCCCCCCTCCCCGTGCCAAAGTACATAAACTTTAAATTATAACCCTCCCACCAATGATATGACCCCCTTCCCCCCACCTCCCGCACTGAGAAACTTACCTCCTCTCCCCATCCCCACCAGTGTTACATTTCAGTTCCCCGGGCGGGGATGCAAAGGCGCGGGAGTGCCGGCCAGTGGCAGGAAGATCAGACCGGGACAGACGGCGAGAATGTAAGTATCATTAATTCATTTAAACATGATAATGGGGGTCCTGTCGCCAAGCGGAGGACAGGCTGCCATGAGGCCTCGCCGCCGCCGGCAGTATCAGGCCGGACCCTCTTGGCGTCGGGGTGCGTGGTAGCCCTCTCCTGGAGGTATTTTCCGCACTCTCCGCCACGACCCCCGATGTCGGGAGGTCTGTAAAATTTAGCCCATTGTCTTTAAAACGCTTAGAGATAACCTGAGGTATTGAAAGCGTCACAAAAAGTCTTTCTTTTACCTCAAGTGAAAATTCTCAGCCAGCAATCTAGCATTACAATCTACATTGTTCAGCGCTAATTGGTTGCATCTGTAAATTAAAATTAACTAATCTCAACTGGATGGAACTATAGGTGGTGAAATTGGTCTAGTGTGAATTGACTTGTGGTAAATCAGCAGTTCATTTTACACTGCACTCATTAAAGTCAGTAAAAAAGGGCATTGAAGTCAAACTACAAAACCCACAGTCAAACCTATGGGCTGAATTTCTGAGGCTCCACTGAAAGCAGGATAGGAGGCAGGAGGCCGCGGAAATACCAGTGCTGGCTAGGGTGTCAGTTGCAGGATGCCGTTCCTCGTGCTGGCAATGTTCATCAGGGCAGGGGAGGGCAAGACAGAAATTCCGCTCTCATCCCAATTGAGGCCAATTTAAAAACTTGTTAACAGCTTTTCAAGGTTGGATGTTGAGATTTTAAAGGTGCACACAGGTTACCCGTGCCTCCAGAAACAGATCAACTGAAAGGAGGTGGGTAAAGCGTGGGAAGCCAGTTTTTCATCTAATGGCCATGAAACCATTGTCGATTGTTGTAAAAACCCATCTGGTTCACGAATGTCCTTTAGGGAAGGAAATCTGCTGTCCTTACCAGGTCTGGCCTACATGTGACTCCAGATGCACAGCAATGTGGTTGACTCTTACATGCCCTCTGAAATGGCCTAGCAAGCCAGTCAGTTGTATCACACTACTACGAAGTCAGTAAAAAGGAATGAAACCAGACAGACCACCTGGCATTGACCTGGGCACCGGAAATGACTATGGCAAACTCAGTCCTGCAAAGTCCTCCTTACTAACATCTGGGTGCTTGTGCCAAGGTTGGGAGAGCTGTCCCACAGACTAGTCAAGCAACAGCCTGACATAGTTGTACTCATGGAACCATACCTTGCAGACAATGTCCCAGACACTGCCATCACTATCCCCGGGTATGTCCTATCCCATCGGCAGGACAGACCTAGCAGAGGTGGTGGCACAGTGGTAGATGGTAGGGACAGAGTTGCCCTGGGAGTCCTCAACATCGACTCTGGACCCCATGAAGTCTCATAGCATCAGATCAAACATGGGCAAGGAAACCTCCTGCTGATTACCAACTACCGCCCTCCCTCAGCTGATGAGTCAGTACTCCTCCATGTTGAACATGCCTTGGAGGAAGCACTGAGGGTGGCAAGGGCACAGAATGTATTCTAGGTAGGGGACTTCAATGTCCATCACCAAGAGTTGCTCGGTAGCACCACTACTGGCCGAGGTTAAAGGACATAGCTGCTAGACTGGGTCTGTGGCAGGTGGTGAGGGAACCAACAAGAGGGAAAAACATACGTGACCTCGTCCTCACCAATCTGCCTGCCGCAGATGCATCTGTCCATGACAGTATTGGTAGGAGTGACCACCGCACAGTCCTTGTGGAGACGAAGTCCCGCCTTCACATTGAGGATACCGTCCATCGTATTGTGTGGCACTATCACTATGCTAAATGGGATAGATATCGAACAGATCTAGCAATGCAAAACTGGGCATCCATGAGGCACTGTGGGCCATCAGCAGCAGCAGATTTGTACTCAACCACAATCTGTGACCTCATGGCCTGGCATGTCCCCTACTCTACCATTACCATCAGCCCAGGAGACCAACCCTGGTTCAAAGAATGCCAGAGGGCATGCCAGGACAGCACCAGGCATACCTCAAAATGAGGTGTCAACCTGATGAGGCTACAACAGAGGACTACTTGTGTGCCAAACTGCGCAAGCAGCATGCAATAGACAGAGCTAAGCGATCCCATAACCAATGGATCAGATCTAATCTCTGTAGTCCTGCCATATCCAGCCGTGAATGGTGGTGGACAATTAAACAACGAACTGGAGTAGGTGGCTCCATAAATATCCCCATCCTCAATGATGGGGGAGCCCAGCACATCAGTGCGAAAGATAAGGCAGAAGCATTTGCAACAATCTTCAGCCAGAAGTGCCAAGTTGATGATCCATCTCTGCCTCCTCCTGAAGTCCCCAGCATCGCAGATGCCAGACTTCAGCCAATTCGATTCACTCCACGTGATATCAAGAAACGACTGAAGGCACTGGATACTGCAAAGGCTATGGGCCCTGACAATATTCCAGCAATAGTACTGAAGACCTGTGCTCCAGAACTTGCCGCACCCCTAGCCAAGCTGTTCCAGTACAGCTACAACACTGGCATCTACCCGGCAATGTGGAAAATTGCCCAGGTATGTCCTGTACACAAAAAGCAGGACAAGTCCAACCCGGTCAATTACCGCCTACTCTCAATCATCAGTAAAGTGATGGAATGTGTCATCAACAGTGCTATCAAGCAGCCCTTGCTCAGTAATAACCTGCTCAGTGATGCTCAGTTTGGGTTCTGGCAGGGCCACTCAGCTCCAGACCT
Organism: Heterodontus francisci; assembly: GCF_036365525.1. Classification (NCBI taxonomy): domain Eukaryota; kingdom Metazoa; phylum Chordata; class Chondrichthyes; order Heterodontiformes; family Heterodontidae; genus Heterodontus; species Heterodontus francisci. The sequence continues at coordinate 69,992,567 of NC_090380.1, forward strand.
TATTACAGCCTTGGATCAAACATGGACAAGAGATCTGAATTCAAGAGGTGAGCCCTTGACATCAAGGCAGCATTTGACCGAATATGGCATCAAGGAGCCCTAGCAAAACTGAAGTCAATGGGAATCAGGGGGAAAACTCTCCGCTGGTTGGAGTCATGCCTAGCACAAAGGAAGATGGTTGTAGTTGTTGGAGGTCAATGTTCTGAGCTCCAGGACATCACTGCAGGAGTTCCTCAGGATAGTGTCCTAGGCCCAACCATCTTCAGCTGTTTCATCAATGACCTACCTTCAATCATTAGGTCAAAAGTGGAGATGTTCGCTGAGGATTGCACAATGTTCAGCACCATTCGCAACTCCTCAGATACTGAAGCAGTCCGTGTAGAAATGCAGCAAGGCCTGGACAATATCCAGGCTTGGGCTGATAAAGTAACATTCGCGCCACACAAGTGCCAGGCAATGACCATCTCCAACAAGAGAGAATCTAACCATCTCCCCTTGGTGTTCAACGGCATTACCATTGCTGAATCCCCCATTATCAACATCCTAGGGGCTACCATTGACCAGAAACTGAACTGGAGTGGCCATATAAATACCATGGCTACAAGAGCAGGTCAGAGGCGAGAAATCCTGCGGCAAGTAACTCATTTCCTGACTGCCCAAAGCCTGTCCACCATCTACAAGGCACAATTCAGGAGTGTGATGGAATACTCTCCACTTGCCTAGATGGGTGCAGCTCCAATAACGCTCAAGAAGCTCAGTACCATCCAGGACAAAGCAGCCCGCTTGATTGGCACCCCATCTACAACCATGTGCTTTTGCTAACGCTGTTGGGGAGGGTTTAAACTAATGTGGCAGGGGGATGGGAACCAAATGAGGAGGTCAGTGGACAGTAAGGAGGTAGTAACTAAAGCCTGTAAGGAACTAGATAATGAAGTCAGCGTGACTAAGGGAAAGAGTAGGCAGGGAGCAGATGATGAACGCAAAGGGACTGGTGGTCTGAGGTGCATTTGTTTTAATGCAAGAAGTATAGTAGGTAAGGCAGATGAACTTGGGGCTTGGATTAGTACCTGGGAGTATGATATTGCTATTACTGAGACTTGGTTGAGGGAAGGGCATGATTGGCAACTAAATATCCCAGGATATCGATGCTTCAGGCGGGATAGAGAGGGAGGTAAAAGGGGTGGAGGAGTTGCATTACTGGTCAAAGAGGATATCACAGCTGTGCTGAAGGAGGGCACTATGGAGGACTCGAGCAGTGAGGCAATATGGGCAGAACTCAGAAATAGGAAGGGTGCGGTAACAATGTTGGGGCTGTACTACAGGCCTCCCAACAGCGAGCGTGAGATAGAGGTACAAATATGTAAACAGATTATGGAAAGATGTAGGAGCAACAGGGTGGTGGTGATAGGAGATTTTAATTTTCCCAACATTAACTGGGATTCACTTAGAGTTAGAGGTCTAGATGGAGCAGAATTTGTAAGGAGCATCCAGGAGGGTTTTCTAGAGCAGTATGTAAATAGTCCAACTCGGGAAGGGGCCATACTGGACCTGGTGTTGGGGAATGAGCCCGGCCAGGTGGTTGAAGTTTCAGTAGGGGACTACTTTGGGAATAGTGATCACAATTCCGTAAGCTTTAAAATACTCATGGACAAAGACGAGAGTGGTCCTAAAGGGAGAGTGCTAAATTGGGGGAAGGCCAACTATACCAAAATTCGGCAGGAGCTGGGGAATGTAGATTGGGAGCAGCTGTTTGAAGGTAAATCCACATTTGATATGTGGGAGGCTTTTAAAGAGAGGTTGATTAGCGTGCAGGAGAGACATGTTCCTGTGAAAATGAGGGGTAGAAATGGCAAGATTAGGGAACCATGGATGACAGGTGAAATTGTGAGACTAGCTAAGAGGAAAAAGGAAGCATACATAAGGTCTAGGCGGCTGAAGAAAGACAAAGCTTTGAAAGAATATCGGGAATGTAGGACCAATCTGAAACGAGGAATTAAGAGGGCTAAAAGGGGTCATGAAATATCTTTAGCAAACAGGGTTAAGGAAAATCCCAAAGCCTTTTATTCATATATAAGGAGCAAGAGGGTAACTAGAGAAAGGATTGGCCCACTCAAGGACAAAGGAGGAAAGTTATGCGTGGAGTCAGAGAAAATGGGTGAGATTCTAAACGAGTACTTTGCATCGGTATTCACCGAGGAGAGGGACATGACGGATGTTGAGGTTGGGGACAGATGTTTGATTACTCTAGGTCAAGTCGGCATAAGGGGGGAGGAAGTGTTGGGTATTCTAAAAGGCATTAAGGTGGACAAGTCCCCAGGTCCGGATGGAATCTATCCCAGGTTACTGAGGGAAGCGAGAGAGGAAATAGCTGGGGCCTTAACAGATATCTTTGCAGCATCCTTAAACACGGGTGAGGTCCCGGAGGACTGGAGAATTGCTAATGTTGTCCCCTTGTTTAAGAAGGGTAGCAGGGAAAATCCAGGTAATTATAGACCAGTGAGCCTGACATCAGTGGTAGGGAAGCTGCTGGAGAAGATACTGAGGGATAGGATCTATTCCCATTTGGAAGAAAATGGGCTTATCAGTGATAGGCAACATGGTTTTGTGCAGGGAAGGTCATGTCTTACCAACTTAATAGAATTCTTTGAGGAAGTGACAAAGTTGATTGATGAGGGAAGGGCTGTAGATGTCATATACATGGACTTCAGTAAGGCGTTTGATAAGGTTCCCCATGGTAGGCTGATGGAGAAAGTGAAGTCGCATGGGGTCCAGGGTGTACTAGCTAGATGGATAAAGAACTGGCTGGGCAACAGGAGACAGAGAGTAGCAGTGGAAGGGAGTTTCTCAAAATGGAGACGTGTGACCAGTGGTGTTCCACAGGGATCCGTGCTGGGACCACTGTTGTTTGTGATATACATAAATGATTTGGAGGAAAGTATAGGTGGTCTGATTAGCAAGTTTGCAGACGACACTAAGATTGGTGGAGTAGCAGATAGTGAAGGGGACTGTCAGAGAATACAGCAGAATATAGATAGATTGGAGAGTTGGGCAGAGAAATGGCAGATGGAGTTCAATCAGGGCAAATGCGAGGTGATGCATTTTGGAAGATCCAATTCAAGAGTGAACTATACAGTAAATGGAAAAGTCCTGGGGAAAATTGATGTACAGAGAGATTTGGGTGTTCAGGTCCATTGTTCCCTGAAGGTGGCAACGCAGGTCAACAGAGTGGTCAAGAAGGCATACGGCATGCTTTCCTTCATCGGACGGGGTATTGAGTACAAGGGTTGGCAGGTCATGTTACAGTTGTATAAGACTTTGGTTTGGCCACATTTGGAATACTGCGTGCAGTTCTGGTCGCCACATTACCAAAAGGATGTAGATGCTTTGGAGAGGGTGCAGAGGAGGTTTACCAGGATGTTGCCTGGTATGGAGGGCGCTAGCTATGAAGAGAGGTTGAGTAGATTAGGATTATTTTCATTAGAAAGACGGAGGTTGAGGGGGGACCTGATTGAGGTGTACAAAATCATGAGAGGTATAGACAGGGTGGATAGCAAGAAGCTTTTTCCCAGAGTGGGGGATTCAATTACTAGGGGTCACGAGTTCAAAGTGAGAGGGAAAAAGTTTAGGGGGGATATGCGTGGAAAGTTCTTTACGCAGAGGGTGGTGGGTGCCTGGGACGCGTTGCCAGCGGAGGTGGTAGACGCGGGCACAATAGTGTCTTTTAAGATGTATCTAGACAGATACATGAATGGGCAGGAAGCAAAGAGATACAGACCCTTGGGGCGGCACAGTGGCGCAGTGGTTAGCACCGCAGCCTCACAGCTCCAGCGACCCGGGTTCAATTCTGGGTACTGCCTGTGTGGAGTTTGCAAGTTCTCCCTGTGTCTGCGTGGGTTTCCTCCGGGTGCTCCGGTTTCCTCCCACATGCCAAAGACTTGCAGGTTGATAGGTTAATTGGCCATTATAAATTGCCCCTAGTATAGGTAGGTGGTAGGGAAATATAGGGATAGGTGGGGATGTGGTAGGAATATAGAATTAGTGTAGGATTAGTATAAATGGGTGGTTGATGGTCGGCACAGACTCGGTGGGCCGAAGGGCCTGTTTCAGTGCTGTATCTCTAAACTAAACTAAAAACTAAACTAAAATAGGCGACATGTTTAGATAGAGGATCTGGATCGGCGCAGGCTTGGAGGGCCGAAGGGCCTGTTCCTGTGCTGTAATTTTCTTTGTTCTTTGTTCTATCAACATTCACTCCCACCACCACCGACGCACAGTGGCAGCAGTGTGTACCATCTACAAGATGCACTGCAGCAACGCACCAAGGCTCCTTAGACAGCACCTTCCAAACCTGCGACCTCTACCAACTAGAAGGACAAGGGCAGCGAATGCATGGGAACACCACCACCTGCAAGTTCCCCTCCAAGTTACACACCATCCTAACTTGGAACTATGTTGCCGTTCCTTCACTTGTCGCTGGGTCAAAATCCTGGAACTCCCTTCCTAACAGCACTGTATGTGTACCTACCACACATGGACTTCAGCGGTTCAAGGCAGCCCACCACCACCTTCTCAAGGGCAATTAGGGATGGGCAATAAATGGTGGCCTCGCCACCAACGCCCACATCCCATGAATGAATTTTTAAAAAATCTTTCAATCCTCTTTCCATACAGGAGTCGGGCTGGAAGACTGGATGGGTGCTAGTATTATATCACAATTCAAGAAAGGGGAGATGGATAAACCAGTCAGCCTAATGTTTGTGGTGAGGAAGTTATTGGAAACAATTAGCACAGAAAATTTTCGTTTGAAAAGGCATTGGTTAATCAAGGAGAGCCAGCATGGATGTGTTAAAGGCAAATTGTGTCTGACTAGCTTGATTGCATTCTTTGATGAGGGAACAGCAAAGGTTGATCAAGATAGTGTAGTAGATGTATATATGGACTTTCAGAAGTCAATTGACAAAGTGCCACTCAGGAGGCTTGTTAAGAAGCTGGAAATCCATGGAATTAAGGGGAAGGTGCTGATATAGGGAGAGAATTGGCTCAGTGACAGGAAGCAGAGGGTGGTGGTAGATGGGTGTTTTTCAGACTGGGTGATGGTTTGTAGTGGTGTTCCCCTCGGGTCAGTTTTGGATCCATTACTCTTTTCAATTTTTAGAGGTGACCTAGACTCTGGTGTAGGGAGCAGCATTATAAAGTTTGCAGATAATACAAAATTTGGCAATGTAGTAGATAGTGATAAGGATAGTTGTAGACTTCAGGATGACATAGACAGGATGGCGAATTGTCCAGAGCATAGCAGATCAAGTTCAATGCAGAGAAGTGTGAAGTAATGCAATTTGGGAGGATTCAAATGGAAAGACAGTATGTTATAAATGGCACAATTTGAAAAAATGTAGATGTGCAAAGAGATCTTGGTGTCCACATACACAAATTCTTAAAGCTGGCATATGGGTTATTTTAGTTTATAAATAAGAGGAATCGAATATAAAAGCAGAGATCATGCTAGAACTTTATAAATCACTGGTTAGGCCTCAGCTGGACCACTATGGACAATTCTGGGCACCACATTTCAGGAAAGATATAAAGGCCTTAGAAAGGGTAAAGAGGAGGTTTACCAAGATGTTACCAGGGACGAATGAGAAAGGTCAGAAAAGTTAGGACTGTTCTCCCTGGAACAGGTGAGATTAAGAAGTGACCTAATAGAGGATTTCAAAATAATGAGAGGTTTTGATAGAGTAGATAGAGAAAAACTACTGATTCTATTGAGTGGGTCAATGATGTATTGCATTAAATAATGCCAATCCATGGCTCACCTGTTTGGGTGTAAAATGAGGGGAAAAGTTACAAATCGGGTGTTTGGGTGTAAAATGAGGGGAAAAGTTACAAATCGGGTGAACTCCCATGGTCAATTTACATCCAACATTTGGTGGCTGCCGTAGTGGATCAAATGGCTTTTAGTCACTGGCTGTAGGACCCCGATTGCAAAATTAGAGTAAAAAGACAGCACCCATTTGTACCAGGCTTTAAGCAGCCATACCAGTGGTTCTTAAAAGGACTGCTGTATGTTACTGAAAAACAGCCCTAAAACTGAATATTTTATATTTTTGTGGAGTTGGAAGGAGCAGGAATGCTCCACCCAGCTCCACAAGACAATTGCGTGCTATCGCTGCCTTCAGCTCGCCCTTTCTCAGGATCAATTCCCTCCCTTGCACGATCTACTTGAAGCTCAAATTGTTGCCTTTGTTGTGAACAAGCTACTTCCAGATGCCTACTTGGCCCCTGCAACTTGCCTGTTCTACGTAGGTGAAGCCCAGTGCAGAATTTTGCATGGGCCTCGTAACGAGATAGAATTTTTCACATAGCAATTGTTCTGCTGTCTTGCTACCTGCTTCAGACGCAAATCCAATTTCAAACCTTTGTTTCAATAGAACAACGAAGATTGCAGGGTGTTTATGATAGAGGTGTTTAAATTTATGAAATGATGAGATGGGACAGGATATTTAGAAGCAGAATGCTTCCAGTAATTCAGGGGTCTAGAATGAGGGGCCATAGATACAAGATTAAGTGTAAGAGATTCAGAACAGACAGCAGAGAAACTTCAGTTAGAGATTTATGAAGATGTGAAATTCACTTCTAGGGCTAGTGGTTGAGGCAGCAACAATATCAATATTCAAGATTAGATTGGATAGTGGACAAAGGAAAAGGATGAAAGATCTATGGGAACAGAATAGGTAACAATTTAGAACAATTTGCTCATGTGGAAGGTATACGCCGACAAAGATCTGAGTGGTCCGTTTCTGTATTGTACATTCTATGTATTTCTATGTGCCCAGAAGCTGGAAGCGGCAGAATTTGCAGGATTAGCATGGGTAATGGAAAATGTCCTTCAAGATGTTCCAACATCCATCACACCCAGCCAAGCTGTAGGTATGTTGTGCAGCATCCAAGCCCCGGCAGCTACCAATACAAAAGCCATAATAGCCATGGCACCTATAGTTGTAGGGCTACCTGGAGGTTCCGGCTATCCCTATCGGCAGACAATGAAACTCAGCTGCCATCTATGTGAGTTTCTCTTCTCCCTGGACACGGACTGCTTCAGTATCTGAGGAGTTGCGAATAGTGCTGAACATTGGGCAATCATCAGCGAACATCCCCACTTCTGACCTTATGATTGAGGGAAGGATGAAGCAGCTGAAGATGGTTGAGCCTAGGACACTACCCTGAGGAACTCCTGCAGTGATGTCCTGGGATGATTGACCTCCAACAACCACAACCATCTTCCTTTGTGCTAGCATGACTCCAACCAGCAGAGAGTTTTCCTCCTGATTCCCATTGACTCCAGTTTTTCTAGAACACCTTGACGCCACACTCGGTCAAATGCTGCCTTGATGTTAAGGGCAGTCACTCTCACCTCACCTATTGAGTTCAGTTCTTTTGTCCATGTTTGGACCAATGCTGTAATGAGGTCAGGAGCTGAGTGACCAAGGCAGAACCCAAACTGAGCAGCAGTGAGCAGGTTATTGCTGAGCAAGTGCCGCTTGATGGCATTGTTGATGACCCCCTCCATCACTTTGCTGATGATCGAGAGTAGACTGATTGGGCGGTAATTGGCTGAGTTGGATTTGTCCTACTTTTGTGGACAGGGCATACCTGGGCAATTTTCCACATTGTCGGGTAGATGCCAGAGTTGTAGCTGTACTGGAACAGCTTGGTTAGGGGCATGGCAAGTTCTGGAGCACAAATTTTCAGAACTATTGTCGGAATGTTGTCAGGGTGCATAGCCTTTGCAGTATCTAATGCCTTCAACTGTTTCTTGATATCACGTGAAGTGAATTGAATTGGCTAAAGTTTGGCATCTGTCAGATGCTGGGGACCTCAGGAGGAGGCCGAGATAGATCATCCACTCGGCACTTCTGGCTGAAGATGAATGCAAATGCTTTAGCCTTGTCTTTTGCACTGAAGTGCTGGACTCTTCCAACATTGAGGATGGGGATATTTGTGGAGCCACCTCCTCCTGTTGTAGTTTAACTGTCCACCACCATTCACGATTAGATGTGGGAGGACTGCATAGTTTTGATCTGATCCGTTGGTTGTGGGATCGCTTTGCCCTGTCTATTTCATGCTACTTCTGCTGTTTGGCATGCATATAGTCCTGTGCTGTAGCTTCACCAGGCTGACACCTCACTTTGAGGTATGCCTGGTGCTACTCCTGTATCCTTCATTGAACCAGGGTTGGTCTCTTGGCTTGATGGTAAGTGTAGAGTGGAGGATATGCTGGGCCTGAGGTTACAGATTGTGGTTGAATACAGTTCTGCTGCTGCTGATGGCCCACAGCGCCTCCTGGAAGCTTAGTTTTGAGTCTGATCTAAATCTATGCCATTTAGCACGGTGGTAGTGCCACATAACATGATGCTGGGCATCCTCAGTGTGAGGACGGGACTTCATCTCCACAAGGACTGTGCAGTGGTCACTCATACCAATACTGTCATCAACAGATAGATTGGTGAGGATGAGGTCAGGTAGGTTTTTCCCTCTTTTTGGTTCCCTCACCACCTGCCGCAAACCCAGTCTAGCAGCTATGTCCTTTTGGACTTGACCAGCTCCATCAGTAGTGGTGCTACCGAGCCACTCTTGGTGATGGATATTGAAGTCCTCCACCCAGATTACATTCTGTGTCCTTGCCACCCTCAGTGGGTCTTCCAATTGGTATTCAACATGGAGAAGCACTGATTTATCAGCCAAGGGTGGGTGTGGGGGGGGGTGGGAGGGGGGTGGTTGGTGGCAGTAGGAGGTTTCCATGCCCATGTTTCACCTGATGCCATGAAACTTCATGGGGTCCGGAGTCAATGTTAAGGACTCTCAGGGCAACTCCCTCCCAACTGTATACCACTGTGCCGCCACCTCAGGTGAGTCTGTCCTGCTGGTGGGACAGGACATACCCAGGGATGTTGATGGTGGTGTCAGGGACATTGTAAGGTATGATACCCTGAGTATGGCTATGTCAGGCTGTTGCTTGACTTGTCTGTGGGACAGCTCTCCCAATTTTGGCACAAGCCCCTAGATGTCAGTAAGGGCAGGGCTAGGTTTGCCGTTGTTGTTTCCAGTGCCGAGGTCGATGCCGGGTGATCAGTCTGGTTTCATTCCTTTCCTTAAGCTTTGTAATTGTTTGATATAACTTAGTGGCCATTTCAGAAGGCATTTAAGAGTCAACCACATTGTTATGGGTCTGGAATCACATGTAGACCAGACCAGACCAGGTAAGGACAGCAGATTTCCTTCACTAAAGGACATTCGTGAAACAGATGGATTTTTACAACCATCAGCAATGGTTTCATGGTCACCATTAGACTAGTTTCTAATTTTATTTATTGAATTCAAATTTCACCATCTGCCATGGTGGGATTTAAACCTATGTCTCCAGCCTGGGCATCTGGATTACTAGTCCAGTGACAATACCACTACACCACCGCCTCCCCCTGCAAACCTGATGTAGGTGGGACTTCAATGTGTCTGAAATATTAACTTAGGATAGTAGTGAAAATGGTTAATGCGTGGAAATGTAGCTGCATTCATGGATGCTGATGGAAGGCTATGAGTAGAGGTGCAAATGGTTTTAGTGGCTAGGGAAGCAGGTATGACATGCACAATTCTGTACCTATGGAAACAGACCAGTGGGACATTGATGGAGTGAAAGACCATTCTTCTCATCAAGCGTAGGGTTTGCGCTGATAGCAGAAAATCCTATTTCCTGTGTTCTAATAGTATCATGTACTTTAAAACATCTAAGTAGACTGAAAGTGTATGAGTCTCTGCTTTTGGTGAGTTTTCCATGGGGAAATGTATGGATTGAGCAGCGTGCACAAATAAGGCATCTGTGACATGCTTGGTACAAATATACACCGCAAGCTGGGAAATTTAGCAGACATTTCCAGCTGTTATTTATGAAGTCCCAGTGGCGTAGAAGTTCAAAAACAGCTGCTAACTTGACAACTGTTGTCTTCCAATTGCTTTCTTGGGCTGGTGGCTGGCAGGATTAGACTTTCCGACCTATTCCCTTTTGACACAGTTTCATGATGGAGTCCTTTCGGTCTTGTAGGCCTGGATTTTCCTTTGATTTACCAGCTGTTGTCAGAATGGTCTTGTGATGATAAGCTCAGTACAACTTGGTGATAAGATCTACTATCTCAACTCAGTTGGTAAAAACTGGACCCAAAAAGCTACATTCTCCTTTAATGCTTATTCAGAAGCCATCGCACTGCATTTATATGAGGTCAGGCGGGCATGGAGCTTTCTGCTCAATATTCCCTAACTTCTGCCCCACATCTGACCCAAATTAAAACTGTCACGTTTTTGTGGCCATATGAGCAGCACAACAATATTCCTGAGGCAGATATTGTAGCCATTTTTGTTTTCCAGAGCTGAATCTGGCGATTCTGTTAAAAATGTTACAGCTATATTTAGCCAGTTCTGCAAAAAGTACTGTTTTGCACCACTGGTGACAGCGATATGGAAGCCCTAAACTCATAAAATGGTGGCCACAATGCTTCAGGCCACTTTCGATGTGGTCTGCTAGGCCCGCTCTGACTAACAGATTGTGAGCACAGACATGCTGTGCATGGGCCAGGAGCATGCAGTTGGGTGGATCATAACGTCAAATAGCCTCTAATGCTGATTTGGCACAAGACCTGCCATTTTGGACTATCCAGTTATCACCCTTTTAATCACTCCTGCCAGAAGATGCATACAGCTGTTCAAGGGACCCCCCCACCACCCCCTGCCACTAGCCCTATTTAAAGGGCTAATCATTCAACGTCCAGGTGAGGTGCTTTTGACATACATTTGTTGGTGCAGAGTTAATGGAAGTATGGTGTTTTGTGTTATAGGAGGAGTTTTGCAAACCTTTTGGATTTTCAAGGATGGGATGCTGATGTTGATAAAGAGGTCAGAGGAATTGGTTGACCTCGCAGGAGAAAGTCTACTTCAATACTATGGGCTATAACCCTCTTGCTTGCAGCATGCTTTGGAAATGGAGAACAGGCAGGAGAGAGACGAAGCAGTGCACAGGGGGAGAAGCAGGAGGGCTCTCGATAGAAGGTTACCCATCAAGGGTCTTTAGGGAGCACTTCTCCTAACTCCGCCTTGCCAGAAACAGTGTGTGAGGCACCTGTGGTTATTGGTCACTGACCTGTGCCACCTCCAACAACCTGACCTGCAGCCTCACAGCAAAGCGAGGATGGCACTGCCGATCGCCAAGGTCACCATGGCCCTCAATTTCTATGCCAATGAACCCTTCCAATTGGGAGCAGGCAACATTAGCCATATCTCACAGTTTGTTGTCCATCGCTGCAAGCGGGAGGTGACAGAGGCCCTGTATAGAAGGAGAGGGGACTTCAATCTCTTCTCACTGATCAGAGAGAAGCAGGAGGAGAGAGCCTGTGGATTTGCCAGGCTGGTGGGATTCTCAATGGTGCAGAGTGCAATCGACTACACAGTCTGTGGCTCCTTGCAGCCAACTGCAAGGGCTACCAAACTATCAATGTCAGGTTGGTATGTGACCATGACCAGAAGAAGACCTTCTGGTCATGGTCACACACCAACCAGACATTAATAGTTTGGTAGCCATTGCAGTTAACACATGGGGCCGCTGAGACACAGACTGTGCAGTTGATTGCACTCTGCACATTAAGAATCCCACCAGCCTGGCAAATCCAATGTGCTGTCACCTCCCGGATGCAGCGATGGACAACAAACTGAGATATTGCTGATGTCAGGTGAATGCCCGCTATGCTGGCAATAGCCTCGACACAATCATCCTGCGCCAATCATCCATGCCCGGCATCTTTGGGCCACCACAAAGAACCAGAGGCTGGCTGCTGGGTGAAAATGGATACCTGTTCTACAGCTAGCTAATGAATCCTCTCTGCCAGCCAACCACATGAGAACAGCACGCCATGCAGCAACCAGGAACACTGTGGAGCAAACTATCAGTGTGCTGAAACAACCGTTCCATTCCCCGGACAACTCTAAGGAGGGGAGTGGGGGGGAGCCCTCCAGTAGACGCTGGGGCAGGAGTCCAAGTTTGTGGTGGTCTGCTGCATCCTCCATACCATCGCCATCATGAGGGCACAGTCCTCCAATCTGGAAGCCAATCCAGGAGGAGGGGAAGGAGGCAAGGAGGATTCATCCTGGACTCCATCGCTCCTGATTGCTGTCTGAGACCGCCTGCTCAGACTCCGGTGTTGTAGTATTGCTTTAAATGCTACAGTGTTGCTTTAAGGGGCATACCTTAAATGGCTATCCATCAACCAGACAGGATATGATGCACAGACCCGTGTGACCTCTAGGCACTCACTGCAAGCAGCAAGTGCAGTCTTCTTGGCCGAGCAAACCACTCAGTTGTCAAGAAGGTGGCTCACTGCCTCCTTATTTAGGGCAATTAGGGATGGGCAAATAATGCTGGCTTTGACAGCGACGTCCACATCCTATGAATGAATTTTTTAAAAATTACTCTCATTCTCAATTCACAGAATCACAAAATTGTTACAGCTCAGGAGGCCATTTGGCCTGAGGTGACTGTGCCACTCCCCCACCTTCTCCCTGTAGCCCTGCACATTCTGCCTTTTCAAATAACAATCTAATTCCCCCTTGAATGCCTCAGTTGAACCTGCCTCCACGACACTCTCAGGCAGTGTATTCTTGCTGTGTGAAAAAGTTTTTCTTCATGTCATCATTGCTTCTTTTGCCAATTACCTTAAATTTGTGCCCTCTGGTTCTCGATCCTTCCACCAACGGGAACAGTTTTTCCCAATCTACGCTGTCCAGACCCCTCATAATTCTGAACATCTCTATCAAATCTCCTCTCAACCTTTTCTTCTCCAGGAAAACAGTCCCAACTTCCACAATCTATCTACATAACCTCAGTTTCTCATCCCTGGAACCATTCTCATAAATCTTTTCTGCACTCTCTCTAATGTCTTCACATCTTTCCTAAAGTGTGGCTTCCAGAACTGGACGCACTACTCCAGTTGAGGCCGAACCAGTGTTCTATACAAGTTTAACTTAACTACCATGCTTTTGTATTCTATGCCCCTACTAATAAAGCCTAGGATTCTGTATGCTTTATTAACCGCTCTCTCAACCTGTCCTGCCACCTTCATTGATTTATGCACATATATCCCCAGGTCCATATGCTCCTGCACCCCCTTTAGAAATGTACTCTTTATTTGGTCTCTCTGCGTTCTTCCTACCAAAATGAATCACTTCACACTTCTCTGCATTAAATTTCATCTGTCACTTGTCTACCCATTCCTCGTGATTTTTTTTATTGGCATGCAATCATCCTTCAGAAAGAGTGAGACTAGCTGGATTCTAGACTATTCTCAATTATCAATTGCACTTAAAAATTGCTGCATGATCAGCGAAGAAAATGTTTTTTGTGGGACATAATAGCTGTGCCAGTTTTTCCCCCCAAGTTAGTTATAAAGCATTCCACTACAGCAAGGCACCCCATCTAGTGGCTGAGTTGAAAACTGGTCAATTTTTCTGACATGAAGTGGCAAGCCATCTTGATTGCCATTCAGACTTGAACCCGCAAGCATAAATATTGGGTCATGCACTCCATTAAAAAAAAAAATAATTAGAACTATTATTTACTGTGGAATTAGTATAACATGGTAGGGTTAGTTGGGAAACCCCCCAAAAAACTGCAAAGTAGAAAACAGAAGAAGTGATTCAAAAAATAATAATTTTCAGGAAATATCAAGTTGATATGAAATATCAACACTGGTGTGGTCTCTATTTGTGAATAGATTACCCTACTGAAATGTCAATGTTTTCACAAATGGTCACAATGTAACACAATTCTCTTGGCCTGTCTTCATGTCATAAACTCTGTTCCCCAGCCACTGATTACATCTCTCTCCACGGCAACTGTCTGAGGCAGAATCCAGATTATTCTCAACCTTAGTGTCGTCTTTGACGCTGAGTTGAGCTTCTGACCACATATCTGCACCATGACTAAGACTGCAAATTTCAACCTCTGTAACATTGCCTGACTCCGCCCTGCCTCAGTATATCTGCTGCTGAAACCCTCCTCATTGCCTTTGTTACCTTTAGACTTGACAATTCCAATGCACTCCTGGCCAGCCTCCCATCTTTCACCCTCTGTAAACACGAGGGCATCAAAAACTCTCTTCCCCATGTCCTAACTTGCACCTAGTCCCGTTCAACCTTCACCTTCTGAGCTCGATGACCTACATTGGCACCCATCTCAGCAACACCTTGATCTTAAAATTCTTGTCCTTGTTTTTGAAACCCTCCATGAACTCATCCCTCCCTATCTCTGTAACCTTTCAGCCCTACTACCCTTCAAGATATTTGCACTCCTCCAATTCTGGCCTCTTTTGCATCCCCAATTTTAAAAGCTCTACCATTGGTGGTCGTGCCTTCAGCTATCTCGGCCCTAAGCTCTGGGATTCCCTCCCTAAACCTCTCTGCCTCTCTTTCCTCCTTTAAGATGCTCCTTAAACCTACCTCTTTGACTAAGTTTTTGGTCATCTGTCCTAATATTTTATGTGGCTTGGTGTCAAATTTTGTTTGATAGCGGGTCCTGCGAAATCCCTTGGGACATTTTGCTATCTTAAAGGTGCAGTATAAATACAAGTTGTTGTTTTGTTTAACTTTACAAAATCTCCTCTTGAATCTTGTAAATGAGCTAAAGGCAAATTAGATGCAGTGCAAGAACGATGGACAAAATTTTCAGGAGCAAAAGAAAAATGCAAAGCTCCCACTCTCTCAGACAGTGCTGTAAGAAATCCTATTCATAACAGGTTATATAGTGTCATAAAGGGGTTAGCTTTACAATTTAGCATTTCTGGCACAAAGCTTCACTAAACTGGAGCACATATCAGGAATTTGGGTGCAGTGGCCAGTGTGCCCTATTCATGACTCACATGATTTTCTGCCATTAAAACTAATGGAGTGTTAAGTTAATTTCTTCCTAATGCATATCATGTGAAAATAATAAAATGGCAATACTGTAGCATTACCCATTAGAAGAGGTGCTGCAAATACCCTTAACCAGTTGCAAAATGTAGAGCAAAACAGTGCATAGGTTTTACACTTAAAAGTCACCTTCTAGTGCCCTTGTATGCAAGGTGTTTGTGACAGAGATAAAAACAGCACAACAGACACTTATTTTTCCAATTGCACTGTATCTCTGGCATATAACTCACACTACACGGAAAATTGCGCACGTCAATTATATAACTAGACTGTCTTATTAAATGTAGTCTATTTTTATATGGAATATTCAATGCATGCCTGGTAGATCTAACCAAATTATGTACTGATAAACCTTATTTGTACAAACTCACTTGTTCTCGCACTCAGACTCACCTATTTTGATCTCTTTTAAAACTATTAGGTGGAACAATCAATTGAGCTTCATTCTGATACATTACTGCAAGCATCGGGCCTAGCTGGGCAGACATGGAGCAAGAATGAACTCAAAGTGACATCAAACACTGGCATCCCCAGTTGCCTGGAGACATACAACACAGATCAAGGATATGCTCTGGTTTTACCACTCCACACCTAACGTTGTGCTAATAATAGGGTCATGAAATGGGGAGATGAAGGAGTGAGCTTTTGTGCTGCCATGAAAATAATATACTAAGGGGAGTTCACACTGGAATTTTCATGCAATACCAGGGTCCATAAGAAAAGCACTCCACAATAAACTTTGTAGTGGAATTAAAACTAAGCTTTTACCTATTACTGCAATTTAGACTCATTCCCTTTTTCAGCACTGATTTGTGTATGTTGAAAGTGTTGCAGTATAAATGCGTCATCAGAGGCGTGTGCCCATGTGCTGTTAATTTTTCAAAATATATACAAAGTTTACAGGCGGTTGGTGATATAATGTAGAGACTAAACTCGGAGGGGTGCATTTATATCAGATTTTAACATACCAGGACTCTCCTGTAATTAGCCAAAGTTTCCGGGTTTACTAAAAGTACAACCTTTGAGTTTTATTAGAACTGTGTAGTCTCTACTGTAGCAGCCTAATTTGGAAACCTACCTCAACTGACATTTTTTTCCTATCCTATCCTTTAAGCGTAACTTTCGATGTTTCTCTCCCACTAGATTAAGTAATTTATGGTAGCTCCAATTTGAAGGACAAATCAGTCAGGAAGATCTGGTGCCTCCAGTGTTGTTACTTTAAGGATGTACTGTACAGGACCTTCGATAAGATGTCGATCGACCAAACTTCTGCTCGTAAAAACCGTTTGATGGGGCTCGGGAGCCAAAGGTGAATATGAAGCTAATTCTTCTGGGTGGATTTTTTTTACTCCCGGAAGCAGCAGCAATCACGTGGTTTGGTCTGTAAGTTCTTGAAGGGCAAACATGAAAGGGCAGGAGATCTGCAGACCAAAACTGATCAGCAAACGGAAAATCTGCTTTCTTTATATAGAAATTTTACAGCATTTCCCGCCCTGTAAAAACAGAACTGAGCTCTGCATGAGCTGGTCTACATATTTTGCACAAGCGAGAGAACTGGAGGTCCATGAAAACCCATATTTTTCCAATTCGTTTCGGAGAGGTTCATCCTACCTACTTTCCGCAATTCAGAATCTTCCTTTAAATTAGGTCAAAATCGTCCGCTGCTGATTAAAAGTGTTGGAAACTAAAGTCAGCATTGAAGTTCACTTCACTAACACACAGTATCTATTAATTCTGCTATCGAAAGTAAACCCATAAAGAAGCTCTTCAAAGCCGGGCAGTCTGTAAAGTAACAATATTATTCTTTAAGGAACCAAATCGGGACTCCGAAGTTAAATTTTAAACCCTTTCAAGGCGCACTGTATTTTAGAAATATCTGCCAATCATGTGAAGCTCTTTAGACCATTCTGAGAGACGCGCGCGTTGAGAAGCTACATAAATCACGCCTTTGTTTTTCATTCTTTCATTGAAGTACAGCATGGAATTGTGTTGAACTGATTTACGGCATTCAGCCTTCTCCATAAAACAGATTGTAATTGCCACGAATGGTAAAATGATGCTATGTTATTGTCATCGCGTACCGTCTCTCAAGTTTAAATGCGAAACATGTACCTCGCTCTCGCCCTCCCTCCCACAACTCTTAGTGTGAAGAGAATGCAGTCAATCAGCATTTTGCTCAAGTGTCACTCAGTACTGCAGTCGGAGCCGCTTCTCCAGCTCGCTCCCCGGTGGGCGTGGTCTGCGCTTTTACGTCACAGAGTGTGCCTGCTCCCTATTGGCTAGCGCTTGGCCTCCCACTGGGAATAACTCATGAACGAGGCGAGGTGGAGCGGCAGCCGATAAAATCCAGGGCCAGTGAGTCCTCTACCTTCCGCGGAACTCCTCACACCTGGCATTCCCACTCCGCTCCCTTTACCACCCCCACCCCCTTCCTCCTGTCTGCCGTCACCCGTGGTGAAGGAACAGGGAAATATATTTAAATTAAATAAAAAACAAAAAAAAATAACCTTGCCCACTCTACAACTCTCGATCTCCTTCGGCGGGAGCGACGCCTCGAGTGTGAGCGACTTCCAACCGTCGTGTTTTTTTTAAAGAGTAACGGCTGCCGGGAGGGCGCGCGCCGCCGCGAGGACCTGCTGCTACGAACAGGGAGGCCCACTTTCAAGCCAAAACTGAAACTCTTTCCGACTCTTCAACAACTCTCACTTCATCCTCAACACAACATGGCAAAGGACAAGGAGGGAGAAGGAAACTGGAAGAAATTCCTCTGGGATTCCGAAAAAAAACAGTTTCTAGGCAGGACCGGGAGCAGTTGGTGTAAGTAGCCTTGTGTCTTTTTCTTCTCAGCAGTCGGCCTTTTCTCTCCACCCTCACCCCCATCCTCTCACTTTTGATCTCGGTTAATGGACCGCACTGGGACACTAGATGTTGTGGAATTGTTGCGACAGCATTGTGTGGAAATCTTTTTTGAAAAAGTGTGAGGGCGATTTGGAACGTTTTATATCTTAGACAAAAGATTGATTGTAAAATGGTGCGCGCTTTTGACTGCCAGAAGCGGTAAATGACACCGGCTTCCGCCTTCATGTAATGTGCGTGACTCTGTGTCGGCGTATTTTTTAAATCAATAAAAGTCAGTGTGAAGGACGTTGCTTTCAGTGCTTTCAGGACATTCAGTTTGTGCTGTATTTATAGGTGTGTGTGTGTGTGTGTGATCTATATGTTTTATGTTTTAATGATTGGTGATCTTGGTGTGTAGCTTTTGAGCAGAGACATGTGATCCGCGGGGAGAGAGGGAAAGTGGGTGGGGGAGCAAGAAGTTTCAGCTCTCAATTTCCGCAGTCCAAGGTTATTCAAGGTGGTGCGCTTTGCAGCACGCCGAACCGCTCAACATTGCACCCCGCTTATGTCATTTGGTACATAAGAAAACCTGAAGTTTTTTTTTTAAACCAAGCCTAATAATACTGGGATCCCGGGAATTCCCTTACGGTGGGAGACTTTGGAATAAAACAGATCAGATTGGGGGAGGTGAAAAGTGATATAAATGAAGGACAGGAGGAAAATGGTCCGAGTTTTTGTCTCTTAGCAACCGATGATCTTGTGTGTCCAGACAGCCCATGGTCCTGTATATGTGGACACAAAATCGTTTCACATTCACGTACGTAGTTCCATCCCTTGTCAGGAATCCTGATATCCAGGTTCATGAACATGTTAGAATTGGTATCCTAGATTTTTAACACTTGGCCAGCGTGCATGATTTTGGGAGCTTTTGTTACAAGCAAACAAATCGTGCCGTGGGCGTGGAGCCACCAGGTTTAAAAAAAAACTCGTCTGACACTTATAAAAGCCCGATACCAAAAGATTTTAACATTTTTTTCCACCTTCACTGCACCAATAAACATTACGCAATCCCATCACGAATATGCAAGTTCATTACCAATACATTACTGGCCCAGTCGCTTTCCGTCTGGGTGAGCACCCCTTCTCGTCATCGGATGGAAATTTTCCGAAGGACCTTGCATCGCTGTCAACTGAGCCTCGCTGCTCAAAAAACAAGCTACATGATTTGAAAACTGGAGGACATCATATCAGCATAGGCCATCGCTTTCACACCCCTCACCCTACTGTGAGTCATAATCTTTCCCATCCACTCGTTTCTACTCATAACTGTTCAAATCGCAACACGTTCAGATCGCACTCACAGTAATTGTGAACCAGTCTGCTGACAGTCGAACAAATATCACGATTCAGACACTGATGGGCAGAATCGGAATCGTTTCTGTTGCGTTTAACCACTCGGGGTTGTTCACCTAAAAACCTAGTAATGTCTAGTTATCTGTATTCTTCCTCCTGTAGTCAAGATATTCTTGTTCTACTTGATCTTTTATGGGTGCCTCGCTGGGATCTTCATCGGAACCATTCAAGTACTGCTGCTCACCATCAGTGAATTCGAACCGAAATACCAGGACAGAGTTGCACCTCCAGGTATATCGGTTTTCCATTTTTAAAAGTACACAAGGCTGTGGAGGAGGACAGGGCTGTACGTTGGGAACTGCTGAGGAAATGTAATTTGCCTTTCATGGCATAAATTACTTCACCGTGCTTAAGTGTTTCCCGATTTGTTGTATACTGTTGCCGAAAGTGGCGCAATGGAAAAGCCTGCATGCCACAGTACCACTGTATGCTCGGAGGCAACTGTGAAGGTCAATCATCAGTATGCACACACTCCAACCTCCCACACATTGTTCCACTGGAATCTGAATTTTGTAAATGTTAAGACTTAATAGCACAGACTTTACTTAAATAATGCAAAAAGCTACGAAAAGGGTCTTTGCATTTATCAAGTTTTCGTCTTTGTATCGACAAAGTAAACTGTCATGTCACGATTTTGTATACGGTGATCAGTGTCAGATCACAAGTCGGGCTCTACTTGCAAATTATAATCATCATGGCCACAAATTACTCATATGCACTACAATATCGGCTTGCATGCTACATTAAGCCCATTAGAAAAAACTGTCCTCTTTCCTGAAGCACAGAGGTACAATTGTCCTCTGGTGTATTATGCAAGTAACAAATTATTTACGTGCAACCCTTTGGTAACTAGTCCAATCCTCATGTCCGCATGCATTCATTTCCAGTGAAGGTCACTGGATAGAAAATAGGAGGTAGCTGTCGGATTTATTTTATTAAAAACCTTTCCTAATGCAGGAACACTAAAGCCAGTTTGCAGCACCACTATTCCTAATCTGTAATGAATGTAATGTTGATAATATTGATGGATATCTTCTTAATATTGATGGATCTTTTGTATGATAATCACAATTATTCCAGTTTAGCAATTGCATTGCAAATTTCAGTAACATACAAATACATTGATTTACTGAATAGAGTAACTACATCTTAATGTGCTAAAATTTAAATCACTGTAAATAAATTATATTAAATTTCAACTTTCTTTCCACTTTCAGGACTATCACATGTACCATATTCAGTAAAAACAGAAATTTCCTTTAGTATTTCAAACCCAAAGTCCTACGAAAGCTTTGTGAATACTATGAACAATTTGTTGAACTTTTACAATGCATCAAGTCAGGATGGCAACACTCCTTTTGAGGACTGTACTGGTAAGTTTAGGTAAACTGTTCTTGCTCTGGTAAGCACATGCTCCACATATTAAAGAAATGGGCTGTGAGCTAGCTATATTAGACAGAAAATAGACCTATCTGGTTATTAATTTCAGGAAGTTGTAGCATGAAGTCAAGTCCTAAATACTTGCTCTCGGGGTGATTTCATTTGCAAATAAATACTTAAAAAAAAAAATTTCCTGACAACCTTACTGGTATGGCTCTTGCAGTTGTCGAAGAAAGATCTTTGGCAAAAATATACTGTTGGTAGTTAAATTGCTTCTCAATGTATTAAAAAAAATGAACCAATAACTAGTCTATTAATGACAAAATGCAACGTTTCGTTAATTTATAGTTTGCATCTAGTTTTTTGACAATACACAAGGAAGTGAAATGAACACTAATTGTTTTTGAAAAGAATTACCGATTGAATGGCTTTCTGGGTGGGTGATTCGGTTATAAATGAAAGGGGTCACAGAACTTCCTGGTAAGGAGATTGTTCGTCAAATAACAGCTCAAATAATAACTGCAAAGTTTTACCTTCGTTATTATACTTGTTAAGCAAATGAAAAGTGATATTCTTAATACCAGAATTCTATAAACAAGCAAATAAAATATTTGTATTTGAACTGCAGGCATGTCAGCCATTTTGTGATAGTAAGATCCTGCGAATGGTAATGACATGAATAGCCAGTTAAATCTGTGGTGTTGGTTAACAGCTTGATCTTGATTAGGATAAGTGGAGAAAAGTGGATACTTCTTAAAAAAAAAATAATTTTGTCCGATTTATTAATAGTCACATGGACAAATGAGGATTAATTAAGGAAAGCCGACATGGATTTGTTAAGGGAAAATAGTGTTTAACTAACTTGTTGGAATTTATTTTAAGGGGTAACTGAGAGGGTTGATGAGGGCAATGCTGTTGATGTAGTGTACATGGACCTCCAAAAGGCATTTGATACAGTGCCACACAACAGACTTAGAAAAGTTATAGCTCATGAAATAAAAGGGACAGTAGCAACATGGATATGAAATTGGTTGAGTGACGGGAAACAGAGTAGTGGTTAATGGATGTTTTTCGGCTGGAGGAAGGTTTGTGGTGGAATTTTCCAGGGGTCAGTGTTGGGACCCTTGCTCTTCATGATATATATTAATGACCTAGACCTTGGTCATAGGGCATAATTTCAAAATTGGAAGCATTGTGAACTGTGAGGAGGATAATATAGAACTTCAAAAGGACATGGATAAGCTGGTGGAATGGGCAGACAAGTGGCAGTTGAAGTTCAATGCAGAGAAATATGTAGTGCTTCATTTTGCTAGGAAGAACATGGAGAGACAATATAAAACAAAGGGTACAACTCTAAAGGGGTTGCAGGAACAGAGGGACCTGGGTGTGTATGTGTACAAGTCACTGAAGGTGGCAGGACAGGTTGAGAGAGCAGTCAGTAAAGCATACAGTATCCTAGGCTTTATTAATAGGTGCATAGAGTACAGGAGCAAGGAGGTTATGTTGAACTTGTATAAGACAATAGTTCAGCCTCAGCTGGAGAATTGCGTCCACTTCTGGGCGCCACATTTAAGGAAAGATGTGAAGGCATTGGAGAGTGCAGAAAAGATTCACGAGAATGGTTCCAGGGACAAGGAACTTCATTTACGAAGATAGATTGAAGAAGTTGGGACTGTTTTTCCTTGAAGAGAAGACTGAGAGGAAATTTGATAGAGGTATTCGAAGTCATGAGGGATTTGGACAGAGTAGTTGGGAATAAACTGTTCCCACTTGTGAAAGGATCAAGAACATGAGAGCATAGATTTAAGGTAATTAGCAAAAGAAGCAATGGTAACATGAGGAAAAACTTCTACACACAGCGAGTGATCAGGATCTGGAATGCACTGCCAGAGAGTGTGGTGGAAGTAGGTTCAGCCGAGGCATTCAGAAGGAAATGATATAATTACCTGAAAAGGAAGAATGTACAGGGTTATGGGGAGAAGGCAGGGGAATGGCACTCTGAATTGCTCACTCGGAAAACTGGTGCAGACATGATGGGCCAAATGGTCTTCTGTGCTGTAATGATCCTGTGATTCTGTGACTCTTTGGGATTGTGTAATGGGTTTATTTGAATGTTTGGCTGAATTGTCGTAATAAATCGTAGATGCGCCCTAATTTTTCATTTTTTTTTCTTGTGGGAGCACAGCAACCCCAAGATTGCAGTACTACCTTAGTGCAATGCCCTAGATTGCACTAGTAGCCCAGAAATGGCTAATAATTTAAGAGAATGGTTTATTAAATTCGAAAGAATGGTCAATTACTCAGAGGACAACAACTGATTCAAGTTGAGAGTTGATGAAATATAAGCCTCTAAGCCACTAATCTGCTCCTTCATTTATTCTCAGGCAACTTTAAGGATGTAGTTTGAGAATCATCCACATGGTGTCACTCCATCAGTTTTATTCAGTTTTGTAAGATCTAATCACATACTGCAAAAAGCTGTGCCTACTAACCTATTCACATTTGCTTTCCTATTGCCAAAATTACTATTCTCTGGCAGCAGTACCTTGCCACAGACTTGATAGCAAAAATATTTTCTATTTCAAAATTGGCCAATCCCATTTGTTAGCCAAATAATTTGAGATGTTTAATAGTCTAGTACATTCCTTTTGGATGTTCACGTTTTGTATGCATCTTGTTGAGGCATCCCCTTAAGAATGGAAAGACTTTGCCAGATGTACATCCGCTCATATTTGTGTTTTAGAATTGAGTAGTCCATTTAATAAAAAATAATTAATTCACCCAGTGACTATTCTGTGCAAACGAATGTTGATCAAATGGGCTTAATTTATGTTGAACAATAGGAAGAAAGCATCCAGCTGTACCACCATCTTTTTTCATTTTCCTACCCCACCTTGTACATTTTGGCTATAGAAAGCAGGTGTTGATGAGGCTCCATTGACATGTGGTGTCATCATGTATATGGAAGTTTTTTTGGACAAGGGTGCAATGTCCTTTTGGACATGTTAGTCATGATGGTTACATTTTGCACTTATGGTTCCAAACAGACTTTTAATTTCAGTCAGTATCATTGCACTGACTAACCTGCAGAGGCTACAATTAAAGATATTGGACAAGGGCTCAGATTTAATGATTTGGAGGATTGTTGGAAATGCTGTTTTGTGTGTTTGAATTTTCTAGTTGCTTGGACAAGATCAACTTTGTGAAATTTGTTGCAATAGGATTGTCTTGCAATTAGTCAGCCTAGGCACAGTGGTATCCCTCTTACCTCACAAGATCTCGGGTTTAAGCCCTACTCCAGCGATTTTAAACACAGTGGCCTGGATTTTGCTATTTAGGAATATCTGAGACTATCAGTGCTCACCGTTATTAAAGAGTAAATCAACAGCAAATTCCAGCAACCGCACTTGTGCAGTTATAGCAGAAATCAGGAGGTTGCCCCACTCCCCCAGATACTTCGCTATACTGGTTTCTCACCCCAGGACTCACTATTGAAGTACTTGAAATGCGTGATGTTGCTGTACTTACCAACTAAACTTACCAGAAAATGTTGAAGCTTGTTCGTTCTAATGTAAGTAGATTTTTATGATAAGTCTTAATTCCAGCCAAGGAACCTCCCTGGCACAGCAAATTAATTTTATAAGTGTGGAGTCCCATTCCTTCAGATTTTAATTAATATTCGAGATTGAAAAAAAAAATTGTCTCTTTATCTCCCATTCATATCTATTTTGCTTTCTGTACATGATTTGCCATTGAATATTCCAATTTACTGCCTGGTTTAGACCCCGCACTGTTCTTTTAAGAATTCAGTCTGATTGGCTAAGGTGATGTGTAGCTGCTTGACCTGTTCACACAAGTTGAAAATCTCCTGTGGAGGGATCTGTGCTGAAATGGATTTCTAATTACTGCAAGTTCCAGTGCAAAAGCCCATAGGAAGTCTCTGGGCAGGTATAAGTGTAGTGAACAACTGGTGCCGTTATTTGGTGCTGACAGCAAAACCCAGGCCAAATGCTTCAGTGCAGTCTGGGTGGAAAGCTGCACTGTTGGAGGAGCTGTCTTTTGGATGAAATGTTAACTCAGATCTTCACAGGAGGACCTAAAAAAAATAAAAATCTCATGGCACTATTCAAATGAGAAGGAGAGTTCTCCCTATGTCCTGGCCAACATTTATCCCTCACCAAATACCACAAAAAAGTATAATTGGTCAATTATCTCATTGCTATTTGTGTCGAGATTGGCTGCTCTGGTTCCCTGAATTACAGGAGTGACTACACTTCTTCAGACATAATTAATTGGCTGTGAAGTGTTTTGTGATGTACTGAGATCCTGGAATGGTTACTGTGCAGAAAGAGGTCATTTGGCCAGTTGTATCCCTGCCAGCGCTCTCTCAGGGCAACTAGTCCCACACCCTGCCCTTTCAACATAACCCAGCAATTTCTTTCTGTTCAAGTGTTTGGTCGGTTACCTTTTTTGAAAGCCACAATTGGATCTGTCTCCCTGCGTTTTTTAAAAAATTCTTTCTAGAGTCGCCATTGCTTCTTTTGCCAATAGCCTGAAATCACTGTCCTCTGGTTCACAACCCTTTTGCCAATGGGAACAGTTTCCCTATCTATTTTGTCTAGACCCCTCATGACTTTGAACACCTTATCAAATCTCCTCTAAGGAAACAGCCCCAGCTTCTCTAATCTATCCATGTAACTGGGGTCTCCCATCCCTGGAATTATTCTAGTAAACCTTTTCTGCACCCTCTTTAAAGTGTTCATGTCCTTCCTAAAGTGTCGTACCCAGAATTGGACACAATACTCCAGTTGAGGCTGAACCAGTTTAATAAAGGTTCATCATAGCTTCCTTGCTTTTGTACTCTATGCCTCTATTTATAAAGCCCAGCATCCCATATGCCTTTTTAACCAATTTCTCAACCTGCCCTGCCACCGTCAGGCATTTTTGTTTCTTCCTGCACCCACTTTAGAATTGTACCCTTTATTTTATATAGCCTCTGTTCGTTCTCCCTACCAAAATGTATCACTTCTCTGCATTAAATGTTTATTCTTTCATGAGATGTGGGTGTCACTGGCAAGTCCAGCATTTGTTGCCCATCCCTAATTTGCCTTGACAATTGAGTGGCTTGCTAGGCCATTTCAGAGGGCACTTCAGAGTCAACCACATTGCTGTGGGGTCTGGAGTCATATGTAGGCAAATTTCCTTCCCTAAAGGACATTAGTGAACCAGATGGGTTTTTAGGACAATTTATAGTTTTCATGGCACCGTTACTGAGACCAGCTTTCAATTCCAGATTTTTTTCTTTCTTTCTTGAATTTAAATTCCACAAGCATTAACTGAGGCCTTGGGATTACTAGTTCAGTGACATTACACTACACTACCGTCTACCATATGTCCACCCATTCCCCCAGTCTGTCTATGTCCTCTTGAGGTCCATTACTATGCTGCTCACAATACTTTCAAGTTTTGTGTTGTCTGCAGATTTTGAAATTGTGACCTGTACACCCAAATCTAGGTCTTTCAAATAGGTTAAGAAAAGCACTGGTCCGAGTACTGACTCCTGGTCATGAGGGATTATCATATAAATGCAAGTTCTATTCTTTTCTTTTCCTGTCTCGCAAAGTTGGGTAATAAAGCAGTTTTGAAATTTGACTTCAGATTTAGATGCCCTTTGGCCTTTTTAACCAATTTCTCAACCTGCCCTGCCCTGCCACCTTCAGGGATCACCTTTCTTGAGGTGTGGTATCCAGAACTGTTCACAGTACCCCACGTATGGTCTAATCAGGGTTTTGTAGAGCTGAAGCATGACCTTTTACCCCTTTGCATTTTAGTCCTCTAGATATTCCGATAACCCTTTTGATTATTTTCTGTATGTGTTGATATTTTAATGATCTATGTACCAGATCCCTAAGTCTCTTTGGACTTTCACTATTTCTAGATTTTCACCATTTAGAAAGTACCCTATTCTTTAGGTCCAAAGTGGATGACCTCATTTGCCTACATTGAAATCCATTTGCAAGTTTTTCCCACTTAACCTATCTATATCCTTTTGTAGCCTCTTTACATCCTCTTTACAATTTACTTTCCTACTTATCTTTGTGCCATCGGCAAATTTAGCAACCATCCCTTCATCCAAGTCATTTATATAAATTATAAAAAGTGGAGGTCACAGCACTGATCCCTGTGGTACACCACTCGTTACATCTTGCCAACCAGAAAATGACTCATTTGGCCTGTAGCTTCCTGCTTTCTGTCTCCCTTCCTTTTTGAATAAAGGAGTTACATCCGCTGTTTTCCAATCTAATGGAAATTTTGGAAAATTAAAACCAACGCATCAACTATCTCTAGCCACTTCTTTTAAGACCCTAGGATGAAGTCCATCAAGACCGGGGACTTAGCCCGCAGTTCCAACAATTTGCTCAGTACTACTTCCCTGGTGATTGTAATTTTCTTGAGTTCCTCCCTCCCTTTCATTTCCTGATTTACAGCTATTTGAGATGTTACTTGTATCTTCCTATGAAGACAGATGCAAAATACTTGTTCAATTCATTTGCCATCTCCTTATTTTCCATTATTAATTCCCCAGACTCACTTTCTATAGGACCAGTGCTCATTTTGTTAATTTTTCTTTTTAAAATATCTATAAGAAATTCTTACTATCTGTTTTTATATTGCTAGCCAGCTTTCTCTCGTATTCTAATTGTTCTCTCCTTACTAATCTTTGTGATTCTTTACTTTTTTATATTCTGTCCAATTTTCTGACCTTCCACCCATCTTTGTGCAATTAAATGCTTTTTCTTTAAGTTTGATACTATCTTTAACTTTTAGTTAACCACGGATGGTGGGTCCTCCCCTTGGAATTTACTCTGTCTCCTGCTATTCACCAATTTCTTAATCAGGTCAATAACGCCTTCAGTTCCATGAGTCTCTTATGAGGGACTTTATCAAAGGCCTTCTGGAAGTCCATATAAATAGCATCTATAGATATGCCCCTGTCCACTACTTTAGTGATACAGAAGATGGCATATCTCCACCTGAAGTGAAATATTATCCAAGCTTGCTTCAGTTGTCTCTACTTCAATTAGCAATGTTTTGGTTTCTTGAATTTTTCTTTGCTATAAAGTACTGTTAATAATTTTAATTTAAAATCTACTTTAGAGAATCCTATGACCTACATACCTAGAGGTGGTCTAGATCTGTCTGGTGGACAGAAGAGAGCGTGCAGATTTTACCGTAGGTGGCTGAAGAATTGCTCTGGACTGGATGATCCCTCTTATGGCTATGCAAATGGTAAACCCTGCATTGTTACAAAGCTCAACAGGATCATGAACTTCTATCCTAAGGTGAGGTTCCTTCAACTTAAAATGATCCTTTTAGAGCTTGCATGTGTAATGAAATAACCTAACTAAAGAAGTGAAACACTGAAAGCTTATTAAATATTTTGGGTAGAACGTAAAATTGACTTTGATTTTAAGGATTTGCAAGAACCAAGCACTGGAGCAATCTAAGTTAGAATAGAGTTATGTACAGACATTCCATGTTTGTGATAACCAGTAAATCATGGGTATGCATTCTGATTTCAAAGTATTTTTGCTTAGCAGTATTGACGAGCTGAGTATTTTAGTCACAATACAATAAACCTAAGATTGTTGCAATTCAGGTTCTACTCTGGCTCTTCATTATCGAAGATTGTTTTTATTATTGCGGATATGTTGGGGCAGATCTTGCTGGAATGGGGCATCTTGTGGCAAACATTGTTAGAATTTTTCCTGCATTCCTCGGCTCAGAATTCTTTACTGGAACTTACTGGAAGTTTCAGTAAATGGTGCAACGAGGGCGCCTGGGCCTTTTGACTGTTAGTGCAGTCATTCACTATCTCCTTAACCAATGAGATTTGAGAATTGGGAAAGAAACGGGAAAAGGCAGAGAAGGTGAATTAGGTACAGAAAGAAAATTTAAAGGAACAAAAGATTGGATTGAGAGAAAAACACAGGTAAAAGATTTTATTAAACATTTGACTTATTAAAATATTGATAATTTACTTACATGCAGGATTGCAGTTGAAAAGTTTAAATTCTCTTTTTGGGCCAGAGATGATGTTTGGCATTACATTAACAATTATCATGTCATTAAGAAGGTACTTGTTCTGGTGAGGTTCAGCCCTAACTTTCTGCAGGGAGTTTAATGGGCAATTAGTGTGCAAATACAGCAAGTTCTAAAGAATAACTGGAAGCTACGGTTGCAATGCTGTTTGTGCAAAGCAAACGTGGCATAAATTGACCAAGTTCTGGAGATTTGCATTTATCCGTGCCTCTTAATCCCCTGAACATGCTGGCCAATTTGCTCATTAATAACTGCATCATTAGCACACCATTTTTCCAGCAAGATTCAGCCATTCTATCGTTTTATAGAAGTGTATTTATTGTAGTACAGACTTTTAACAGTAACATAGTTGTGTAATTTGAGTTAATTTTAAGTGGATGTGACTGGTTGCTGAATATCTTTTCTTTCAGCCTCCAAAGAATACCACTGACCTTCCTGAAGAGTTGCAAGCAAATTATAATCAACATGTTCTTCCTGTTCATTGTACAGCAAAGGTAAGAGATGTTCGGTTTCGAGGCAGGATAGTTCCGAAGAAGGGTCACTGACCCGAAACGTTAACTCTGCTTCTCTTTCCACAGATGCTGCCAGACCTGCTGAGTGAATCCAGCATTTCTTGTTTTTGTGTTAGAGAATAATAGTTGCCTGTTCTCTTTCCACTTTATCTATAGGGAAGGTGAGCTTCTCTGGATGCTTATTATGCATTCAATCATATTGTATCATTGTCTGCAGTGTTTCAATTGATTCTTTTTGGAGTAGGGGCTGTTGATTAGGTGGCCATTCGTGGACCACAGCGTGCCATGCATCACAAGTTGATGTGTTTTTAGTGGTTGAGTGAAAAATTACACAAGGAGCACTTTTTGCTCCTGTTTGAACAATGCATTGGGATCCCTCAGTACTTGGACAAGCAGTTGAGATCATTGCTAAAACGACTCCTCTGAAGGACCGCACACTGACAGTGTTGCATTTAATGTTGAATGAAGTGTCATCCTCATGTAGATGCTCGTGCAGGACTCTAACCAACAATCTTTTGACCAAAGGGGAGTGTGCCACCAATTAGGACGAACTGATGCCGTCTGTCTGTCAAATTGGTAACATTGTTGTGAGCTTGCTAGAATAGATTTTTTTGTTTTTTAACAATCCCTATTCGACAAAGGCAATTAACTTCCTTTGGAGATTGTGCACCAGCATTCCTTTATCCTTCCCTCATAGTGTCAAATCCAAAAAAGTATTGGATGCAGCTCTTAAAATCTGCTGCAGTGTCAGAGTTCAAAGAATTATTTGACTTCAGTTTTGAGTAGTTCACATCTCTGGGAACTATACTTTCATTTGCCCCTGAAGTGTTTCTGCGACATGAGTCCCTGTATGAAATCTTGTCATTTGTATGTTTGCCATAACTTGGATAGCAGCATTATAAACAACTGCACATGCATGTTTGAAGGTCATGATTTTCCATTTTTATTTCTGGCTACTGGATTACTGCTTTCTATTTATCCTCTCTTCATCCCCTGCCCCCACCCCACCAAACCCTTCCATTTGGTTAGATTGTGTTTTCACAAGCCAGCAATATAAAGCAAAACTGTTCTCTTGTAAGGTGCCTTTATTACATAATCTGTTTGTAGCCAGAAAAACCTGGTACAAATTGGTTCTCTTGCTTCTCAATGGGCAGTGGAATTTTATTTTGTTTATCTGTAGCAGTTTATTCAAGTTGGGAATACTTAAAAGGAATGCCATAAAGTAAATGCAATGAACAGTCAGGACAAAGCAGATTGCTCAGTGTACTAGCTGACAGTCAGCTGTTCTAATCTCTTATTTTGACGGGTTTGCTTGTTTTTAAATTACTCTTGATCTTTTTCAACAAGTAACAGTTATTTCTTTTGCAAAAATGTTCTATATTTTAAAAAAAATCAATACCATTAACTAGTTTCCTAGTCCCTTATCATTTTACAATGGGACCACAAAAGGTTCAAGTTTGAGAAATGGGTTGGGCAAAAGATGGGGTGTGAAAAGTCGTGCACCCATACACTTAAAAGTGCTTTATTGACTAATTGTCCATCTGCCTTGGAAATTGGGCTAAGGATTTCTCTAGTATACTGTCCCCTTTTCCCCTTGCCCTGTCTCTCCCCCCCCCCCCCCCCCCCCCCAACCATTGGTGGTATGTGTAAATGTTTGTCAAGTTTAATGTACACACCAAGACCATAAAGAATTTAGGTGATATTTTTATGGCTGGATGTTAAGAAGTTTGAGATTGTGTTTCTCCTTTTTCCAAGAATGGATATTGCGTTCTTTAGGAAACCTGTGGATTGATTGTGACTCTTTAATTTTTAGGGCTACAATTTAGTTTCGGGCACAAACTGGCCTCAAAGCATGACTGATCATTTCACTGGAATCTGCTTGTGAATGCCAGTATGTTGTCTAATCTTGTCTTGGCAAAAATGCTTTAGTTCTCAGTCTATCCATTGGCACTGGAGGACAGTTGTAGCATTGATTGTTGCAGAATGGCTTGAATTTACCCTTTGTTGTTCAAACATTACTCAAAATTCATGCCAGACTTATTTGAATGATGTAAATCTCTCTGGCAGTGCTTTCTGCTTTTTGGCAATTGACTTAATTGCTTGGTGTCAACATGGACTTCAGAGCAATACAGTGGTTGACCATGTAGTTGTGATGTTTGGCATCTTCAGATTACTCCCTTCTTTAAAAGGGCAACTGTTGGCTAACTTATACCAGATGCTGGCCTGATAAATGACTGACATGTCCAAGTGGCTGATGGACATCGTGCTGAGAAATGAGTGACTGCTAAGACGATGTGAAAGATCCCACAAGCTGAGTTCCAAGTCTGAACTCAAAAGGATTAATGTGTCTAATGATTTTTCTTATTTGCAAGTTGTCATAAATTTGAAGCCTACCATTGCTTATAACTGAGTTCCGGATTGTTAAACTAAACTAACTGCAAAAGAAAGGAGAACCTAAGCAGAGAGCCTTTAAAGCACTAATTCAAGTCTTTTGGAACAACAGCATTGCTGTGACTATAGAATGCAAAATAGCACATTGAGGATCATCGGGAGATGAAGTGCAGTCAGTAAGTTTCAAGGACTTGCAATTAACAAATGATTCTAAATCACTTTTGCCAGTGACTGAAGTCTATTTTGAAATGTCATGGTTGAAAAGTTTTTCCTAGGTTAGTGCCAACAAGTATGTATCTATGATGAGTATGCTTTTAAAAAAATAAAATAAAAGGCATGCAGAGTATATCTAAGGCCTTGATAACCAGTCCACTGAGGAGTGAAGACTGCATTGCATCACTTAGCGAATACTAGGTCAGTAGGTGTGGATGACATTTGTAATTTTTCTTGTTTTTTGGTTTGTTTAGAAAGAAGAAGACAGAGATAAAATTGGATCTGTGGAATACTTTGGCATGGGAGGATACCCTGGCTTTCCTTTGCAGTACTACCCATACTATGGAAAGCCTCTGCAGAAAGATTACCTGCAGCCCTTGCTTGCTATTCAGTTCACCAACATCTCTCAAAATGTGGAGGTGCGCATAGAGTGTAGAGTGTACGGTGAAAATATTAAATATAGTGAAAAGGACCGCTCTCAGGGACGTTTCGATGTAAAAATTGAGGTCAAAAGCTGATAACTGCATAATAGAACTTGCCCCTTATTTCAAATTAGTCTTGAACAAACTATCATACATATGGGACCTACACTTAATCTATATGCTTTACACTAGCTTTCTGCATTTACTTAGGTATGTAAAATAAAAGCAATAGTAGTACATATTTATTCTACTGTAAATGATACTACTTGAGCCATGGGTTTGCCCATTACTGTAAATTATAATTCCACTAATGTGTAGCAATCAGTGTTTCTGTCCCTTAGGTATTGCTGCCTTGTGCCTCGTATGGGTTTGAGTGTACAGTACTGTAGTGCATTCACTGGTCCTTCAAGCCATGTTGCAGTTTTTAAGCAAGCTTTGCTTTCCAAGTTGTAAATACTCTGAAAATTGCCATGGTACATGATTTTGTTTTTGTTATGCCCATGTGTATGAACATGCTGCATTATGAAGTTTTTTGTGTTGGGGGAGGGAGGAGAAAATGCATTTTCTTTTGGCAATGTTAAGTGTAGGGTGATGGGTTTTATTATACTTCCTTTAGATCTGTTTAACCTTCAATCGGAGTCTGGCTATCAAGCTATTGTGATTAGTTATTAAAGTTGTTTGCTGGAGCCATCACATAGTGATGTCTTTATGAATGTTTTAACCATTTTCATGGAAGATTTTATATTTATGCAGTTGTAAAATTTTTCTGCAAAGTGTAATGTATAAAAGATACCAAAGTCACTGGTAAAATCAATCTTTATTTGAAGTAAACCAATGCAGTAGGATGGTGTTCATGGTGTAAAATGCAATGTAACATCTGTAAACTTGTTGGGAGAACAATACTCCACTTGATCAGAAAAATAAAACTCATGAACCTACTGCCTTGAGACTTATTTCTTGAAATGAAGAACTTTCACTGATCAGTCCATGTTTGTTTTTCAACTGTCCAAGATCTTGAAAAAATACTGCACCTAAAATAAATAGCACAAACTTTAGCCAAATTATGTACAGTGAATACTTATGAAGTCTACCAATTAAAGTATTTACATGAGTCATTACAGCACAGAAGGCTGCCTATTAAGTCCACACTGGCTCTATTCCTGTAGCCCTGCAAGTTTTTCCCTCAAGTGTGCATCCAATTTCCTTTTGAAGTCAATCATCTCCATTTCCTCCACCCTCGTAAGCAGTGTGTTCAAGGTCATTACACCACCTTGCATGAAAAAGTTATTTAGAAACAGAAAATAGGAGTAGGAGTCGGCCCTTCGAGCCTGCTCCGCCATTCATTATGATCATGGCTGATCATCCAACTCGGTAGCATGTTCCAGCTTTCGCCCTATACCCTTTGATCCCTTTAGACCCATAGAGCTATATGTAACTCCTTGAAAGCATACAATGTTTTGGCCTCAACTGCTTTCTGTGGTGGTGAATTCCACAGGCTCACCACTCTGAGTGAAGACATTTTTCCTCATCTCAGTCCTTAGATTATGACCCCTGGTTCTGGACTCCACCACCAATCTGGGCAGTAAATTCCAGACACCTGCCACCCTCTGGGTGAAAAAGTTTTTCTTCATGTCCCCTCTAATCCTTCTACCAATCACCTTAAATCTGTGCCCCCTGGTAATTGACCTCTCAGCTAGAGGAAACCGGTCCTTCTAGTTTGGCCTAATCAGAGCTTTATGCAGGTTCAGGATAACTTCCCTCCTTTTTGTACTCAATACTTTTATTTATGAAGCCCATGATTCCACATGCTTTGCTAACTACTCTCCATATGTCCTGCCACCTTTAAAGATCTGCGCACATGAGCGCCCAGGTTCCTGTTCCTGTACACTCTTTAGAACTGCCATTATGTCTATTTTGCGCCTCTATTCCTTCTGCTAAAATGCAACACCTTGCACTTCTCTGTATTAAACGCCATCTGCCAATTCTGTTAGCCTATGTCCTGTTGTAGTCAATTAGTTTCATTCTCTGTCAGCCATACCTCCAAGTTTGGTGGTATTAGCAAATTTTGAAATTTTATTTTATTCCAATATCCAAATCACTTTCAGTGGTCCTAGCACTTTAACACTGTACTATCCTCCAGTCTGAAAAATAATCATTTACCATGACTTGCTGTTTCTATCCTAAACCCATTTTTTAAAAATTCAAGTTGATCAGCGGTAGCGGTGATAGTGCGAGCCAGGGGGCAGCCGGGAAGGTAAGTTTCACTATAAAGTACTTACCTCGCGATTCGGTGAACACGGGGACTGCTGGGTAAGTGAACTTATATATTCGGGCAGTGGCTAAACCCAAAACATGACACGTGTAGTGTCTCCCACCCATCCTCCTCTAACCAAAAAACAGGACTCTTGTGTGGAGGGTTTGGTAAGGTTTTCCTTTATTTTTAAAAAAATCTCTGTTGTCAATTTAGAGCAGAGGGGATGGAAGCTAGGGCAGTTGCATGCTCCTCTTGCAGAATGTGGGAGGTAAGGGTCACCACTTGTGTCCCTGCTGACTTCACCTGTGAGAAGTGCACCCAACTCCAGCTCCTCACAGACCGCGTTGGGGAGCTGGAGCTGGATGAACTTTGGATCATTCAGGAGGCTGAGGGGGTGATAGAGAGCAGTTATAGGGAAGTAGTGATACCTAAGTTGCAGGATAAAGGTAGCTGGGTGACTGTCAGGGGAGGGAAAGGGAATAGGCGCACAGTGCAGGGATCCCCTGTGGCCGTTCCCCTCAATAATAATTATACCATTTTGGATACAGTTGGTGGGGGGGGGACTTCCAGGGGAAAGCCACAGTGGCCAGGTCTCTGGCACTGAGCCTGGCTCTGTGGCTCAGAAGGGAAGGGGGGTGAATTGGAGAGCGATAGTGATAGGAGATTCAATGGTTAGAGGAACAGACAGGAGATTCTGTGGTCGCGAACGAGACTCCCGGATAGTATGTTGCCTCCCAGGTGCCGGGGTCAGGGATGTCTCTGATCGAGTCCACAGGATTCTTAAGGGGGAGGGGGAGCAGCCAGAAGTCATGGTACACATCAGTACCAATGACATAGCTAGGAAAAGGGATGAGGACCTGAAAAGCGAATATAGGGAGTTAGGTTGGAGGCTAAAAGGCAGGACTATCAGAATAGTAATCTCAGGATTGATACCGGTGCCACGTGCTAGTGAGGCTAGAAACAGAGAGCGAGTGCAGCTGAACACGTGGCTACAGAGCTGGTGTAGGAGGGAGGGCTTCAGATATGTGGATCATTGGGATACCTTCTGGGGAAGGTGGGACCTGTACAAGAAGGACGGTTGTATCTGAACTGGAGGGGCACCAATATCCTGGGCGGGAGGTTTGCTAGAGCTCTTCGGGAGGGTTTAAACTAGTTTGGCAGGGGGATGGGAACCTGAGCTACGGATCAGTGGATGGGGTAGCTGTTGAACAGGAAGATACAGAGTGTCTGTGAGGAAGGTTAGACTGTTGACAGGGCAAAGTTGCAGCCAGTATGATGGGTTGAAGTGTGTCTATTTTAACGCAAGAAGTGTCAGGAATAAGGGTGATGAACTTAGAGCATGGATCAGTACTTGGAGCTACGATGTTGTGGCCATTACGGAGACTTGGATATCACAGGGGCAGGAATGGATATTGGATGTTTCAAAAGGAATAGGGAGGGAGGTAAAAGAGGTGGGGGAGTGGCATTGCTAATCAGGGATAGTATCATTGCTGCAGAAAGGGAGGTCGTCGAGGAGGGTTTGTCTACTGAGTCATTATGGGTGGAAGTCAGAAACAGGAAAGGAGCAGTCACTTTATTGGGAGTTTTCTATAGGCCCTCCAATAGCAACAGAGACACGGAGAAACAAATTGGGAGGCAGATTTTGGAAAGGTGCAGAAGTAACAGGGTTGTTGTCATGGGTGACTTCAACTTCCCTAATATTGATTGGAACCTCCTTAGTGCAAATAGTTTGGATGGAGCAGATTTTGTCAGGTGTGTCCAGGAAGGTTTCCTGACTCAGTATGTAGATAGGCCGACTAGAGGGGAGGCTATGTTGGATTTGGTGCTTGGCAACGAACTAGGCCAGGTGGCAGATCTCTCGGTGGGAGAGCATTTCGGTGATAGTGATCACAACTCCCTGACCTTTACTATAGTCATGGAGAGGGATAGGAGCAGACGGGATGGGAAAATATTTAATTGGGGGAGGGGGAATTACAATGCTATTAGGCAGGAACTGGGGAGCTTAAATTGGGAACAGATGTTCTCGGGGAAATGCACGACAGAAATGTGGAGGTTGATTAGGGAGCACTTGCTGCGACTGCTGGATAGGTTTGTCCAAATGAGGCAAGGAAGGGATGGTAGGGTGAAGGAACCTTGGATGACAAGAGATGTGGAACAGCTAGTCAAGAGGAAGAAGGAAGCTTACTTAAGGTTGAGGAAGCAAGGATCAGACAGGGCTCTAGAGGGTTACAAGGTAGCCAGGAAGGAACTGAAGAATGGACTTAGG
Source organism: Heterodontus francisci (assembly GCF_036365525.1). Taxonomy (NCBI): domain Eukaryota; kingdom Metazoa; phylum Chordata; class Chondrichthyes; order Heterodontiformes; family Heterodontidae; genus Heterodontus; species Heterodontus francisci. The sequence goes on from NC_090380.1 coordinate 70,029,362, forward strand.
AGAGCTAGAAGGGGACATGAAAAAGTCTTGGCGGGTAGGATTAAGGAAAATCCCAAGGCGTTCTACACTTATGTGAGGAACAAGAGGATGGCCAGAGTGAGGGTAGGGCCGATCAGGGATAGTGGAGGGAACTTGTGCCTGGAGTCGGAGGAGGTAGGGGAGGTCCTAAATGAATACTTTGCTTCAGTATTCACTAGTGAGAGGGACCTGGTCGTTAGTGAGGACAGCATGAAACAGGCTGATATGCTCGAACAGGTTGATAAGAGGGAGGATGTGCTGGAAATTTTGAAAGACATGAGGACAGATAAGTCCCCGGGGCCAGACGCGATATACCCAAGGATATTGTGGGAAGCGAGGGAAGAGATTGCCGCGCCTTTGGCGATGATCTTTGCGTCCTCACTGTGACTGGAGTAGTACCAGATGATTGGAGGGTGGCAAATGTTATTCCCTTGTTAAAGAAAGGGATTAGGGATAACCCTGGGAATTATAGACCAGTCAGTCTTACGTCGGTAGTGGGAAAATTATTGGAGAGGATTCTGAGAGACAGGATTTATGATCATTTGGAAAAGCATAGTTTGATTAGAGACAGTCAGCATAGCTTTGTGAGGGGCAGGTCATGCCTCACAAGCCTTACTGAATTCTTTGAGGATGTGACAAAACACATTGATGAAGGAAGAGCAGTGGATGTGGTGTATATGGATTTTAGCAAGGCGTTTGATAAGGTTCCCCATGGTAGGCTCATTCAGAAAGTAAGGAGGCTTGGGATACAGGGAAATTTGGCTGTCTGGATTCAGAATTGGCTGGCCCATAGAAGACAGAGGGTGGTAGTAGATGGAAAGTATTCAGCCTGGAGCTCGGTGACCAGTGGTGTTCCGCAGGGATCTGTTCTGGGACCTCTGCTCTTTGTGATTTTTATAAATGACTTGGATGAGGAAGTGGAAGGCTGGGTTAGCAAGTTTGCCGATGACACTAAGGTTGCTGGAGTTGTGGATAGTGTGGAAAGCTGTTGTAGGTTGCAATGGGACATTGACAGGATGCAGAGCTGGGCTGAGAAGTGGCAGATGGAGTTCAACCTGGAAAAGTGTGAAGTGATTCATTTTGGAAGGTCGAATTTGAATGCAGAATACAGGCTTAAAGACAGGATTCTTGATTGTGTGGAGGAACAGAGGGATCTTGGGGTCCATGTCCATAGATCGCTCAAAGTTGCCACCCAAGTTGATAGGGTTGTTAAGAAGGCGTATGGTGTGTTGGCTTTCATTAACGGGGATTGAGTTTAAGAGCCACGAGGTTATGCTGCAGCTCTATAAAGCCCTGGTTCGACCACACTTGGAATATTGTGTTCAGTTCTGGTCGCCCCATTATAGGAAGGATGTGGATGCTTTAGGGAGGGTGCAGAGGAGATTTACCAGGATGCTGCCTGGACTGGAGGGCATATCTTATAAGGAAAGGTTGAGGGAGCTAGGGCTTTTCTCATTGGAGCGAAGAAGGATGAGAGGTGACTTAATAGAGGGGTACAAGATGAAGAGAGGCATAGATAGTGGATAGCCAGAGACTTTTTCCCAGGGCGGAAAGGGCTATCACCAGGGGGCATAATTTTAAGGTGATTGGAGGAAGGTGTAGGGGAGATGTCAGAGGTAGGTTCTTTACACAGAGAGTGGTGGGTGTGTGGAATGCGCTGCTAGCGGTGGTAGTAGAAGCAGATACATTAGGGACATTTAAGCGACTCTTGGATAGGTACATGGATGATAGTAGAATGAAGGGTATGTAGGTAGTTTGATCTTAGAGTAGGTTAAAGGTTCGGCACAACATTGTGGGCCGAAGGGCCTGTACTGTGCTGTTCTATGTTCTGACACTGGCCCTCCTATTCCATGAGCCTCAATTTTGCTAACCAGCGTCTTATGTGGTACTTTGTCAAAACTCTCTTAAAATCCATATAGACAACCATCTAATTCTTTCCTTTTGTCACCTCCTCTGTTCAAAACAATTAGTCAAGGAGAGCCATGTAAAAGACTGATCATGCTTCATCAACTCAAACCTCTCCAAGTGCCTGTTTTTCTTTCTCCCCATTGTTTTCTAAAACCTTAGCCACCACTGCTGTTAAAGTGACTGGCTTATAGGTACTAGGAATGTTCTTGGACTCTGTCTTGAATAAGAGTGTCACATTGGCCCCTCCCCTGTATCAAGGGAAGATTATGGTAAGCCCTTCTGCTATCTCCACTCCCACTTCCTTTAGCAAGCTGGGATGCAACCTATCTGGACCAGGCAACTTATTCCTTCTAAGCTGAGCCAGTCTTTCCAGTACATCCTTCCCATGAATTTTCACCCCATCCATCACTTCTACCAATATTGTCAGCATCCTCTTAGTAAACACCATTACAAAGTACTCAAATATTCTAGCCTTATCCTGCACCTCAAAGCATATGACTCTCTCAGTTCCTAAAGGCCAATCCCACCCTCTTCCTCCTATGCTTACAATTTACATGCTGGTATCAGCTATTTAATTTCTACAGTATTGAGTCAGTGAACTAGTTCTGCCCTTTCACAAGCATTACAACGGATCCTCTTATATGTTTATGAATTAACTAAAATTTTGCCTCCCCTCCTAGCTACCCAGCAAATCTAAAACTGACTGGCCAGTTTTTCGTTGGGTGGGTCATAAATTTCTGGCCCCTGTTGCTTTGCAATACATTTTTTTTTAAAATTGCTTGCTTTTTACAGGAACCAAAACCATTGCTGGTTTATGAAGTAATGAAACTTTACAACCCACTGGAAACTTAGCAACTGAGAAGGTTGTGCAAACAGCCCACACCCACTTTCCACGTTGAGATCTGTATGCCAACTGGATTTGTGCAAAGTACTTTGCACTTCATTGATATGGATTTAACTGCCACACCTTACTAAGCATATATTGCTGCTAAGACTTTGTAATTGGTCTTTCTGCTTGCTGGAAGGAAAAAGAAAACCTATCCCTCACTTTTATACTAACTTGGCATCTTGGATTATTACATTAATATTGTTAATTGAAATTTTAGCCAAAAGAAACATGTCTGCAAAAGACTACACTACCACTGCAGTGGTCAGTGTCAAACCCACTTGGAAAACAAACACATTCAAATCTCAATTAAATTCACATACTTTCATAATCCTAAATTAAGCCAGCCAACTGTCTGCAATAGCTATTTAGGTTCTTTTATGAAAATTAATTGTGCTGAATTATAAATACAAACAGAAACCGAACTTGGGAATGTTTTGTATTGTAATCCTTTAAGACAGTCCTTAAAACCTACTACTTTGACAAAGCTTTTGATTATCTGCCCTAATACCTCATGTGGCTCGGTATTATATCTTGTTTTACAATGCTCCTGTGAAGTACCTAGTTATGTTAAAGGCACTATATAAATATAGATTGTTGTAGTAACCTGAAATTCTTGTGTGAATAGCTTTGCTTAACAGGACAGGTAATTGTTACAAGTAACATGTATTATCTTTAAACTTGCCCCTAGATTTTCAATTTTAAGTGGTAGTTTTCAAGACCACTTAAGCATTGAAAATTCAAGCTAAGATTTGCTGCTATTTAGAGTTCTACTTTCCTTTTGATCAATGTAAACTGGAGTTAAAGAGCTAGTTTGATTTCATGAGGCCAGAAATTGGTGGAGCGGGGCATCTGTGTGCCCCATTAGTTTGATTTTCTTCCTTACCCTTCAGCTCAATTTTTGCACTGCAAATTTCTGGAACTGATAGGTCAACTGGAGACCAAAGGTCTTACCTCCTTAACCTAACAGGAGAGCTAATAGAAGTATTCACAATTGAGTGGTTGTGATGGAACAAGTAGGGAGAAACTGTGGGTTGGCAACCAGAGGTCATAGATTTAAAATAACTGGCAAAAACAAAACTAGAGAGAAAATTAGAATTTGATGATCTGGAATGCATTGACTGATAGGCTGGCAGAATCAGATCCCATAGGAGCTTTCAAAAGTATTTTAAGAGATCTAATTTGCAGGGTTATGGGGAAATAGCTGGGGTGTGGGACTATATTGGACTGCTCATTCAAAGCCAGCACAGACTCCATGGGTCAAATTACCACCTCCTGTCTTGTCAGATTGAACGATTATAAATCAAAATGGATTTGTCACCAGACTCAGTGTGCAGAAACAGCATGGATTTGTTAAAGGCAAACAAAACTGGGACTGTATTTTCTAGCGTTCCAAAGAATGAGAGGTGATCTCATTGAAACTTACAAAATTCTTACAGGTCGTGACAGGGTGGATATAGATAGGATGTTTCCCTTGGCTGGTGAGTCTGGACTCAGGGCACATAATCTCAGAATAAGGGGCAGGCCATTTAAGACTGAGATGAGGAGGAATTTCTTCACTCAGAAGGTGGTAAATCTTTGGGATTCTCTACCCCAGAGGTCTGCGGAAGTTCAATCATTGAGCACGTTCAAGACAGAAATCGATAGATATCTGGATACCAATGACATCAAAGGATATGGGGATAGTGCAGGAAAGTGGTGTTGAGGTAGATGATCAGGGACGATCTAATTGAATGGTGGAGCAGGATCGATGGGCTGAATGGCCTACTCCTGCTCCTAACCAGTGTGGTTGAAGGATAAAGAAAAACAGGAATGACAAGGAAATGGGTGAATAAAAGTCAAGAACATGAGATAGGAGCAGGCGTAGACCATATGACCCATCGAGCCTGCTCCGCCATTCAAAACGATCATGCCTGAACTTAGACTTCAACTCTACTTCCCCACCCGCTCGCCATACCTCTTGATTCCCAGAGACCAAAAATCTCACTATCCCAACCTTAAATGTATTCAACGATGGAGCATCCACAACCCTCTGGGGTAGAGAATTCCAAAGATTCACAACCTTTTTCCCAACTAATTTCTCCTCATCTCAGGACTAAATTATCAGCTGCTTATCCTGAGACTGTGTCCCCGTGTTTTAGATTCCACCACCAGCAGAAATAATCTCTGTGTCTACCCTATCCAGCCTCTTCAGAATCTTATATGTTTCAATGAGATCACATGTCATTCTTCTAAACTGCAGAGAATAGTGGCCCAATTTACTTAGTCTCTCATCATAGGACAACCCCCTCGTCCCAGGGACCAATCCAGTGAACCTTCGCTGCACTGCTTCCAATGCTAGTATATTCTTTCTTAAATGTGGAGACCAAAACTGCATACAGTATTCCAGATGTGGTCTCACCAAAACCCTGTACAATTGTAGCAATACTTCCTTATTCCTGTACTCCAATCCCCTTGCAGTAGAGGCCAACATGCCATTTACCTTCCTAATTGCTTGTTGTACCTACATGTTAACTTTCTGTGTTCCTTGTACAAGCACACTCAAGTCTCTTTGAACATTAACACTTACACGTTTTCCACCTTTTAAAAAAATATTCAGTTTTTCTATTCTTGCAACCAAAGTACACAACTTAACACGTCCCTTCCTGTTGCCCACTCACTTAACCTGTTTATATCTCTTTGCAGGCTCTCTGTGTCTTCCCCCACTGCTTACCTTTATTTACCTCAATTTAGGTCCAGAAAGAAATGGAGAAAAAGACTACATTCATACAGTGTCTTTCATGACTTCATTGTTCCGAAGTGCTTTCTAGCGAATAAAGTACTTTTGAAGTGTGGTCTCTTGTAATGCAGGAAATGCAGTAGTCAATTGGTACACAGCAATAATAATGACCAGATCTGGGTTTAGGTGTTGGTTGAGGGATAAATATTGGCCAGGCGATCTCCCCTGCACGTCTTTAATAGTGCCATGGGATCCTGTACGTTCACCTGAGAGGGCAGATGGAGCCACGGTTTAATGTTTCATCTGAAAGACAGAAGCTCTGAATTGCAACACTCCCTCAGTATTGCAGTGGAGTTTTTTTTAATTATTTGTTCATGGGATGTGGGCATCGCTGGCTAGGCCAGTATTTACTGCCCATCCCTAACTGCCCTTGAGAAGGTGGTGGTGAGCTGCCTTCTTGAATCACCGCAGTCCTGGTCAGTCTAGATTTTCTAACCAGAACCCACAACCATCTGTGAATGCTACCACTGTGCCATAGCTAATGAAAAGAGAAAGACAGATTGGATTAAGAAGAAAGAGAAAGGAAAATATGATTTTTTTTTTACAAAATAATTTTAAATACCTAAGAACAATGTACTATCTGCAGTAATGAGGCTCTACCGTTTCAGTTGTTCCCTTTCTGGGACAGAGAGGCTGGCCGGAATTTTCCCAGCCCTGTGGAAGCACTGCCTTTGAAAGAGGGCATGGAAATTCTGAACGAAGCCTATCTGGTCAGCTCCCCGAGGTGTTCCTGCCTCCATGCACTTTTCCCAGAAGCGGGCTCCCTGTGACAACAGCTACACACCAGCAGCAGCAGGGTGCCAGTTAAAGCCATTGAGGGACCAATTAACTAGCTTTTTATAGTGCAATGGCAGTTTGCCAGAGGCGAACAGGACTTCTGCTACATCTGCATCTTGTCACCTCACAGGTAACAACACAGCGGGAGGTCGGAGCACCATTAGCTGAGTTTGCAGACTCACGGATAGAGGACAGGTCTTATGCAGCACATTTGCAGACAAATGCAGTCATTTGGACACGTTGCCCCTGTGGACTGATCCTTGCGATGGTTCTGCCTGCTATTTATAGGATGCTGATTCCACCATTAGGTGAGCAACTTCATCTTGTGGTACCCTCTCACTCTCCATCTGCCTGAGCAGTGCTCACCTCTCTCAGTGGGGTGCTGGCCAGCCCTCCCTTCGGCCCCTCTGATTGGCCCTTCATATCGGTGTGCCACCCATCATCCCTAGTTGGTACCTACCTCACATGGACTGCAGTGGTTCAAGAAGGCAGCTCTCCACTAACTTCTCAAGGGCAATTAGGGATGGGCAATAAATGGTGGCCTAGCCAGCGACGCCCACATCCCATGAATGAATTAAAAAAACAAGCCTTTTAAGACTCTTTACACCTGAAAATCCATTTACAATACACGAGCTGCATTCCCTTTATCCAAATACTCCCTTCTTCAAAAAGCTCTATTAAATTTGTCAGAACATAGGAGCAGTAGGCCATTCAGCCCATCGAGACTGCTCCATTCAATTAGATCATGTCTGATCATTTATCTCAACACCACTTTCCTGCGCTATCCCCATATCCTTTGATGTCATTAGTATCCAGATATCTTATCGATTTCTGTCTTGAACATGCTCAATGATTGAGCTTCTGCAGCCCTCTGGGGTAGAGAATTCCAAAGATTCACCATCCTCAGTGAAGAAAATCCTCCTCATCTCAGTCTTAAATGGCCTGCCCCTTATTCTGAGACTATATCCCCTGGTTCTAGACACACCAGCCAGGGGAAACATCCGATCTACATCCACCCTGTCACACCCTGTAAGCATTTTGTAAAGGCTGCGTTTGCTGACAATGCAGCCACTAGGTGGCGCTGCACAGACACATGCGCAAATGCAACCCTGTTCAACCTAAACGTCACAGTCAGCGACATTCAGGCAGCTGCCAGGACTAAAGATGGTGCTGCTCAAATAATCACACAAAGGCAACGTAAACACGTGGCAGCACACAATGGCCAGAGAGATCGGCTGGCCGGGGAACGGCCGGAGAGATCGGCTGGCCAGGGAACGGCCTAGGAGATCGGCTGGCTAGGGAACGGCCGGGGAGCGAGGGCGGGTTGGGGAATGGCCGGAAAGGGCTTGCAAGAGGGCGGGCGGTGTGTGTGTTGGGGGGGGGGGGGGGGGGGGGCGGGGGGGGGGAAATGGCCAGAGACAGCAGGGGGGTGGGAGAAATGACTGGAGAGAGCGGGAGATCAGGGGGAATTGCTGGAGAGAGCGGGCAGGGAGGAGAGCGCACCCGCCGTCACCAAGGTCTTTGGCCGCTCTTTCCCCGCTTCCCCTCACCCCCCGCTGCCTCCCACACCCCGCTCTCTCCCTGCTTCCTCCCATCCGCTGTCTCCCACACCCCGCTCTCTCCCCGCTTCTCCCCCACACCCCGCGCTCTCCCTGCTTCCCCCCCCCCGCTCTCTCCCCGCTTCCCCCCACCCGCTCTCTCCCCGCTTCCCCACCCCCCCGCTGTCTCCCACACCCCGCTCTCTCCCCACTTCTCTGCTTGCTCTCTCTCCCGCATTATGCAATGTCATCTGTGCATGCGCCAACCGGTCCTGGCAATGCGGAACACAGCGCACGCGCAGAGAGCAGGAGCCCATTTGCGCTTGTGTGCAGGTTGGCACAGTCGGATGACGTCCCCGCCGGCTGCTTTGTCAAGAATCACTTTGTTTTGTAAATTTCAATGAGATCTCCTCTCATTTTTTGAAACTCTAGAGAATACAGTCCCAGTTTTATTTGTCTTCAACAAATCCATGCCGTTCCTTTGAAATTTTAACCCATGCCTCTAGTATTTCCTCCCACTTCTTTCAACAGCCTAACGTACACACTGAGTCTGGTGACATATCCATTTTGATTTATAATCATTGCATCTGACAGGACAGGAGGTGGTAATTTGGCTCATTGGGTCTATGCTGGCTCTTTGAACGAGCTGTCCAATATAGTCCCACACCCCAGTTTTTTCCCCATAACCCTGCAAATTCGATCTCTTCAAATACTTGTTCTTTTGAAAGCTCCTATGGGATCTGATTTAGCCAACCTCTCAGGTAATGCATTCTAGATCATCATAACCATCGGTGAAAAAATTCTCCTAATTTTCCCTCTAGTTTTTTTTGCCTATTATTCTAAATCTATGATCGCTGGTTGCCAACCCACTTGCCAAAGAAAACAGTTTCTCCCTACTTGTTTTTTCACAACCTCTCATAATTGTGAATACTTCTATTAGGTCTCCTGTTAACATACTCTGCTCTAAAGAGAACAATCATAGTTTCTACAATTGCTCCACATCATGAATGTCCCTGGTATCATACTATTGAATCTCTTCTGTACCCTTTCCAAGGTCTTGAGATCCTTAATAAATTGTGATGTCCAGAATTATATACAATACTCCAGCTAAGGCCTAATCAGTGACATGTAAAGATTTAGCATTACTTCCTTGTTTTTGTATTCATGCACCTATTACAAAGCCAAGTATCACATACTCTTTCTTAACTGTCTTATCAACTTTCCTTGCCACGTTTAAGGACTTGAGTATTCACCCCCAAATCTCTCTGCTCTTGTAACCCCCTCAAAATAGGAACATAGAAATAGACCCTCTAGCCTGTTCCGCCATTCAATGAGATCATGATTTTTCTGCGTACCTGCCTTTTCCTCACGGGGGGGAAAATTTGTTAGTCTAGTGCCGCTTCAAAGAGGCACTGTGCAGACTGGAGCCGACAGCACCATGGGCCATTAACTGCCTGGGTTTCCTCAATTACATCATTGGAGAAACCCACGCAGGTTGTGCAGGTAGTGGCCCGCAGAGCTGTTTGCCCTGGGAAGCTACCTAGTCTGCATATGTGCCACTTAATGCGAATAAACTTTTCCCCCATATCTCTTAATGCCTTTGGTTAACACAAATCCATCAATCTCAGATTCAAAATTAACAATTGCATTAGCATCAATTGCCATTTGGGGAAGAGAGTTTCAAATTTCTACCACCCTTTGTGTGTAGAAGTGTTTCCTAATTTCACTCCTAAAGGCTCTAATTTTTAGACTATGCGCCCGGTCTCAAACGACCAGCAGAAATAATCTCTCTCTATCTACCTTATCTGTTCACCTTAATATCTTGAAAACTTTGAACCTTCTAAATTCCAGGGAATACAACCCTAGTTTGTGTAATCACGCCTCATAATTTAACCCTTCGAGTCCAGGTATCATTCTGGTAAACCTACGCTGCACTCCCTCCAAGGCCAATATACCCTTCCCAAGGTGTGGTACCCAGAATTACTCAGATACACCAGGTATGGTCTAACCAGAGCTTTGTATAGCTGAAGCATGATTTCTACCCTTTGTATTCTGGTCCTCTAGATAGAAAGGCCAGCATTCCATTAGCCTTTTTGATTATTTTCCGTATCTGTTTAATAATCTATATACCTGGATAGCGAAGTCTCTTTGGACCTCCATTGTTTCTAGCTTTTCACCAGTTAGCAAGTATTATGTTCTATCCATTTTTTTAGGTCCAGAATGGATGACCTCACATTTGTCTACATTGAAACCCATTTGCCACAGTTTTGCCCATTCACTTAATCTATTAATAGTTCTGTAATTTTATGCTTCCATCTACACTGCTTACAATGCTGCCTATCTTTGTGTCATCAGAAAACTTGGATATGTGGCTTCCTATCTCATAATCTAAGTCGTTAATAAATATGGTGAATAGTTCAGGTGAATATTATTTAGATTATACTGCCTCTCGAAGCAGTTTTCCCAAAATGCATCATTTCACACATATCTACATTAAATTGCATTCACCAGTCTGTCCGTGTTCTCCTTGAATCTGCTACAGTTTTATTTATTTATTTTTTATTTAGAGATACAGCACTGAAACAGGCCCTTCGGCCCACCGAGTCTGTGCCGACCAATAACCACCCATTTATACTAACCCTACAGTAATCCCATATTCCCTATCACCTCTCTATACTAGGGGCAATTTACAACGGCCAATTTACCAATCACCTGCAAGTCTTTTGGATGTGGGAGGAAACTGGAGCACCCGGCGAAAACCCACACAGACACAGGGAGAACTTGCAAACTCCGCACAGGCAGTACCCAGAATCGAACCCGGGTCCCTGGAGCTGTGAGGCTGCGGTGCTAACCACTGCGCCACTGTGCTGCCCTTCTGTTCAATATTTTGCTATGCATTTTGTATCATCTGCCAATTTCAAAATATAATTCTCAATATCAAAGTCCAGGTCATTTATATATAACAAGAAGAGCAATGGTGCTAATACAAACCCTGGGGGACCCCACTGCATACTTCTCTCGTCAGAAAAACATCTGTTCACCACTACTCTTTGCAACCTATCCCTTATCCAATTGTGTACCCAAGTCATCAATGTCCCTTTCATGCTATGTGCTTCTATTTTCCAAATAAGCCTGTTAGGTGGTACTTTTATCAAATTGCATTAACTAAAATTTAATTAAGGAAATAATTAATTAGTTAATTAAAACACAATAAAGATAGCAGAGTAAGTGATGTGTTGCAGCTGCAGTATGTGGGAATTGGTAGATGCCAGTGTGATCCAAGGCAGCAGTAAGTGTCTATGGCTCAAGGAACTTCAGCTTAGAGTCAATGAGCTGGAGGCCAAGCTACGGACAAAGCAATGCATCAGGGAAGGGAAAGGTTATCTGGATACTTTGTTCCAGAAGGCAGTCACACCCTTTACACTAGGGTCTTCTGATTTGGTCCCTGGTCTGGGACAGGAGAGTGTGACTATGAGTGAGGCAGGTATGGGGATCGAGAAGGTGGAAGTGGAGGAGCCTTAGCCCTTTCAATTGTCCAATAGGTTTGAGGTTCTTGCAACCTGTATGGATGACAGTGGCGTCTGCAGGGTGGATGAGCGAACCGACCATGGCACTGTGGTACAGGAAGCCATTCAAGTGGGGTAGTAAACAGGAATGTAGTGGTAGTAGGGGACAGTATAGTCAGGGGGATAGACACAATCCCCATAGCTGAGAGCGAGAGTTCAGAAGGCTGTGTTGCCTGGCCGGTGCCAGGGTTTGGGACATCAGTTTGGGAATGAGTGAGACATTTTCCAGAGTGAATTTGGAAATTTGGTGCACAAGATAAGTTCTGGTAAGTTTTTGTCCAGTTTAAATTTTAGATTAAGAGTCAGGCTTTAAATCTGCTAGTTAGGTAAATAGCTTTGTTAAACAAGAAGCAGCCAGCAGTGGCAGTTATCTGTCAATCAGTTGGAAGTTGTTAGGTTCAATCGGTGTTAACTATTGTAGCCGAAAGTGGAGCTAGCTAGTGAGTCATCAGAATCCTTATATAAAGCAGATCAGTTTCTTAGCCGAACCAGTGAGTGAGGGGAAGCAGTTGAGCAAGAGACAGTTGCCTGAGTGAGATTTTTGCCGGAGTGAATTTGGAAATTTGGTGCATGTGGGAATTCAGTGCAGAGGGGGAAAGAGGGGCTCCTTTTCTTATCTTTTTTAGCCTCCAGCAGTTGGTGAGTTTTCTTCCTCTGACTCCAAGGTAGGTGACTGCAACTTTCCATTCCTTCAGCTTGAATTATTATCTAATTGACTATAAAGAGATTGTACAGAGATGGCAGGGCCGGTGGTGTGCTGCAACTGCAGCATGTGGGAATCTGTGGAATGCCCTGCAATCCTGGACAACCATGTCTGCAGTAAGTGTCTGGAGCTTGCATGACTTCAGCTCAGAATAGCTGAGCTGGAGACTGAGTTGCAGACGTTGCGGAGCATCCGGGAGGGGGAGAGTTACCTGGAAACTTAATTCCAGGAGGCAGTCACACCCCTTAGAGTAGGGAGAACATTAGAGATGGCCAATGGTCAGGGACAGGGGGGAGTGACAGCAAGCGAGGTAGGTAGGGGGAATCAGCATGTAGTGATGGAGGAGCCTCAGCCCCTGACCTTGTCCAACAGGAACGAGGTCCTTGCTACCTGTATGGATGAAGAGAAGGACTGCAAGATGGATGAGCGGACTGACCATAGCACCATGGTGAAAGATGCCATTCCAGTGGGGGGAGTGAAGAGGAATGTGGTAGTGATAGGAGACAGTATAGTCGGGGGATAAATACTGTTTTCTGTAGCCGTGACCGGGAGCTCCGATGGCTGTGTTGCCTGCCCGTTGCGAGGCTGAAGGACATCTCCTCGTGGCTGGAGAGGAACCTGGAGTGGGAGTGGGAGGATCCAGTTGTCGTGGTCCATGTGGGAACTAGTGACATAGGTAGAACCAGAAATGATGTTCTGCTTACAGAATTTGAAGAGTCAGGGTCCAAACTAAAACGCAGAACATCAAAGGTAATGATCTCCGGATTGTTACCTGAGCCACATGCAAATTGGCATAGGGTCAAGCAGATTAGCGAACTAAATGCGTGGCTCAAAGAGTGGTGTTGGAAGAAGGGGTTTCAATTCTTGGGGCACGATATCAGTAGTCGGGGAAGAGGGAGCTATTCCGCTGGGATAGGTTTCACTTAAACCGGGCTGTAACAGTGTCCTGGCCAATTGCATAACTAGGGCTCTGGACAGGGCTTTAAACTAATAGAGGTGGGGGTGGGGAGGGCGGTAGGGTTTGGGTAAAGGGAAATTTAGAAATCCAAAGAGAGAGGTTAGGGCATCGGGGTAGGATAGTGATGTGGGTAACTCCCAACAGAATGCGACGGGAAGGGACAAAGTTTAACAAAAATTGTACATTGGCAAATAAGGTCATTGCAGGGAATAGAGGTAAAAAATGAAATTGAAGTTCCTTTATTTGAATGCACGAAGCATCTGTAATAAGATAGATAAACTAGTGGCACGAATAGAGGTAAATGATCTAGATCTAATTGCCATTACCGAGACATGGTTACAAGGAGATCAAGGTTGGAAAATAAATATTCCAGGGTACACAATATTTCAGACAGACAAACAGAATGGTAAAGGAGGAAGGATAGCCCTGATAGTAAAGGAAGGCATAAGGACATTAATAAGAAGGGATCTGGGCTCAGAATATCCTGAAGTAGAATCAGTTTGGATGGAAATTAGGAATAGCAGGAGTCCGAAAACACTAGTGGGAGTAATTTACAGGCCCTCTAAAAGTAGTTATAGGACAGAACATTAATTGGGAAATTATTGGAGCATGTAAAAAAAAAAAAAGGGTAATGTGTTAATTGTGGGGAACTTTAATCTGCATATAGACCAGGACAATCAAATTGGCAACCGTGGTCTAGAAGATGAATTTGTAGAATGCTTTCGTGACAGTTTCTTGGAGCAATACATTGCAGAACCAACTAGGGATAAGGCTATCTTAGATCTCGTATAGTGTAATGAATCAGGGTTAATAAGCAAAGTCATCGTAAAAGATCCACTGGGAAATAGTGATCATAATACCATTGAATTTCATGTTCAGTTTGGAAATAACACATTTCAATCACAAACAAGAATCTTAAACTTAAACAAAGCCAATTACAAAGGTATGAGGGGAGAACTGACTAAGGTTAATTGGGTAAATAGACTGGAAGGTATGGCGGTAAATGAACAGTGGGAAACATTTAAAGAAACAATTCAAAGGGTTCAACAGAAGTACATTCCGTTCAAATACAAAAACTTGTCCAGAAAGACCCATCTGTGGCTCACTCAGAAAGTTAAGGACAGTATTAGACTAAAAGAAAAGGCTTACAATATTGCAAAAAATAGCAGCAAGTCTGAGGATTGGGAGTGTTTTAGGAACCAGAAAAGGGCCACCAAAAAGTTGATTAAAAAGGGAAAAAATAGAAGAGTAAACCAGCCAGCAATATTAAAACAGATTGTAAGAGCTTTTATAAGTACATAAAAAGGAAGAGAGTAGCTAAAGTAGACGTTGGTCCCTTAGAGGCAGAGACAGGAGAAATCATCATGGGGGATGAGGAAATGGCAGAGGCATTGAACAAATATTTTGAGTCTATCTTCACAGTAGAGGACACAAGTTCCATACCAGAAATAGGCAGTAGCCTGGGAGCTAAAAAGTGAGGAAATTAAGGATATTGATATCAGTCGAGAAAACGTATTGGAGAAATTGAGGGACTAAAATCTGACAAGTCCCCGGGACCAGATGGTCTACATCCTAGGGTTCTAAAAGAGATAGCCAGCACATCCACTATCTCTGCAGCTATGATTTTCCAGAATTTCTTAGATTCAGGAATGGTCCTGTCAGATTGGAAGTTGGCAAATGTTACGCCGCTTTTCAAGAAAGGAGGTAGAGAGAAAACTGGGAACCACAAGCCAGTAAGCCTAGCATCAATCATCCAGAATATGCTGGAAACTAATATTGAAGAAGTCTTAACATTTCACTTGGAAAAGCCTAGTATGATTAGAACAAGAACAAGTCAGCATGGTTTTACTAAAGGGAGATCCTGTTTGACAAATTTGAGTTTTTTGAAGATGTAACTAGTAGGGTAGATAAAGGGGAACCAGGAGATGTAGTATACCTGGATTTTCAAAAGGCATTCGATAAGGTGCCACATAAAAGATTAATAGGCAAGATAAGGGCTCATGCTGTTGGGGGTAATATATTAGCATGGATAGAGGATTCATTAACAATTATTAACAACGAGCTCAGCAGACTCAATGTGGACATTGCAGCACTTCAGGAGACATGCCTCCCTGCAAGTGGATCTCTGAGAGCAAGACTACACCTTCTACTGGCAGGACAGGGATCCTGAAGAACCAAGACAGCATGGAGTGGGCTTATCTATCAGAAACTCTTTGCTCAGCATGATGGAGCCACCTTCAAATAGCTCGGAATGCATACTGTCCATCCGACTGCTCACCTACTCAGCATCTATGCTCCAACACTCTGCTCCCCACATGAAGTTAAAGACCAGTTCTACAAGGAACTCCATAATATCATTAGTAGCATTCCCAATACCGAACATTTGTTCCTGCTGGGGGACATTAACGCCAGGGTTGGGGCCGACCATGACTCATGGCCCTCCTGCCTTAGGCGCTATGGCATTGGAAGGATGAATGAGAATGGACAGAGACTGCTGGAGTTGTGTACCTATCACAACCTCTGCATCACCAACTCATTCTTCCATACTAAACCCTGTCACCAGGTTTCATGGAGGCACCCAAGATCACGTCGTTGGCACCAGCTGGACCTCATCATCACAAGACGAGCCTCTATAAACAGTGTTCAAATCACATGCAATTTCCACAGTGCGGACTGCGACACCGACCACTCCCTGGCGTGCAACGAAACTACATGACTCCAAGCTGAAGGGCCGCCCGCGCATCAACATGAACAGAATTTCTTATCCACAGCTGTTACATAAGTTTCTAAATTCACTTGAAAAAGCCCTTCAAAACACGTCTGCAGGGGACGCAGAGACGAAGTGGGCCCACATCAGAGATGCCATCTATGACTCAGCAATGACCACCTTTGGCAAACGTGAGAAGCAGAATGCAGACTGGTTTCAATCTCACTTTGAAGAGCTGGAACCTGTCATAGCCGCTAAGCGCACTGCACTGTTGAACCACAAGAAAGCCCCCAGCAAGTTAACATCCATAGCACTTAAAGCAGCCAGAAGCGCTGCACAAAGGACAGTCAGGCGCTGTGCAAATGACTACTGGCAACACCTATGCCGTCGTATTCAGCTGGCCTCCGACACCGGAAACAATCAGAGGAATGTATGATGGCATTAAGAGCGCTTTTGGGCCAACCATCAAGAAGATTGACCCCCTTAAGTCTAAATCAGGGGACACGACCACTGACCAACAGAAGCAAATGGAAGCTGGGTGGAGCACTACCTAGAGCTGTACTCCAGGGAAAATGTTGTCACTGATACCGCCCTCAATGCAGCCCAGTCTCTGCCAGTCATGGATGAGCTGGACGAACAGCCAACAAAATCGAAACTCAGTAATGCCATTGATTCTCTAGCCTGTGGAAGAATCTGTCACTCTAGAATTGGCCTTTATAGCCACTCCAGGCGCTGCTTCACAAACCACTGACCACCTTTACGCACTTACCCATTATCTCTCGCGACAAGGAGGCCAAAGAAGAAGGATAGAGGAGTGGTTAACAGACAGGAAGCAGAGAGTGAGCATAAACGGGGCATCTTCAAGTGGGCAGGCAGTGAATAGTGGGGTGCCGCAAGGATCACTGCTGGGGCCTCAACTATTTACACTCTATTAATGACTTGGATGAAGAGACAGCGAGTAATGTATCTAAGTTTGCTGATGATACAAAGCTCGGTGGAAAGGTAAGCAGCGGGGAAGATGTAGAAAGGCTGCAAAGAAATATAGACAGGTTAAGTGAATGGGTAACAAGATGGCAAATGGAGTATAATGTAGGCAAGTGTGAAATTGTTCACTTTGGTCATAAAAATAGAAAAGCAGAATATTTTTTAAAAGTGTGAAATTAGCAGGTGTTGATTTTCAGAGACACGTAGGGGTACTTGTACAAGGAACGCACAAAGTTAACATGCAGGTGCAGGTTATTAGGAAGGCAAATGGCATGTTGGCCTTTATTGCAAGGGGATTGAAATAAAGGAATAAATAAGTCTTACTGAAATTGTACAGGGTTTTGGTGAGACTCTACCTGGAATACTGTGTGCAGTTTTGGTCTCCACATTCAAGAAAGGATATACTTGCACTGGAGGCAGTGCAGGGAAGATTTATTAAGTTGGTCCCTGGGATGAGGGCTGTCCTGTGAGAGGCTGAGTAAATTGGGCCTATATTCTCTGGAGTTTAGAAGAATGACAGGCAATCTAATTGAGACACACAAGAGTCTGAAAGGGCTTGATAGGGTAGAAGCTGAGAGATTGTTCCCACTGGTCAGGGCACCTAGAACACGGGGACACAATCTCAGGATAAGGGGCCAATCATTCAGAACTGAGATGAGGAGAAATTACTTCACTCAAAGGGTTGTGAATCTTTGGAATTCTCTGTCTCAGAGGGTTGTGGATGCTCCATCATTGAATACGTTTAAAGCTGGGAAAGATAGATTTTTGGTCTCTCAGGGAATCAAGGGATATGGGGAGCTGACAGGAAAGTGGAATTAAAACCCAAGATCAGCCATAATCATATTGAATGGCAGAGCAGGCTCGATGGGCCATATGGTCCACTTCTGCTCCCATTTCTTGTGTTCTTGAGGGGCTGGAGGGGAACTTGCAGTGGGTGCGGGAGGATCCACTTGTCCTGGTCCTCGTGGGTACCAACGACATAGATAGGACTAGAAAAGAGGTTTTGCACAGGGAGCATGAGCAGCTAGTCGCTCAATTAAAAAGCAGAACCTCATAGGTAATAATCTCTGGATTATTACGTGAGCCACGAGCAAATTGGCATAGGGTAAATAAGATTAGGGAGTTAAATGTGTGGCTCAAAGTTTGGAAATGAGTTTCAATTCATGGGGCACTGGCAGCAGTACTGGGGAAAGTGGGAGCTGTACTGTTGGGACAGTCTTCACCTGAATCATGCTGGGACGAGTGTTCTGGCGAGTCATAAAACTAGGGTGGTAGAGAGGGCTTTAAACTAAACACGGGGGCAAGGGATCATGTGAGGGAAGATGTGGTGAATTAACGGGAAAGGACAAGGCAAGAGAGCAAGGCAGCAATAATGATGAGCAGGAAGGGACAGAGCGTACAAACATAAGAGTGTGCCAGCAGATAAGGCCAGAGTTTGCAAAAGTAGTAAAGACAACTAAAGGCTCTATATCTGAATGCCTATAGTATTCGTAACAAAACGGATGAATTGTCAGCTCACACAGAAATAAATATGTATGACCTGATAGCCATTACAGAGGTGTGGCTACAAGTTGACCAAAGCTGGGACCTGAATATTCAAGGGTACTTGACATTTTGGAAGGACAGGAAATGAGGAATAGGTGGTGAGGTAGCTCGAACTTAAAACAATTACAATCACCAGGGAAAGGGTACTGAGAAAACTATTAGAACTAAATGCTGACAAGTTCCCAGGACCTGACAGACCTCATCCTAAGGTCTTAAAAGAAGTGACTGCGGAGATAGTAGATACAATGGTTGTAATTTTCCAAAATTCCCTAGTTTCTGGAAAGGTCCCATCAGCTTGAAAAATAGCAAATTTAACTCCTGTATTCAAGAAAGGGAGACAAAAAGCAGGAAACCATAGGCCAGTTAGCCTAACATCTGTCATAGGAAAAATGCAGGGATTTATTATTAAGGAGGTTATTGCAGGGTACTTAGAAAATCACAATGCAATTAGGCAGAGTCAACATGGTTTTGTGAAAAAGGAATCAGGTTTGACTAATTTATTAGAGTGCTTGTTATTTCCCCAAAGAAATGTGGATCAAGGGGAACCCATAAATATAGTGTACTTAGATTACCAAAAGGTGTTTGCTAAGGTACCAGATCAAAGGTTACTATGCAAAATAAGAGCTCATGGTGTAGAGGGTAACATTAGCATGGATGGAAGATGGTTAGCTAACAGTAAACAGGGAGTAGGGATAAATGGGTTATTTTCAGGTTGGCAAGCTGTAACTAGTAGAGTGTCACAGGGATCAGTACTGGGGCCTCAACTATTTACAATCTATATAAATGACTTGGATGAAGGGATCAAATGGTTGCTAAATTTGTTGATGACACAAAGATAGGTAGGAGAGTAAGTTATGAGGACATAAGGGGCTGAATTTTACGCCACCCCGACGAGTTAGATGGTGGCCGTGGGTGGGTGGGGGGGTGGTGTAAGATGGAGTGGGAAGCTCGGGGAGGCCTTCCCAACCGGCTCCCGCCTCCGCTGCCACTTTACGTAGGGCGGCGGGCCCACTCGCCCCAGGCCAATCAAGGCCCTTTAGTGGCCATTTAATGGCCTTCGCCGGCCTCCAAACCGATTTGACGTGTGGCTGGTCGGGCGGCCGAGGACTGAAGAAGCTGTCTGGCTCAATGGAGGGCCGCCCCCGCCAACCCAACCACCCCCAAAACACAACACGCCCCCCACCGCTCAACCACCCTTGCCTCGCCGGAGCCCAACCAATTACCCCCAGTGAGGCAACCAAAACCTACCTGTCTTCCTGACTCCCAGGCATCTTCCCTTCATGCTGGGCTGCAGTCCCAGCAGTGGCCACCGCTCACAGTGGAACTGCTGTGACTTATAGCTGCCAGCCCACTGATTGGCCGGCCGCTCTAATAGGCGGGACTTCCTACCTCAAGTGGGTGGAAGTCCCGCCTCACACCAATTGAAGCCCAGGGACCCGCAAACGTCGGTGGCCGGCTCTCGTCCGCCTACCGTAAAATCTGGCCAAGGAGTCTGCATAGGGATATTTTTTTTTTAAAAATTAATTCATGGGATGTGGGCGTCGCTGGCTAGGCTAGCATTTATTGCCCATCCCCAATTACCCTCGAAGGTGGTGGTGAGCTGCCGTCCATGGGAAGTAGGTACACCTGCAGTGCTCTTACGAAGGGAGTTCCAGGATTTTGACCCAGTGACAATGAAGGAATAGCGATATAGTTCCAAGTCAGGATGGTGTGTGACTTGGAGGGGAACTTGCAGGTGGTGGTGTTCCCATGCATTTGCTGCCCTTGTCCTTCTAGTTGGTAGAGGTCGCGGGTTTTGAAGGTATTGTCTAAGGAGCCTTGGTGCTTTGCTGCAGTGCATCTTGTAGATGGTACTGCTGCCACTGTGCATCGGTGGTGGAGGTAGTGAATGTTTGTAGCTGGGGTGCCAATTAAGCGGGCTGCTTTGTCCTGGATGATGTCGAGCTTCTTGAATGTTGTCGGAGCTGCACCATCCAGGCAAGTGGAGAGTATTCTATGACACTCCTGACTTGTGCCTTGTAGATGGTGGACAGGCTTTGGGGAGTCAGGAGGTGAGTTACCTGCCGCAGGATTCCTAGCCTCTGACCTTCTCTTGTAACCACGGTATTTATATGGCTACTCCAGTTCAGTTCTGGTCAATGGTAGCCCCTAGGATGTTGATAGTGGGGAATTCAGCGATGGTAATGCCATTGAATGTCAAGGGGAGATGGTTAGATTTTCTTCCTTGTTGGAGATGGTCATTGCCTGGCAATTGTTTGGCGTGAATGTTACTTGCCACTTATCAGCCCAAGCCTGGATATTGTCCAAGTCTTGCTGCATTTCTACACTGCTTCAGTATCTGAGGAGTTGCAAATGGTACTGAATTCCATGCAATTATCAGCCAACATTCCCACTTCTGACCTTATGATTGAAGGTAGGTCATTGATGAAGCAGCTGAAGATGGTTGGGCCTAGGACACTACCCTGAGGAGCTCCTGCAGTGATGTCCTGGAGCTGAGATGATTGACCTCCAACAACCACAACCATCTTCCTTTGCGCTAGGGATGACTCCCAACAGTGGCGAGTTTTCCCTCTGATTCCCATTGACCTCAGTTTTGCTAGGGCTCCTTGATGCCATACTCGGTCAAATGCTGCCTTGATGTCAAGGGCAGTCACTCTCAATCACCTCTTGAGTTCAGCTCTTTTGTCCATGTTTGAACCAAGGCTGTAATGAGGTCATCAGCTGGCGGAACCCAATCTGAGCGTCACAGAGCAGGTTATTGCTAAGCAAGTGCCACTTGATGGCACTGTTGATGACACCTTCCATCACTTTACTGATGATTGAGAGTAGACTGATGGGGCGGCAAATGGCCGGGTTGGACTTGTCCTGCTTTTTGTGTACAAGACATACCTGGGCAATTTTCCACATTTCAGGGTAGATGCCAGTGTTGTAGCAGTACTAGAACAGCTTGGCTAGGGGCGCGGCAAGTTCTGGAGCACAGAATTTCGGTACTGTGGCCGAAATGTTGTCAGGGCCCATAGCCTTTGCAGTATCCAGTGCCTTCAGTCGTTTCTTTATAATGCAGAGTGAATTGAATTGGCTGAAGTCTGGCAGCTGCGATGCTGGGGAGTTCAGGAGGAGGCCAAGATGGATCATCAACTCGACACTTCTGGCTGAAGATTGTTGCAAATGCTTCAGCCTTATCTTTTGCACTGATGTGCTGGGCTCCCCCATCATTGAGGATGGGGATATTTATGGAGCCACCTCCTCCAGTTAGTTGTTTAATTGTCCACTACCATTCACGGCTGAATGTGGCACGACTGCAGAGCTTAGATCTGATCCGTTGGTTATGGGATCACTTAGCTCTGTCTTTCTCATGCTACTAATGCAGTTTGGCACGCAGATAGTCCTGTGTTGTAGCTTCACCAGGTTGGCACCTCATTTTGAGGTATGCCTGGTGCTGTCCTGGCATGCCCTCCTGCAGTCTTCATTGAACCAGGGTTGGTCTCCTGGCTTGATGGTAATGGTAGAGTGGGGGATATGCCGGGCCATGAGGTTACAGATTGTGGTCGAGTACAATTCTGCTGCTGCTGATGGCCCACAGCACCTCATGGATGCCCAGTTTTGCATTGCTAGATCTGTTCAAAATCTATCCCATTTAGCACATTGGTAGTGCCACACAACACGATGGAGGGTATCCTCAATGTGAAGGCAGGACTTCCTCTCCAGAAGGACTTTGCGGTGGTCACTCCTACCAATACTGTCATGGACAGATGCATCTGCGGCAGGCAGACTGGTGAGGACGAGGTCACGTATGTTTTTTCCTTCTTGGTTCCCTCACCACCTGCCGCATACCCAGTCTAGCAGCTATGTCCTTTAGGGCTCGGTCAGTCGTGGTGCTACCAAGCCACTCTTGGTGGTGGACATTGAAGTCCCCCACCCAGAGTACATTCTGTGCCCTTGCCACCCTCAGTGCTTCCTCCAAGTGCTGTTCAACATGGAGGAGTACTGATTCATCAGCTGAGGGAGGGCGGTAGGTGGTAATCAGCAGGAGGTTTCCTTGTCCATGTTTGACCTGATGCCATGAGACTTCATGGGCTCCGGAGTCGATGTTGTGGACTCCCAGGGCAACTCCCTCCCGACTGTATACCACTGTGCCGCCACCTCTGCTGGGTCTGTCCTGCCGGTGGGACAGGACATAACCGGGGATGGTGATGGCAGTGTCTGGGACATTGTCTGTCAGGTATGATTCCGTGAGTATGACAGTCAGGCTGTTGCTTGACTAGTCTGTGGGACAGCTCTCCCAACTTTGGCACAAGCCCCCAGATGTTAGTAAGGAGGACTTTGCAGGGTCGACAGGGCTGGGTTTGCCATTGTCGTTTCCGGTGCCTAGGTCGATGCCGGGTGGTCCGTCTGGTTTCATTCTTTTTTTATTGACTTTGTAGCGGCTAGATACAACTGAACGGCTTGCTAAGCCATTCCAGAGGGCATTTAAGAGTCAATCACATTGCTGTGAGTCTGGAGTCACATGTCAGCCAGACCTGGTAAGGACAGCAGATTTCCTTCCCTAAAGGACATAATTGAACCAGATGGGTTTTTACAACAATGGTTTCATGGCCAACATTAGACTAGCTTTTTAATTCCAGATTTATTAATTGAATTCAAATTCCACCTTCTGCTGTGATGGGATGTGAACCCATGTCCCCAGGGCAACACCCTGGGTCTCTGGGTTACTAGTCCAGTGACAATACCACTACGCCACCGCCTCCCCAGATTTAGATAGTTTAAATAAGTGGGCAAAAATTCAGCAGATGGAATATAATGTGGGAAGATGGGAACTTGTCCACTTTGGTAGGAAGAATAGAAAAGCATTATATTCAAGTAGAGAGAGATTGCAGTACAGGGGGATCTGGGTGCCCTGGTACACACCAAAAGTTAATATGCAGGTAAAGCACGTGATTAGGAAGGCAATTAGAATGTTGCTATTTATTGCAAAGGGAATGGAATATAAAAGTTAGGAAGTTTTGCTACAGTTGCACAGGTCTTTGGTGAGACCACATCTGAAGTACTGTGTACAGTTTTGGTCTCCTTACTTAAGAAATGTATATAATAGGATTTGAAGCAGTTCAGAGAAGATTCACTCGACTGATTCCTGGGATGAAGGGGTTATCTTGAGGAAAGGTTGGACAGGTTGGCCTGTATTCATTGGAGTTTAGAAGAATGAGAGGTGATCTTATAAAAACATACAAGATCTTGAGGGGACTTGACAGGGTGGATTCTGAGAGGATGTTTCCCCTTAAGAGAGAGACTAGAACCAGGAACACAGTTTTAAAAATAAAAGCGTCTCCCATTTAAGACGTAGATGAGGAGAATTTTTTTTCTCAGGGTCATTAGTCTGTGGAATTCTCTAGGGTATAGGGGGTAGACAGAAAAGTAGAGTTGAGGTCACAATCAGATCAGCCATGATCTTATCAATTGGCGATGCATGTTTGAGGGGCCGAATGGCCTACTCCTGCTCCTAATTCGTATGTCTTTTTAAGAGTCCATATAGAAAACATCTACTGCATTACCTTTATTAACCCTCTCTATTACTTCATCAACAAACTCTATCAGGTTAGTCAGATACAATTTGTCTTTAACAAACATGTGTTGGCTGTCCCTTAGTAACCTATACTTCTCTGACTGAGAATTAATTTTGTCCTTGACAATTTTGTCTCCGGTAGTTTTCCTCCCATTGATATTAGACTGATTGGTCTGCAGTTATCAGGTTTATTCCTCTCCCCCTTTTTAAGCAGGGCTGTAACATTTGCAAAGCTCTAGTCCTCTGTCACTACTCCCATATCCAAGGAGGTTTGAAAGATTGTGGTCAGAGTTTCTGCTATCTCCACTCTAGCTTCCCTAGGCAACCTCACTTGCATCCCATCTGAACTGGGTGACTTGTTACCAGCGCCTATATTATGACAGAATAGTACATATTATATTTAAAGCTATCTCTGTTTCTCTTTCCACAGATGCTGCCAGACCTGAGTATTTCCAACATTTTCTGTTTTTATTTCAGATATCCAGCCTCTGCAGTATTTTGCTTTTGTACTTTGAATGGTTTTGAAATAGCTAAGGATCAAGTTGAAAGAAATTTGGTGAATTTAATGCTCAACATGTCCAACCAATGCAAAGCAGTATCAACAAAAATAATAGAATGTTAAACTATATAACCAAAATGGACTTTGTAAGAGGAAGTCATGATCAAACTGTACAGTGAATCTTGAGTACTGATTGCGGGGAAGATATTTGAGTGTTAAGAGCCATGATACTGGTCAAAGGTCACCCTTATAAGGGAAAACGAGAGAAACTTGTGCTGGAAAGAACCTGGGGCAGAAGGGAGGAAAATGGACTAGGGAACTGGGCCCTGCTTTCCACCATCTGACATTTGCATAATATGTGCAAGGAATGGACATCATGGCAGTCACGAAAGAAGAAAAATCGAGATTGCGAAATAGAGGTGGTAGGAGGTCTTATCGTCTAATTTTTCCTTATTCTTTGCTGCTATCTCAACTAATGATGATTTTGGTTCCTGACTGGCTTCGATAGTATAATTTCATCACTCCATTAATTAAGAGAATTGGTAATCATTAAACCATGCCTTAGATGGTACTAGAAATACTACATTTTGTTTGAGCTAAAAAACAAAACTGTGGGACATCCAAAAGTTGTTCATTAGCCAAGATTTTCATTTTCAAACAGAAAAACAAAGGGCATTCCAATCAATCAGGTGCTTAGTCATATCAAAAGCAGAAGAATCTGCACAATTTGGACATTTCACTTTCTATGCAGGATCTGATACTATGGCAACACAAAGGCAAAATATTGCAGATGCTGGAAATCTGAAACACTAACAAAAAATGCTAGAAATACTCAGCATCTGTGGAGAGAAAAGAATGGAGTTAACGTTTCAGGTCACTGATCTTTCAGTTCAGCGTTCTGATAAAAGGTCCTCGACCTGAAACGTTAACTCTGATACTGTGGTATTTGATCTGGAGCATAACAAATTGTTCAGGTTAAATCATTAATCCATCTTATTAAAATATTTATAACTTCAATTTTGTAAGATAGTAAAACGTTGTGTAAATAAGTGATAGCAGAAGCAACTCCTTCATTGGTGGATTTCCCAATTGTCATAAACTACCAGTATTCTTACAAAAGACTTTGGTTCTCTTCCAGCTGTCTTTTTTTTTGTTGCTATATTAGCATTTTCTGAGTCATTGCATCAAAAGATTGCTACTCTGTAATTGTTTTGTCCAGTCTTTGCGCAAGAGGTCCAGTCAGTACTGTTTAATATAAACCCAATTACCTGCAAATTCTGTCCATCTAAATCTATTGGACCTGAATTTGCTGAAAACTTGTGCCATCGCAATGAACCATCCACAGCATACTCCATTATTATGGTACAGAAATTCCAGCAAATTATGGCATTAGAGACTTGTGCTATTATGTATGTCACACCATAATTTCCTGGAACTTGTATATCTCTCGCCAAAAATAACTAGAACATAATTATCATAGCTCTACTCCCATTAAAATCAATGGTGAATTTGCTGAATTTAAATCAGGCTTCTCATTTATTTTGTGCTTTTGAAGTAACTTTATGTGCATTACCTTTGGTGCCCTACTTGCTGCTGGCGCTTGCTGCAGTTGCATTTTTGTAATACGTGACTCCTTTTGCAGATAGCTTTTCTCGTGGTGCTGTTTCTTCATTAACAGCAACCCGTGTTCAGCATGTGAATTTCAAAGAGCATCTCAATAGCAATGACAGATTTAGAGGAAGAATTGTCAGAGGAAAAACATTGGTGCAATTGTGTGTCTGGCACCCACTCGACTTCATCTCAAAAGCCAAAACTTCAAACTTAGTCACAATTGCATGACATCCAAAAAGACCTGCCTTCATCATATGCACTCTGAGGGTGGCTATCAGAGTTACAGCATCTCCTTGAGCACAACCTCCAATGAAGATCATCCAGAGGGACAGGTTTATGAGTGTACATTCTTAAAAGTAGTTTATGAAGTCACTGTGCATCTTGACTGCATGATGCCAGGAGAAGAATGCATTGCCTAATCAGGCTACTTAAACTGGGAAAAAGTCTGGGCCCAAGACAACTTGTTTGTTTCTGGGGATTAGTTAGGTTTAGGAAGAGCGAGGAGTGGTCCTGAAGGGCGTATCATTTTGTTTTAGTTTACAAAATAGTATAATGGAGAACTGTAAAGAAAATCCAAAACTAACGCCTTCACATCAATTTAGTTCATATTACTTCTTAGCTTTGTGATCATTTTAGTTGTTTACCTTACATGTGGTATTAATGATGAGGCCTAAATAACAAAGTTCAGCGTCTTTAAACATTGCTGCTCAAGTTACAAGGTCAGGCCATATATGGTATTATAAATCATGTCGCATAACTGATCATTTTTTTCACATTATTTCTACTCAATACAATATTTATTAACTGTACCAAAATAAGCAAAATTAATTGTACTTGCTAATCTTAGAAGAAACAATTTTGTCAAAATCATAAATTCGAGAAAATATTGTGCCTTGTAAAGGTATTGTAACATACATGTCAATTAGGTTATGGTCCAGTTAAGCATTTATTTGGGCTGAAACTAGAAATACTGACCCTTCCTTTTAAAGCATCCTCAAATGCAAGATTAATTAACTTATAAGTAGAGCCCGACCAAATTCACAGTCAAATTGATCAAATTTCAGCGTCACAGCATTTTAAGAATCCAGAATTTCAAGATTTCACGTATTTACGTCGTAAAATTTATAGTGTCTCAACCAACCATGAAAATGCTCTATTTAAACCAAAAAGACGACAAGGGAGGTTTATGGTTTCAATTGTCATTTATTGCATACTCAAAAACAACTCTAAAAAGCTGACTATAAACAGATCACTTTCTTTACTCACTGATGTCAGTGGTTGAATGTGAGCATCGAGCAACTTGCAAACTGTCTTTCTTCATTCACTGCTTCTGCGCTGTGAACCCATGTCCATGTTTAGACACGGCTCTCACCCTATCCAGAGTTTGTTGGAATTGTCAGACAGCACCGTACTAGCCTTGCCAGGTGGAGGATTCTGTGTTCCAGAGTTCCAAAACTGCAGTACCAGCAAAGTACAATTTGCTTCTTTTGCAATGCTTTTATAAGCAGGAATCTCCAGTCTACAGTTCTTGTCAAAGCCAGGAATTGCATCAAACGAGGTTAAATCCCGTGTGCATGGTCAAAGATACACACAGCTTTCAAGAATGCCACAGAAGGTTGTTCAAACCTCTGAGCCACATTTTCGTCACCACTTGACTCTTTCCTGTAGCAGTAATATTGTTTGAGCTTCTTTGCCATGCAAGAAAACACAGCATTTTGTTTGACTGTGCTTCAGCCCAGAATGATATATGCATTATTTTACTGTAAGCTTTGTGGATTGCGACATGTCAAGATTCAAACCAAGTGATTAAGTCGTGTGGCAACCTTGGTAAGAAATTGAACCTCCACATTAAGTTGAGCATTGCTTAGAAGGGTTACAATGTCTGTTGAACCTGTGTTTTCAGTGGCAGTGTGAGTTCTTCTGAGATGAAGTCTGAGTAGTATTTCAGATGAGCTGCATTGCTGTACTGCCCGAAACCAAGAATTCCAACATGTAATTACTGGCTCTGGAGGAAGGGCAATGTTTTGTTCCCCAATTTCAGCCACATCTGCAATATGTTGACTGTATGAAAGCTTGTGGCTAGGGCAGTGTTTGCAGATCTTTTTAATGTAGCTGACCAGTTTGTCGACTTTACCAAAGCTGATTTTTCACAGCTCACTGACAAAAGAAATTATATGTGCATTACTTGTAATATGGACAGCATTAGGCTTACATGATTTTGTCATGTAAGTTGCATTGTCACTAATGAAAGCAGATTCTGTTGAAATCTGCACCATGTTTTGAAACGGTTTTGATTATTGCTTGGGTAACTGTGGTGTAATTAACAGCTTCTAAGTTGACACAGTCTGCGAGTACTGTTGTTACCGTTCCTGACTGTACTACTTCGGTTTTACCAGACAAAAATAATCAAAGAAAGTATGCAGCACATAATTGTCTTGTTTATCACACTCAGCACAAATAATTGCAAAAGACTCACGAGTTAATCTGAGAATTAATCTCTTCACAATGTGTAGCAAATACCTTCAGTAGGTAGTCCTGTTGTAGTTTATTTGCACTTGGAAAGCAACCACCATTTTGCACATTTTGTTGAATAAATACCTGCAGCTTCGGGTGATCAAGTTTTTCCAATGGTATGTTGGCACTTGCAAAAGCATCCACAAGTTCAATTGTAACTGACTATTTTCTGTCGACATCTTAAAAAGAGATGAAATCGTTGCTTTTTTTTTTGCGTGATTGTTTTCCAGCAGTGCGGTGTCAGATGTTCTCTTTCTGTTGCGATGGCTTTCGGACTCTAAGTGCCGCTGAACCGTTGCCCACCATGTATGATCCAACGAAATATTACAGCTTGTACAAAACAGTATTCACCATCAGCCTTTCAATCAATGTGCTGCAGTAATGGTTGTGGCCGTTTCTGATTTGCTCATTCTGGCATTCTCACTTGTCTGCTAATACTTGAGACTGCTTCTCTCAAAACTGTACCAGAAGCCTTCCCTCATCTACCAATCAGCGAGGTAAGCCTAGTGTCGATCACTAAAACATGTGATGTTCGTAACATGCCCAGCAAGATGAGCCGTGTGTTAATGAATAAAACATGCGAAGTTTGCAAAATGGCCGCTGTCACCGTTCGTTTTGCATTTTTCACGGATGTGAATTTGGTAGGGCCCTAATTATAAGAGATTAATATTGATTACACCTACACCAACCATAGATATCATACTGTTTGTTCAAAGTGTTCATTTGTTAATTATCTTCTCTGCTTACCTCCAGAACTCCATCTTCAGGGAGGTCAGTGCAATGAATGGCATTCTGAATTTTGTTTTTTCCAAAAAGGGCACGCAAACTGCGAGGCCGTAGATGACGAGCAATTTCCTGCAGAATGAAAATCCAAAAGCCATATTTACAACTTATGCTTGTTCCTGTTACTCTGTAATTTAATCCATAGAATAGTTAATAGAAAAAAAGGGAGAAAAGATCTTTTAAAATATATAAAAGTTTGCACTCTGATATAGGCAGACACTGGGCACAAGGAATTTTAAATTAGAATTTAACAACCTAAATGAAGGACTGAGTGTTGCAGTGTCAGTTTCATATATTTGTATATAAATCCAGTCCTGGTGACCCTAACTGCAGGGGTGTTAATTTCAGACTCCAAGGTAGTACATTAATAGCACCCCAGAGGGGAGGGTTGAAAAAATGTTCAATTTCCCAGCATAACTCACCTTGATGAAGACATTAAAGATGAGTTCATACCTTAAGAATGACAACTGCTCCATTTGAAACCAATATACCTTTATTCTTGGCTGTTTATAGTCTGTCTTCCATAAATAACTGTCATATTTATACCTTTGAAAGAAGGCCTATCTGTGTGGTATCTTGGAATGAATGGAGTGAATCATGGTACTGCATAACTTTACCTCTTTCAGCATTGTAGCAGTGGACAACTGTGCTTCATATGCAGGTTACCCTAACTTGCAAATCAATTTAGATGAGGTTGGTCATTAGCCGAACTTAGCTCATCCATCCAGAATTAAAAAGAAATTTACACTTCCCCCATCATACCATCTCAGTATATCTTCAATGAATCTTAAGTATTCCCTCTGCCACCCTACATGGAATGAACACTCTTTGAATGAAGTTCTTCTTGAAATCTGTATTAAATTATTCAGTTTTAGACTAAGTCTTTTTGTTCTTAGTGTATCCTCTAGTACTACTTAGGATTCACCTTATCTATACTGAATATCATGAATACTACAAGATCATAGGATAATTACAGATGAAGAAGGCCATTCCTCTTATCTTAATTCACCCATTCACAAAGTTCCTAGAGTCCACCCTCTTCCCACCCGCTCCAATTTTACATAGATTATAAATAACATTAATGGGTTTGTATTGCTTATATCTGTTTTGTCACCCGTTTTTAAATTATGGGCAGCGTGCTAGACGGCTTCCAATCTACTGATGCCCCCTCCAGTATCCAATAACTCCCTCATAATAATTATCAGCGCTTCATAACTCTCCTCCTTAGTCTCTCTCAGCTCTCTGGGATATATACAATCCATCGCTAGTCAATTATTTGTTTTGATACTTTTTAGTCTTTCATCTCATTTACATCAAAGCCACTGATTTTATTTACTGTATCTTGATTTGTGGAGGACAAGTTGTTTATGTCTTTCCTTGTGAATATTTAGAATCTTGAGGAACTAATCATTCTGAATATTGACTATTTTGTGACCATTTTCAGATTCAAATCTGTGCGCATCTTTTATTATTTTCACCTCTTCCCCACTGCTCCTTTAGTGTTTTAGTACTGAAAGAAATTTTACTATCATGCTTAGCTTCAGCTATTATTCTTATTTCTCAGTCTTTTGTTCTCACTCTGATCACCTTATAAACATCCTGAGTGATCTGTGCGGAAGCAATAGTACACTGCCACCTCTGTGGACAGAGGGTGCAATTACAAGGTAAAGAGTTTGCAGAGGTGATTTCCTGTATAAATGTGGACATTAAGAAGGTATAATGGAAAAAGTTGACACAAAAATGTGCCAAAAAGAGTGACAATAGGAATTTGCTAAACAGGATATACAGTAGTATATTTGGATATATGTTGTTTAATTAGATATAGATAACTTTATTAAAGTAGAAGTCCTAAATATGAGGTCCTTGGGACACTACCGTTTACATCCCTCTAGTATATAGTGTCACACTCATGCAAGGAACAGTTATGAACTAAAGTGAACTGCAGTAATTATGAACTGTAAAAATGAACTGATGAACTAAACTCCAAAAAATGGACATACTTTTACTGCAGACAAGATAGAGTAAGAGGTCAGGTGACCTCTCCTGTACTGCAAATATGCATAGTTACTGTTGGAGATTAAACCCATCATCACATCTGTACTAGTTTAGTTTAGTTTAGAGATACAGCACTGAAACAGGCCCTTCGGCCCACCAAGTCTGTGCCGACCATCAACCACCCATTTATACTAATCCTACACTAATCCCATATTCCTACCACATCCCCACCTGTCCCTATATTTCCCTACCACCTACCTATACTAGGGGCAATTTATAATGGCCAATTTACCTACCAACCTGCAAGTCTTTTTTGGCATGTGGGAGGAAACCGGAGCACCCGGAGGAAACCCACGCAGACACAGGGAGAACTTGCAAACTCCACACAGGCAGTACCCAGAATTGAACCCGGGTCGCTGGAGCTGTGAGGCTGCAGTGCTAACCACTGCGCCGCCCGTAATAGTCCTGGGGAAGGCACATTAAAGTGCTAAACAGCATAGCTCCATCTTCAAGAATTGGGTCGACAAAGGCCTTCACAGACAGGGAGACTTCAGATTCAAAGCCAAGATAATAGGTGGGATATAACACCACTTAATCAAGATAAGCCACATTCAAACCCCTTTGTGTAGCAAAGGCTGCAAGTTCAAAGATATTGTATGAACACACCAGGGGAGAGCATCTATGGTCACCTGACTGAAACCCAAACTTGCTAAGGCTTTTCTTCAAAAAGAGCTCTCTGAAAGAGAGAGAGAGAACGCCAGCCAGCCAGGGAGCTAGGAAATCCATTCCAGCCGAGAAGAAGACCCTGCCTTTAACATCTTTAAACCACAGAGACAAAGACTGCAAAGATCTGAAAACTCCCCAACTGAGAAAGGGTAACAGTATTCTCACCACCAACTTTGACTGAGTCTTAACCAGAGGAGTTTGCAATACTTCAGTGAACCAAGAAAAGGAACACCAGGCCTGTACCGCTATTTAAAAAAATTCCTCCCAGAAAACCAAGGAGGTTTCAAAGTGAACTCTTTTTACAACAATTGGACTTAAATGCATGCTACCCTCTAATCTCTACCTCTTTAATGTGTGCATATGTGGTTGTGAATATTTTCAGGTATTGTTTAGCAAATAATTTATCTTTCTTTTAATCCTACGAGAAAACCTGTCATTTGTCTGTTCAATAGACCACTAAAACACTCAAGGACTAAAACAATATTTTTCAAAAAAACATTGTTGGGTCAGTTGAGAGGTGAAAAGTGGAAGTCATCCACACCATCTCCCTCCCCCTGCTGTCCATAACAATAAACATTGTAAGGTTTTGGTAGGAAGAATTTGGAGAAACAATACACGCTATTTGGTACAATTTTAAAAGGAATGCAAGAAGAGATAAATCTGGGGTTGTTTGTTCACAAATCTTTGCAGGTGACAGGATAGATTAATATATCAGTTCATAAAGTTTCTGGGATCCTGGGCTTTATAGAGGTATAGATTACAAAAGCCAAGAGGTTATGCTAAACCTATATAAAACACTAGTTTGGCCCCACCTGAAGTATTATGTCCAATTATGAACATCATACTTTAGAAAGATATGAATGCTTTGGAGAGGGTACTAAGAGATTTAATAGAATGGTTCCAGGGATGAGAGATTACAGTTATGTAGATAGCACTGAGTAGCTGGGGTTATTTGAATTAGAGCAGAGATGGCTAAAGGAGATCTGATAGAAGTCTTTAAAATCATAAAAGGTTTAGATCAAGTAAATAAAGAGAAATTGTTTCCAATGGCTGAAGAGTTGATAACAAGACGATACAGATTTAAGGTGATTGGCAAAAGAATCAGACATGAAGAAAAACTTTTTTACACAACAAGTGGTTAAGACTTGGAATGTACTGCCTGATAGAGAGGGGGATACAAATTCAATTGTAGCCTTCAAAAGGGAATTGGATAAATATTTGAAAGAGAAAAATAATGCAGGAATATGGGGAAAGAACAGGGGAGTGGGACTAATCGGATTGCTCTTCAAAAGAGGCAGCACAGACATGATGGGCTCTGAATGGCTTCCTTCTTTGCTCCAGTATTCTATGATTCTATTTATAGTAAAAGCTAGTATCAGTAAAAGTGACCATGAAGCAGTCAAATTGTTGTAAAAAGTCAAGGGTATTAACATCCTTTTGGAAAGGAAATCTTCCAGCTTCTTCTGGCCTATATAAGACTCGAGTCCCACACCTGGTTGGCTTTTAACTAGGGCCTATCAAGCCACTCAGTTGTGTCAAACCACAACATCAGCATTGGTTTAAGGAGAAGGTCCACCATCACCTTCTCAGGGCAACCCAGGATGGGCAATAAATTCTGGCCTTGCCAGTGACGACGACATTTCGGGAATGAATGATTTTTAAAAAAAGGTCCTATCATGGTGTCCTGGGGAGCTGCACTCTTTACATCCCTCCATTCCTTTAGGCAACTACCCAATTGTTCTGCTATGTTCAAGCATGACTGTGATGACTTGCATTTTCTGCACATTGCTCAGGTCATTAATGAACAATAGGTCAAGATGAGCACTGCTGCTCATGGCCTCCTTGGTGCAGTGGGTCATGAAACAGTCACGATTACATTTACCAACTCTGATTCTAAAACAGTTTATATTTGGTTGTTTGAAGTCATCCATTAAAATAATATTCCTTTGCTTACATATATTCTTATCTCTTCCTAGAGAAAACTGTCCTCTCTATCCTAAACTAAACTGCAGTTTGAATCGTGATGTGAGCAGTTGAATCATGGAATACTTGCCAGTGCAAATGGTTGAAGGAGACTATTGCATCTTTTAAGTGAAAATTGTACAAATATTTGAAGCAGATGAAGATTCATGGCTGTTGGGAGAGAGTGAGGAAGTAAGAGCAGTTTTGAACTGTTCTGCCAAAGAGTTGGCACAAACAATATGGGTGAAATGGCCTCCTTCGTTGCTGTAAACATAAAAAAGTTCTTATGTAGCATATCCATAGTACTAGCTTGTATTTGTTTGGAATTAGAGATGTCAAACCACAGTAGTTCATGCTGGAGCTTGTCCCCTTCCCCACCACCTCCTCCACCACCTGCAACACCCCATCCACAGGATCAACTTTGCTCACTTCCAGATGTCCCTGACCCATAGAGGTATACCACCTGCTTTTTTTCCAGTTTTTTTTTTCAGAACACTGTATACCTCTGAATGTTATATTAATTTCCAACCTCTGGGTTTAACCATTTTCCAATCTTTCTACTACATTGTAATTCCTGTTGGCACAACAGTCTCCAGTTCTAACATCTAAATTCTCATTCTTTTATGCTCATGTCAGGTTCTGCAGAAACACTTGGTTCCAGGCCTCATCATAGTCTTGATCCAGATGTGGATGCAAAAGCTGAATGCCTGAGAAATGACAGGAGCTGCTCTCAACATTAAAAACAGCATTCAACTGAGTATGGAATCAAGTAGCCTTAGTAAAACTGATGTCAATCAGAAAACCTTGCAGTGACTGGAGTCATACTTGACACAAAAGGTGCAAGAAAGACAGACTTGTATTTATATAGCACCTTTCATGACAACAGGACATCCAAAAGCGCTTCACAGCCAATGAGGTACTTTTGATGTGTAGTCACTGTTGTCATGTAGGAAACGCAGCAGCCAATTTGCGCACAGCAAGCTCCCACAAACAGCATTTTTTTTTCTGATGTTGACTGAGCGATGAATATTGGCCCGGACGATGTGGTAACCTCAAATTCAATCTGAACTGGTCAAATGTAAGAATGTTCTGTGAGCGGGTTCAGGCAATACTCACTCGTAGACCTAAACTGGACGATAAAAACCCAAACAACTCCTTAGTGAAGTGTTAAGCAAGGCTGTTAAGAATCCTTCTGCTCCGTTGGCATATATTTGTCAGAGTACTTGCAACTTTCAGGAATCCACTGTACTACACAGGTCTGCCACTTATAATGCTCTCCCTCTCACACACTATTGAATTCCTTGGCATCAATGCCCGTGAAGCCATACGGAACCATTTTACACCCACCAGCCTTCATCTGGAATGTTCCTCAATCACCCCACTAAAAGCCTCACATGGTATGTAAAACACTCATCGACCCCATTATGGTCTGCATGCTGACAACTGGATTTTACTGCATCTCAAGGCCACCCAAAGTAATTCTCAATTTTGGGCATTTTTTAAAAAGATAAGACAGCTAAAAGTATCAAGAGAATATAGTGGTCTCCCAAACTTCCAATCCTTTAATGAAGAAGTTGTGCAGATCAAAGAGAGGAAAGTCATAGAAGGAGTTGGAAATGTGGAAGGATGAGGTGAGGCAGCTACAGCTTTGTGACAAACTTTTGCTTCTCCTCCTTTTCATCCTACCAGAGCCCAAATCATCAGTCAGGAAACTATATTATAAATCTCTCATAACACTACTCGTCAGCAATCCATTTTAACATCTCTTCCATGTTTTTGCCTCAGATACCTCTCAGGCAAACCCCCTACCTGTCAAGACTGAGGAACACATTATTTTGCCACATGAACAAAAACTTAACATTGCATGCCCTGACTGGAAGGGCATTAGCATAGTACCAGACAATGTTGAAACAATGGAGACCCAGCAGTTGCTTCGAAATACACAGAAGTGGTCAAATCAGTCTTAGTCACAAGACTAGCTGGCTGGAGTTTTTGAATTTGAACTTCCAACAAAGGATCTGAACTCAAGAACGCCATGTGCTCATGGACTAAGAACATCTCTCCTGTCTGCCTGCCTTCATCTCTTCCCACGGAACTGCATCTTGTGAAAACACTTGAAACTCAAAGAAAAAAAGGTTTCTGACGTGAACAAGGTTTTATGAAGACTACTGGGCCCCAATGAAACGCAAAACCATATCTTTGATCAAGGACTACAACGAGCTCGAGAAACAGTAACCAGATATTGCCTCAAACTGTTCTACTTATCTTTTCTTCTGCCCTATTCTGTCCTTATCTGCATGTTTATATCGCGTGTGCTTGCTAGCGTGGGCGCATCGTATATCCGCAGGCGTGAACCATATGAGAGTTTAAGTTTAAGGTTCAATAAAATTTCATCTTTCTTCTTTAAACCAAAGAAAGCCCGTTTGTGTTCATTTCTTTGCCTTATAATTGAAAAGTTGTGAACAAGGATTCACAAAGGGGAGCTCAAAACACAGTGTGTTTAATATTAAACCCTGTTACAATAAGACCAGGTAAAGAAAGCAAAAGACCTCTAGACACATTGCTCACCTGGTTGTAACATACTCCTTATGAAGCAGTAGTCGAAGAATCATGCTACTTTGCATCCTGCCAGCACTCTAAAACAGGTGCCAATGCTACTATTACTCTCCTCCAGAAGTATTCAAGAGACAGCCACCTGGAAGAGCCAGATAGGAGCAAAACATTGCTGACTGAAGGGTCAGGAAACTTTTCCCCTGTACTGTAGATCCTGAGGATGAAGATTTCATGGGCCCTACTTTTAAAAAGATACTTAAAGAGCATCAAATGTGTATGCAGCACTTGGAATTGTATCAGACAATACGTTTTGGATGACAGTGGTAACCTAAAATACCAGACCTAAGACAAAGTGATGCATGCATTTGATAGGGGTAAATGAGAGAAAATCAGCCAAATACAACCTACAGCATTAATGCTTTGCCATGAGGATTCTTGAGCTAATTACTAAACAGGTAATATTGGAAGGGGGAGTCGGTTAGCTCAGTTGGCTAGATGGCTAGAGTGTGATGGAGAAAGTTGCCAACAGTGTGGTTTCAATCCCCATATGGGCTGTGATAGTTCATGGAGGCCTGCCTCCTCGCCTTGCCCCATGTTTGCGGAGTGGTGTCATTCAATTATACATTACCAACTATCTCTCTCTAATGGGGAGAGATGCCTATGGTCTTTTGGGACTACAGCTAGAATAATAATATTGGGAGGAAGATTAAATTTTGCAAGGTATTCAAAAATTATTTTTCAATTTCAAATTAAGACAGTTTGAACCACATCCTAGATTTCAGATTACAAGAATGATAAATTTTACTTTAACTGCACTTCAACATAATTGTTTTATTATTAGTGCCAATATGTCCCTATTGCTTTGCATTCAGTTATAATTAAGAAACACTGAAAGAACAAGTTTGATAAGCAAAACTGATGGCACATAGCATGATGAGCTGTGGTGATCCTATTTGATATTTTGCTAAATACAGTTGCTATTAATGTGCATCTGTCATTGTTTGATTTTGCTTTTACCTATCCAATCACAGTGAGAACATCTCCAGCAATGGCTTCACTACCCACCCTGGCCATTACCTCTGGAGCCCTTCCTCATCTACATACTGCCCCTCAGTGACATTATCCATATATATGGTGCCAGGCTCCACAGTTAGGCTGCAACAGCCAGCTCTATCTCTCTATCACTTCTGTCGACCTTTCCCCTGCCTCTTTCACCAGCCTACTTGTCTGATACTTAGTCTTGGATAAGCCACAATTCCCTACAGTTAAACACTGGGAACACCAAAGCTATAAATTTATACGTTTGACACTGATACACCACACTCCCTAATCACTGCAGCCTCTGTGTCCTATCTGACCCCTAGCTGAGCTTCTAACTCCATCACAAGAACACCCTACCTTGCACATCTAATATCACCTGCCTACTCCCTCAGCCCATCTACTGTTGATGCCCTCACCCTCAGCCTTTGTTACCTCCGGACACAATTATTCCAATGCTCATCTAAAACTCGACTGCTTGTACCCTATCCCACATCAAGCCCCATTCACCTATCATCCATCTGCTCACAGCCGACACTGGCTTCTGGACCCACGTTACAAAAATGCACTTGATTGGAGCACTATTAAACCATGATGAAATTTTCGGTTCAGCTCAACAGCATGCCCTTGCCATCCTTTGGTATAACTTCACTTGAATAAGCAGGCATCCAAGATCAGAGAAGAAAGTTTGGGTGCTGTTGCAGCCCTTAGCCCGCAATCTTCAGAGCCTTCTGCATACTGTAGAATAAGAGAGCCGGATGTCCTATCCCTGGCATCATTCTGATGAATCTATGCATCACTCTGAACCCTATATATAAATATAATCTAAATATTTATTAAGGGATTTCCACAGCAATCTTGGAATATCATGCAATATGCATTATATTCTATGCTGGGACTTACCTGAGGTGTGCAAAATATTTGTAACATTTCAAAAAAATGTAAAAACCTTCACTGAACTGTTTTGAGAAGCACCAGTTGTAATCCCCCACCCATCCACCAACCCCTGCATCTATTATTGTGTCAGATAAAGAAATAAAAATAGTAAATGGTAGAAATGCACAGCAAGATGGAGACGGTGGTGTAGTGATAATATCACTGAACTAGTAATCCAAAGACCCAAGTTAATGGCCTGTGGACATGGGTTCAAATCCCACCATGGCAGCTGATGGAATTTAAATTCAATTAATTAATAAATTTAATGTAAAAAAATCTGGAATTGAATGGTACCATGAAACTATCAATTGTTGTATAAACACATCTGGTTCACTAATGTCCTTTAGGGAAGGAAATCTGCCATCCTTACCTGGTCTGGCCCACATGTGACTCCAGACCTACAGAAATGTGATTGACTCATAACTGCCCTCTGAAATAGTCTTGCAAGCCACTCATTTGTCAAGGGCAATTAGGGATGAACAACAAATGCTGGCTTTGCCAGCGACACCTACATCCCATGAAAGAATAAAAAAAAGCATCTAAAAGAGAAAGATATGGTAAAATTCTGAATCAAACAAACGTAATCATCTTTTGCTCTCAGATGTTATCAATTTATTGAATATTTCCAAAATTCACAGATATGTCCCTCACAACTTCAATGCTTAGCTTGAAAACTTGGCTTAATATGTAATTTATTATATTACATATTTAAAATTTATCTGATTAACAATGAATAGTGAGAACCGCAAGTATCACCGTGTTAGCAATGCCCACACTTCCATTACTGAGCTAATCCAAGACAAAAGATTGAGCAGATGCAGCTGGATGATCTTGGGGTCAAAGTCAGGAGGTAGAGAAGACAACTGCTGAGGCCATCCTGACAGACAGCCTAAAGTCACTGGCTAGGAGCATGGAGAAGTCCGGCTCCACTGTGGCAGAGGGCATTGCGCAGAGCTTGGAGTCCATCCTTTCCACCATGGAAGTGGAGGGCACCTCCATATCAGCACTGCCTGAGTGAACCATGATGAAGCGTCTATTGGCTGCTCTCCCAGCTTCCACTGCAGCACAGGTAGAGGCCATCTGATGTATCAGTGGAAACTCTGACAGAGGTCATGAGATCCTTGGCTGCTGGCATGCAACAGTCTCAGACTGTTGCTATCGTGGATACAGATCTCAGTGCTCAATGGACCATGCAGGCTCTCACAGCAGTCCAGCAATCTGTGCCCCAGCAGATTACGAGGACTGCTGAAGTGCCGCCCCTTGGGATGACCGCATTTGTGTTCCCACCGCTGCCACTCTGCCAGTGCTCTTGGTGTTGCCTCTCAACCAGCCAATTCAGACTGCTGCCACCTATGCTGAGGTGGTGCAGTCCAAAGCTGGGTCCTCAAGGCTCAGCTGTTTGAGGGCATCCTCCAAGCAGTCTCTACCAGTGAAAGTCAGCAACCTTTCACCAGAAATGCTGCAACCTCTGCATAGCAGCACTTGGACAGGCAAGGGCACCCACAAGACATGCACTAAGGGAATGCACTAGGACGATTAGTTGCCTTTTTTTGTATTACTGCTAGATAAAATTGTTGTGTCAAGATTTTTGCTGTTGGTTTTCATTGATGTAAGCCAAAAGAACTTTGTGGTGGAGAGTTTGATATGGATGTACTCTTAGGGAATGGTGTGTCCAGGTTAGGACTGGGGAAGTTCCTTTTAGCTGAATGCGGTCCCTCGCGCTCTGTTCAGTTGCATGTGGTGCCCTCCCTTCCTCTCCCTTTTCTTCCTTCTCCTCCTCCCGAGGTGGCCTCTGGGTCACAGGAGGTAATGGTTGGGCCTTCATAATTGCGAGGTTGCGGAGGAGGCAGCATACCACCACAAAAATGGAGACCCTCTCGGGTGTGTGCTGCAGAAATTCCCCCTCAAGTGATCTAAGCAGCAGAACCTCTGTTTTAGGAGCCTGATGGCTGGCTTCATAGTGTTGTGGGTGGCATCATGGCTTTCACTGAAGGCCCTCTGATCTCACATAGTAGGAGGGCAGAAGGGGGTCATGAGCCATATGTGGAGGGGGTAGCCCTCGTGGCCAAACAGCCATCCTGCGGCATAACGTGGAGGCTCAAAGACAGTCAGTATTGCAGATTGTTGAAAGATAAAAAGCATTGTGGATGTTGCCAGGATAATGGGCATTCACCGAGATGAATTTCGTACACCAACCGCACATTGAGCTCTTGCGGGTGCAGTATTTCTCCTTGTTGATGCTCCCTGCAGAGCCGCATGCGTCTAGATGATGGTACCATGCACAATCAGGAAGCCCACTATTCTAGTGAACCCAAGTGAACTCATGCACCCTTTCATCTTGGCCTTCCCTCCTAAGGGAGAAGAGATGAAGTCCCCTCTCCTCCTGTACTACACCTCACCTCACTCCCACATGCTTCCGTGGACAACAAATTGTGGCACATTGCTGGTGGTGCCAGCTCCCATCTGGAAGGATCCCGCTGCGTAGAAAGAAGGGGAGACAGTGAACTTCAGAGCCACTGGGAAGGCCTTCATCACCCAGGTTTGCGACTCCAGGTCGTTGTAAAGGAAAGACTCCATCACTACCTCCTTAGTAAAGTGAAGCCTCCGGAGGCACTGCTCCTGGCTCATCACAATGTAGATGTGGTGCTCCCAGGACACCCTTTTGGCATAGACTCTTCTAAATAGAGCCCTCCCTCCTCACAGCCTCCTGCTCTGCACAACGTGCTCACGTTGCAGAGTAAATAGCACTGCAACGACTGCCCCATACCTATACAGGGCAATATTAATTTCTGCCTATCTGTAGTCAACAGAAACCTCCAAATTCCTCCAGCAACTCACCGCAGTGCTTCCACCAACTTTGTCTTGAGCACTATTAAGTCAAAAGCACCTCAGCTGCAACTTGTTGAGTAGCCGTTTAAATAGCCCAAGAAAAGGGCCCATCTTGTTCTACACTTGTTGTTTCAGGAGTGAAGAAGGCACTGCTTGCACATTTGGTGACCAATTTTAGCATTCATGCGTTTGGGCACGTGGGGGATGCACCTGTGTGCGCTGCGCAGGACACGTCCCGTGCTACAACTCTGCAGGTAGGCCTGCATAGCACTGCTTTGTAATGAATTTTGGGCCCAAGGTGATGGAGAAAATGTT
This sequence comes from Heterodontus francisci, assembly GCF_036365525.1. Taxonomy (NCBI): domain Eukaryota; kingdom Metazoa; phylum Chordata; class Chondrichthyes; order Heterodontiformes; family Heterodontidae; genus Heterodontus; species Heterodontus francisci. Next base: position 70,071,052 of record NC_090380.1, read on the forward strand.
AAATTCAGACAAATAGCAAAATGGGACCTGCATGGACTGGGATTAAAGTGGATTTGCACTGGTCGAGTTTGCTTAAATTCCCAGTAGGCTCGCTGGCTAATGGGCCCTGTAAGCAGGAGTAAGGAGTGAACAGGTGCTAGGACTAACTTTGCTTTGGATACTCTTACTTATTAGTTTCAATTTTCACATGCTGGAACTTTAGGTGTTGGAAATAAAACTTTTCTGTAGTCCAAGGAAACAATTAAGCCACTTGGTCTAGAAGAGTGTAGGATCAGATATACTATGCACAGGAAACATAACTTCATATAGGATTAAATAATGCCTATATTGTCATACATTGTTGACATTGGGGCCGGAAGGGTTCTGCATAGGATACTGTCTTCCTGTACGCAAAGTCATTGCCTTAGTTTAACTACTGACTACAGAACTTTAACTCCTTTCTTTCAACGTTAGTTTAAACATTAACTCCGAGGACTACATAGCATTTTTACATTATTAAAGCAAAGCTAAAATTTTGTTTTTCAGTAATCTATAAAATGCTTTTGTACATTCTTGTACTTTACAGTGCAAAGTAAATTCGATATCCAATGGTTTAACCAGTTTTTGCACTTTTCTCATAACTCTATGGAGACGATTTTGATTTTGGGCAGACTGTGTGATTGCACCATACATCGGTTTCCTCAGTAGAAGGCCAAAATCATTTTGACAGTTGGGTCTCATTTGCACAAGGCCTATGAGCACTGAACCACAATCACAGAGGGCTTGAAGGATGGGGCAGGGGGAAGGTGAGCAGTGGTTCTCAAACTGTTTTGTCCATGGATCACTTAGGCAGGGCAGTTGTATATTGTAACAGTAACATAAATGTTGCTTATAAAACGACATTGTTGTTGCCTGCGCTTATGACGACTGGTGCTGCGCATGTGGGAGCCAGTCTTGGTTGTGTGACGTCACGCAAGTCATAGGGATGAGGTTTCTGGTCTTTTCTCTCATATGGCCTCAGCTGTGGTATTGTACACTAGTGACTTGGATTTTGGACTAGCCCGCAGACCACCTGGAGGACCCTCACAGACCACCAGTGCTCTGCGGATCACACTTTGAGAACCAGTGAAGCAGAAAGAAACTGGCAACTTCTCACTGTAGCTAATATAACTGAAGTACAAGAACAAATAGAAGAATACACTTAAATCCATTAAGCGCAGTTCTTCCATAGACAATTATTACATGATCTACAATCAATGTATGAATTGTGTACAAAACAGTGGTTTGTGTATGCGTGTCAGAAAAATGACCAGAAGAGTGACTATCTTTTATTGTGTGCCAGTAGGCAAACTGCTATAAACTTAAAATTACTAAATTCTGCTGTTTTACTTTAAACCTGTCAGATTGGTTAAGAACCCATTATTATAACAACAACATTAAATTTTTCTATTGGATGAGTTACTAGAAAAAATATCATTCTTAAAACATCAGTATTAAAGTTTAAAGTATTTACTGAGAAGAATACATTGTTGAGATCAAGATATGTGCATTTTTATATTTGGTAAGAACATGTTTGAAAGAAAAGTACATTAGTGAGATTACCTAAATACAAATCTAACAACAGACTGCTAAGAATTCTGTTCAGGTTTCTCTGCAGCATGAGAGAAGGGAAAACGTGATTAATGAATGACCTACACTATGATGATCACTAATAGGGAGCTTTTACTCATCAGATGAAACAAGTGAATAATTGAATCATTCACATGGTTAAATTGAATCCCAATTAAGATTCAGCTTTGATGCTCACAATATCTCGTTAAGTAAACAAGTGCAGTAGCATGTTGCTAACCAGTTATTGAACAGAAGTGTACAAAATGGGAGTTGTTAATTTACATAATTATAAAAGAGTTGTGTTCCAGCTAACAATCATTCTGAATTTTTTTTTAAAAAGCTATTTATTTTATTTTTCCTGTTTATATGCCAGATAATATATATGATTATCCTGCAAATTTAAAAAGTCAACATTTTTTGGTTTTACTTCATATAGGTCTATTTTCAATTACCTAAATATTATGCCATTTCTGTAGGAAATAGTGGAGATAATAGATTCATGGAGAGAGTAATTGATTAAATATATTCAGGGAGTGATCAACATAAAGGAGGGGAATAGCAAGTCAACAGCAACATTTATAAGGGCAGCAAAAAGCTTCTTTAAGCATGTGAAAAGGAAAAGATTAGCAAGGACAAATGTAGGTCCATTACAGGCAGAGACAGGAGAATTTGTGGTGGAGAATAGGGAAATGACGGAGAGACTAAACAATTACTTTGTGTCTGGCCTCATAGAGGAAGATAGAGAAAATCTCCTAGAAATACTAGGAAACCAAGGGACTTGTAAAAATAAGGAACTGGAAGAAATTAGTATCAATAAAGAAGTAGTACTCGAAAAATTAATCAGATAGAAAGTTGATAATTCCCCTGGACCAGATGAGCTACGTCTCAGAGTATAAAGGAGGTAGCAATAGAGGTAGTGGATGCATTGGTGGTTATCCTTCAAAATTCTATAGATTCTGGAAGGGTTCCTGCAGACCGACAAGTAGCAAATGTAACCCCACTATTTAAGAAGGGAGCGAGAGAGAAAATGGAGAACTACGACCTGTTAGTTTGACGTCAGTAGTAGGAAAAATGTAAGGATCTATTTTAAAGGAAGTGATAACTGAACATTTGGAAAATAATGATATGATTGGGAGGCGTCAACATGGATTTATGAAAGGGAAATCATATTTGACAAACCAGTTGGGAGTTTTCTGAGGATGTTACTTATAGCAAAGGTAAAGGAAAACCAGTGGGTGTGGTGTATTTGGATTTTCAGAAAGTTTTTGATAAGGTCCCACACAGGAGGTTAGTAAACAAAATTAGAGCACATGGGATTGGGGGTAATTTACTGCCATGGATTGAGAATTAGTTAATAGACAGAAAGTATTCTCAGGATGGCAGGCTGTTACTAGTGGGGTACCTCAAGGATCAGTGCTTGGGTCACAGCTGTTCACAATCTACATAAATGATTTGGATGTGGGGGCCAGATGTAATATTTCCAAATTTGCTGATGACACAAAACTAGATGGGAATGGAAGTTGTGAGGAGGATGTAAGGAGGTTCAAGGGATTTGGACAGGCTAAGTGAATGGACAAGAACATGGCAGATGGAATATAATGTGAATAAGTATGAAGTTATCCACTTTGGTAGAAAACATAGAAAGGTAGAATATTTCTGAAATGGCGAGATGTTGGGAAGAGTTGACGTCCAAAGGGACCCAGGTGTCCTTGTTCATGAGTCACTAAAAGCTAGTATTCAGGTGCAGCAAGTAAATAGGAAGGCAAATGGTATGTAGGCCTTCATTGCTAGGGGATTTGAGTACAGGAGTAAAGATGTCTTGCTGCAATTATATAGAGCGTTGGTGAGACTGCACCTTGAGAACTGTGTACAGTTTTGGTCTCCTTTATCTAAGGAAGGATAAACTTGCCATTGAGGGAGTGCAACGGAGGTTCACCAGACTAATCCCAGGGATGGCAGGATTGTCTTATGAAGAGAGACTGCAGAAACTGGGCCTGTATTCTCTAGAGTTTTGAAGAATGAGAGGTGATCTCATTGAAACTTACAAAATTCTTACAGGAGGTGACAGGGCAGATGTGGATAGGATGTTTCCTCTGGCTGGTGGTTCTAGAACTAGGAACACAGTCTCAGAATAAGGGGCCATTTATGACTGAGATGAGGAGGAATTTCTTTACTCAGAGGGTGGTAAATCTTTGGAATTCTCTACCCCAGATGGCCGTGGAAGCTCAATTGTTGAGCATGTTCAAGACAGAAATCAACAGGTTTCTGGATACTAATGACATCAAGGGATATGGGGATAGTGGGAAAAAATGGCATAGAGGTAGATGATCAGCCATGATCTGTTTGAATGGTGCAGCAGATTCGACAGGCTGAATGGCATACTCCTGTTATTTCCTATGTCTGAGAAAGAGTAAAATAAAAGCAAGAATGGTACTGACAGAAGTAGAGGGAATAAAGCTGAAATTCAAAGCTCAAGTGAGTGAAGTGTACTATAATGTTAACATAATTTAGTTACTTATATCATTTGCATTATCATTTATTTAGCACTAGAAGCAGGTTACCTTTAGCAAGTGTGTATGCATTTCTGGCCATGGAAAAAGCAAGGGAAAACCAAGGGGGACTCTGAAGAGCTCAATAATGCAAAGACACTTGGGTTTAATCACAGGTGAGCACTTCAGACCTGTTAAATTTTATTTACAGTTAATATTTTTTGTGTATGCATGTTTAAAATATAGTCTCTTGCTGTGTGTTTCTGGGCCTATTTCACTGGAGCACAGTAGGTAAGATGAGATTTAATATAGGCTTTTAAAATTATGAAGAGTTTTAACATGACAAATAGGGAAAGACTATTTCCTCTGGGTGGGAAATGTGACAAGAGGTCATCAAATTGTGAGGAAACAGTATACAGAAATTTATTGATGCACTGATTGTTAAGAGTATGCCACAGTGGGTGGCTGGCATCTTTTAAGGGAAAAACAGATATTTTTGAAGCCAAGGTACAGGATGTTTTCAACAGGATTGTGAGGTTTTAAAATATGAAGAAATATGTACAAGAAAACCAGAGAAATTGGCCCTTTTAACTGTAAAAATATCTCCAACTGAAAGTATCAAATTAAAATTACTTTATTGGCTAATAGCACTTTCTTCAATAGTTGGTTCATAGTTAACTGCTTCAGAACAACCTGTACACTTTCAACTAGCACAGGTGGCAACAGAGAAAAAAGTGCAATTCCTATTGCACTTTCTGTCCAACAATGCAGTAAACATCACTAGCAACCAAGTATCATGGCTGCTTCAGCAGCGTCTACAAAACATGATGCTGATTGTAATTACATGTCACTCTCAGACTTCCAGCTAAGCAAACATTAAGAACCAGTCGTCTAGGTTTGTTTTCTTTTCGTACTGCAGGCCTGTTTTAATTGAACAATATCTTAACTGAATAATGGAAAGTTTAAGCAGCTTATGACTACATTCTACAAAGATCTCAAAACTGCCTGCAGATAAACTAAACATGTCTGCATTTGAATTAATTTTGTATTAACCTCTACATGCTAAATTATTTTTCTTTCTTTAAAATCAGTGGTTTTGATACCTCACAGCTTAACTGTTACAGTATAAGTCATTATGTTTCCACTAATGTTTTAGCCATATGGAGGCCCCAATGATTGGTAGCACAAATTCAAGAATCCTGTATAAAACAAATGGATTGTCTCACTATTTAAAGCTAAGAATGATGCCTCAGCATTTCTACAAACACATCCAGTTGCTTACTTTTAAAACTATATCAGCGTGGTCAAAGTTACAGCTTTATCAACCAATAACTTGTTAAACCTAGCTGTGTAACTGCATCATACATTTTCTATGTTTTAAAGACAAGTACAAAGGAGCTTTAAGGAAACATTATAATTTTTCTAAATGAAAGTGCTGCTATACATCCAGTTTAGTATCTCTTAATGGACCTTGATTTGCCATTATTTGTAGCAAAAATGTTAACATTGTATTTCTACAAATAGTAATTTGACAACCTAAACATTTTTTTTTGAAAATTAGAAGTGGTCTACAATCTTGCTATCAAGACAGGGTTTTTATTTTGCAAGTGGAAAGATTGGAAAGATTGAAAAGTGTGAAGTTACATGTTTCTGTCCACCTGGATCCTGCCCCAGTTTCCCAGGCAGACTCTCTTATCTGTCATTCCTAGATAGAATTAAAGGAAAAAGAAACAAATGAATTTGGGCCTTATTTTAGAAAAATACTGCCTTCATGACAAATTTAAAGCATATCCTCATTTTGTTTTATAGGAAGCGGATCAATCTAAAAAAATAAAATGTATTCATACATTTTGATCCTTAGGTTGGACCCTCAGATCCTTCTTTCAGATGTGACATTAAAATGTCTGCCCTCTCAGGTGGCCATAAAAGATTCCATGCACTATTTGAAGATGATTAGGGGGTTTATTCCAGTGTCCTGTCCAAAATTTACCCATCAAAAACACCACTAGAACAGATTTTCTGGTCATTTATTTCATTGCTATTTGTGGGACCTTACCGTGCTTTTGGCTGTCATTTTTCCCTACATTACAGCTATGACTGCACTTCAAAATACTTCATGGGTGGGAAGTGCTCTGGATGTTTATCTAAATTGCAAGTTATTTCTTTCTTAGATTCTCAGCAGGTCCAAAGAAATTTCAGGATTCCTGGGCAAACTATTGAGAGAGGAGGAAGAGATGGCGATCAAGATCACTCTTGACAGATGGACATCTATCCGGAATACTCCGCATCGCTACAAGTGAGCAGGCAGACACTGACTACTTGTACAAGCAAAAGAAAAATGTTTGATATCTCGCTAAATCAGTGTTCAACATAGTGACAAGAAAGTAAGTCAATAAATTAATCTTCTCATTTAAAGCCTTTTCACAAAAATGCACATTTGATGTTGTTTTGATTAATAGTAAGATACATTTTTATTGCCTTCACCTTTTCGAAATTGTCTCACCGGCCCCCTGTGTAACAAATTGTAATGTGGTCCCCTCACATATGTGAAAAGGTTGGACACCACTGCTCCAAAGTAGCTAGGTTATTTTAGGCACCCCTGCTCCTAACCTAGCAGCTAGGTTATTTTAAAACACAGGTTCAAAGGCTTGTGTTATGTAAACTTATTTTAAGATGGCAAAAGTCACTTAGGGAATGTCTTGATTTCTAACACAAGCTCAGCGACACATTGAAGGTTGCTGGACTTTTATTTCTATATAAATGTCACAATTCCGATGCTATCCATTTGGAATCGCAGTGTTCCAGAACTTGTTGAAGAGAAAACAGGCAAGAAAATCTAAGGAATCTCCAGAAGTCACCACTGTAAGTTCCTCATGAAGACAAGAGTATGGTGTAATGGGGCTGAATGATAGTGGCAAAAACAGATTTTGCTGACCCATATACAATAGTTGGTAAATACAATGTAACGGATAGCTTTAATAAACCTTAATCTAAAAAAAACCCTTAGCAAATGTAATCACCTCTAAGTCTGCCAAATGATGCTTCACCTCCCGAAGGACGTGGATGAGCTTTCCGGACGATGGTGGGCACTGAGGAAATGGCTTATTTACCTGCACCAGATTCCACCCCCCCTCCCCCCCCCTTTACCCCCCTTCCACCCCCCCCACCCCCCGTCCCCTTCCCTGCTCCACCCTCTCAGCTCACCCCCTCACAACCCCGTCCCAGCCCGCCCCCCCCTCGCACCATCTTCACCCCGCACCCCCTTCCCCTGCACCCCCCCCACCCCCTCCCTCTACCCCTCCCCCTTGCATCCCCTCCTCCCACCGGCACCATCCTACACCTGTGTAGGGGCCCCAACAACCCCACTGCCTTGTGGGCGTCTCGGGAGAGACCAAGGCTAAGGGAGTAAACCCTAACAGAAAATCCGGAGCGGAACCCCGTAGGCGGTCATGTGTCACCTTTGGCATGTTTCCGGCAGTTCCTGCAGCCATACTGGTGCCAAACGTCGTGTCCTGCACTCCTTTGGACCCCACCAGAAAGGCCGAGAGGGGGGTTTTGACGACTGGGCAACTCTCAACCTCCATAAATTTGCCCAGGCATGCGCCATGGAGAGGTCACTCCATAGTTGCCTCACAGCGACTGAAACAACACGGAAGGCAGCAGTTACGGGTTATAAGTCCAGATAAATTGGCGTAGAAACTGGGCGCCACGGGTTGCCTTTGTCGGTGGGAGAGGTCATTGCACCTCACTGGACAGCTACCGCCCGCCTCAAACCGGGCAGCCCCCGGTCAATAAGGTTCTGTCCCGCCACAGTCTGCCTGCTTCAATGGGTGCTTGGAGCTCAGGGTCATTGCCCGAAAGGTGGACTGATACACCGCACCAAACAACATGAAAAAAGGAAAGAAGGTACCAGCCCTTCGCTTTGCAAGCTGGAACGTCAGAACTATGTGTCCTGGCCTGTCGGAAGACCTTACACAAATCAACGATTCTCGGAAGACCGCCATCATTAACAACGAGCTCAGTAGACTCAATGTGGACATTGCAGCACTTCAGGAGACTCGCCTCCCCGCGAGTGGCTCTCTAGCAGAGCAAGACTACACCTTCTTCTGGCAGGGCAGGGATCCTGAAGAACCAAGACAGCATGGAGTGGGCTTCGCCATCAGAAACTCCTTGCTCAGCATGATAGAGCCTCCCTCAAATGGCTCGGAACGCATACTGTCCATCCGACTGCTCACCACCTCTGGTCCAGTACACCTACTCAGCATCTATGCTCCAACACTCTGTTCCGCACCTGAAGCTAAAGACCAGTTCTATGAACAACTCCATAACATCATTAGCAGCATCCCCAACACCGAACACCTATTCCTGCTGGGGGACTTTAATGCCAGGGTTGGGGCCGACCATGACTCATGGCCCTCCTGCCTTGGGCGCTATGGCGTTGGAAGGATGAATGAGAACGGGCAGAGACTGCTTGAGTTGTGTACCTATCATAACCTCTGCATCACCAACTCGTTCTTTCACACTAAACCCTGTCACCAGGTTTCATGGAGGCACCCAAGATCACGTCGTTGGCACCAGCTAGACCTCATTGTCACAAGGCGAGCCGCCTTAAACAGTGTTCAAATCACACGCAGCTTCCACAGTGCGGACTGCGACACCGACCACTCCCTGGTGTGCAGCAAGGTTAGACTCAGACCAAAGAAGTTGCATCATTCCAAGCAGAAGGGCCACCCGCGCATCAACACGAGCAGAATTTCTCACCCACAGCTGTTACAAAAATTTCTAAATTCACTTGTAACGGCCCTTCAAAACACTCCCACAGGGGATGCTGAGACCAAGTGGGCCCACATCAGAGACGCCATCTATGAGTCAGCTTTGACCACCTACGGCAAAAGTGCGAAGAGAAATGCAGACTGGTTTCAATCTCATAATGAAGAGCTGGAACCTGTCATAGCCGCTAAGCGCATTGCACTTTTGAACTACAAGAAAGCCCCCAGCGATTTAACATCCGCAGCACTTAAAGCAGCCAGAAGTACTGCACAAAGAACGGCTAGGCGTTGCGCAAACGACTACTGGCAACACCTATGCAGTCATATTCAGCTGGCCTCAGACACTGGAAACATCAGAGGAATGTATGATGGCATGAAGAGAGCTCTTGGGCCAACCATCAAGAAGATCAACCCCCCGCAAATCTAAATCGGGGGACATAATCACTGACCAACGCAAACAGATGGACCGCTGGGTTGAGCACTACCTAGAACTGTACTCCAGGGAGAATGCTGTCACTGAGACTGCCCTCAATGCAGCCCAGCCTCTACCAGTCATGGATGAGCTGGACATACAGCCAACCAAATCGGAACTCAGTGATGCCATTGATTCCCTAGCCAGCGGAAAAGCCCCTGGGAAGGACAGCATTACCCCTGAAATAATCAAGAGTGCCAAGCCTGCTATACTCTCAGCACTACATGAACTGCTATGCCTGTGCTGGGACGAGGGAGCAGTACCCCAGGACATGCGCGATGCCAACATCATCACCCTCTATAAAAACAAAGGTGACCGCGGTGACTGCAACAACTACCGTGGAATCTCCCTGCTCAGCATAGTGGGGAAAGTCTTTGCTCGAGTCGCTCTGAACAGGCTCCAGAAGCTGGCCGAGCGCGTCTACCCTGAGGCACAGTGTGGCTTTCGTACAGAGAGATCGACTATTGACATGCTGTTCTCCCTTCGTCAGATACAGGAGAAATGCCGTGAACAACAGATGCCCCTCTACATTGCTTTCATTGATCTCACCAAAGCCTTTGACCTCGTCAGCAGACGTGGTCTCTTCAGACTACTAGAAAAGATCGGATGTCCACCAAAGCTACTAAGTATCATCACCTCATTCCATGACAATATGAAAGGCACAATTCAACATGGTGGCTCCTCATCAGAGCCCTTTCCTATCCTGAGTGGTGTGAAACAGGGCTGTGTTCTCGCACCCACACTTTTTGGGATTTTCTTCTCCCTGCTGCTTTCACATGCGTTCAAATCCTCTGAAGAAGGAATTTTCCTCCACACAAGATCAGGGGGCAGGTTGTTCAACCTTGCCCGTCTAAGAGCGAAGTCCAAAGTACGGAAAGTCCTCATCAGAGAACTCCTCTTTGCTGACGATGCTGCTTTAACATCTCACACTGAAGAATGCCTGCAGAGTCTCATCGACAGGTTTGCGTCTGCCTGCAATGAATTTGGCCTAACCATCAGCCTCAAGAAAACGAACATCATGGGGCAGGATGTCAGAAATGCTCCATCCATCAATATTGGCGACCACGCTCTGGAAGTGGTTCAAGAGTTCACCTACCTAGGCTCAACTATCACCAGTAACCTGTCTCTAGATGCAGAAATCAACAAGCGCATGGGTAAGGCTTCCACTGCTATGTCCAGACTGGCCAAGAGAGTGTGGGAAAATGGCGCACTGACACGGAACACAAAAGTCCGAGTGTATCAGGCCTGTGTCCTCAGTACCTTGCTCTACGGCAGCGAGGCCTGGACAACGTATGCCAGCCAAGAGCGACGTCTCAATTCATTCCATCTTCGCTGCCTTCGGAGAATACTTGGCATCAGGTGGCAGGACTATATCTCCAACACAGAAGTCCTTGAAGCGGCCAACACCCCCAGCTTATACACACTATTGAGTCAGCGGCGCTTGAGATGGCTTGGCCATGTGAGCCGCATGGAAGATGGCAGGATCCCCAAAGACACATTGTACAGCGAGCTCGCCACTGGTATCAGACCCACCGGCCGTCCATGTCTCCGTTATAAAGACGTCTGCAAACGCGACATGAAATCGTGTGACATTGATCACAAGTCGTGGGAGTCAGTTGCCAGCATTCGCCAGAGCTGGCGGGCAGCCATAAAGACAGGGCTAAATTGTGGCGAGTCGAAGAGACTTAGTAGTTGGCAGGAAAAAAGACAGAGGCGCAAGGGGAGAGCCTACTGTGCAACAGCCCCAACAAACAAATTTCTCTGCAGCACCTGTGGAAGAGCCTGTCACTCCAGAATTGGCCTTTATAGCCACTCCAGGCACTGCTTCACAAACCACTGACCACCTCCAGGCGCGTATCCATTGTCTCTCGAGATAAGGAGGCCCAAAAGAAAAGAATCTATGATGAACTGTCTACGATTCCTTCACAAAATCCATCCTGTGTTGCAGTTTTAAAAACTGTCAGGGAAGACATAGTAAAAAATTATGTTTCAATGACCATGTTAGAAACTGTCATTCCCTGATTTTTATTTTGCTGCGAATTATATTAAAGGACAAGTTTTACAAGTATGTCAAAGATCAGTAACTGCAATGTGCATCATTTACTATCCAGTTTCAGGGCAGATAACCTGAATGGCCAATGTCATTTGAAAGTTATCTGTATTGTATAATTACATTACGCTAAAAGTGCACCTTCGCTTACAGGTAAGAGATTTGGCTTGGACATAAATTGGTTAGTCTAGAGTAGAATCTTAGAGAGTGAATAAACATTTTGTAACTGAACAATACATGCAGTTGCAACTGCTCAACATTTTGCAGAAAAACTTGTTAATAATCATCTTGTCAGAGTTGAATTGGAATCAACAGTGATAGACAGATATAGACATAAGTGAATTAAAGAGAATTGTCTTATTGGAGGAACTGAAGGGTGCTCTTTATTTGTAATTGTGTTTGTCTAATTTTGTCACTAGCTTTGGTGAGTAAATGACATTTTTTCCATGAGAGATGCTGTTGTTTCTGTATTTTAGAATCCAGGACCTAGTTCAGCAGTCTGTCAAGATGAATAAACTATTCTTGGCTACCAACCGTTAATCTCTGTCTCCCTTTCTGTCCCACTCTGCTTTTGTGTTTTACATAACTTTTCTGAAGTACTATCTGCTCCATCCTATAAAATTCTCCTAATTTGGAGATCACTGCCCTTTTGTTGGCTGCCCTGTCTTCAAACATATATTACAAACTGGTGGAGAAGTTGCACAAACATTGACCATCATGCGTTAAATTGTCTTGTGACAATAGCAGTGAGAGAAATGGTCCACCTTTCTATTGCTGATTTTTCTACCGCCTCACCTCAATAACCACAATAACAATCCTCTCCTTGAGGTTAATGGTTTATTGGATGAATTTGCATTCCTGACACAGTGTGAATCCACAGAGGTCATCCAATAAGGTGCATCTACCACCCCATGACATAGTGTAGCTAGCTCTATTCTTTCAACATAAGTAATTTGCACTGGCATTGCATACTATTTTGCTTGCTAGCTAACTAATACAGTTGTGCTACTCTCCATTGATGTTTGTATGCTTAGCTACTTTATTTATAGGGAGAAATGTGCATTAAATTGGACTGCGTTTTGATGGCATTAGATTGGCTATACACTTTATATACAGATTAATTGCCCACATGTTTATGGCTGAGTCAATAATTTTGTCAAATGTCTGTGGTGCAACATATCAATGCCTATCCCTGAGCAACAGAGGAGTGCATTATGAGGACCATTTGGAGAACTTTGGAATAAAAACAGAAAATGCTGGAAACACAATGGGTTGAATGACCTCCTTCTGTGCCGTAATGACTCTTTTACTCAGCAGGTCTGGCAGCATCTGTGAAGAGAGAAAAAGAATTAATGTTTCAGGTCTGTGACCTTTCACCAGACCTGAAACATTAACTCTGTTTCTCTCTCCACAGATGCTGCTGAACCTGCTGAGGATTCTCAGCATTTTCTGTTTGTATTTCAGATTTCCAGCAGCCACAGTATTTTGCTTTTGTATTATTGGAGAACTTTTCAGCCTGGGAAGGAGGCTACTTGGAAGTAACCTAATAGAGATGCATAACCTAGTGAACAATATGCAAAAGGTAGGTTCAGAAAATCATTTCTAATTAAACCACACCAGTCAGACAATGGAACAGAGGTTCAAACTAGTAACAGTCAAATTTAGGAATAATGGCTGGAATTTTACGTTGGGTGGGTGACCCCACCCACTGGCCAAAAAGTCAGGAACGCTGGGCCTGGGAGACACACTATGACTTTACATGGCCCAGCCCTTAATTGGCCGCGGGCGCAGCTTCCACCCCTGAGGCAGGAAGTCCCGCCTCCAAGAGCTGCTGGCCACCAGCAGCTCTTAGTCCTAGCATGCCACTGGGAGCGGTGGCCACTGCCAGGACTGCAGCCAGGGAGAGGAGCAAGAGGGATGCCGGCCCTGGAGAAAAGGTACGTTTGTGAGGCCTCCCAGGCCCTTAAGTAGTAGTTAATTGGCCATTTAAGGGGCTTAATTGGCTTGGTGGGTGGGCCATTCCTCGCTGCCACCCCTCTTAAAATTGCAGTGGGGGCGGGAAGGCAACGGAAACAGCACCCCCCCACCTCCCACTTAATTTTACGACAACCACACCTCCAGCCCACTACTTGGGCGGTGGGGGGGGCTAGTGGGGGTGTAAATTTCGGGCCAATGTGAAGAAATCCTTCACATAAGGGATAATTAGCATGTGGAATGATGTCCAGTTAATGGAATGGAGTGGAGATGACAATCTTGGAATTATTCAAGCAACAACTGCATGCTGTGATGGGGAAACTAGGATCTTTCTGGAAGGATAATCTAAAATGAGCCTTTTTCATATTTGTCAGTTATTTTGTGAACTTTTCAAATTAGTTTTGTACTGCTTAATCAAATTCTGATCTTGGCTATCAAGTCAATCACATTTTTCCTAAAGGTGCAGAAGTATACGAAAGGACTTCTAAAAGTTAACGGGAGCGCCAAGTCAAAGAACAGTGCAGTGTAGAACTGCTATTGCACAATACGGCAAATATCTGAAGCAAAACTGAGATCAGAATATTATTGTAATTTTGTAGCATATCTGCATGAGGCAAGCTTGTTTGTTAATAAGTGAAACAAAGATTTACAATGTACTGTGCCAAAATTGACATTTGTTTACAACATTGATATTTGATTATAATCTAACTTTAATTTATTCAAAATGTCAAGACTACCAAGCAATATTTCTTCAGCAATCCTACAGCACCATCAACTTTTGTTACCTTGATTATTAGAACTCCCTATTTTGAAAACAGTTTGGGTATTTATAATATATAAAAATCAGAAAATGCTGCCCATACTCAGCAGGTCAGGCAGAATCTGTGGAGGAAGAAACAGAGTTAACATTTCAGGCCTTCCCACCCTACCGTCAATTGAGGGGTTTAAGGGGTCAGGACATATTGAGAGAGTGGTTAGTAAAGCATATGGAATCTTGGGCTTTATAAATAGAGGCATTGAGTACAAAAGCAGGGAAGTTATGCTGAACCTTTATGAAGCTCTAGTTAGGCTCCAACTGGAATACTGCAGGCCTCCCACAGAAGGCGCGATATGGGGTTCTCGTCAGCGTTTTTGCCAGAGGTCAAGACCCCCATTGCCCGGATAAAATCCCGGCCTATGTCTGCAAAGGTCATTATTAGTCCAACTGGTTGAAAAAGGTGGCAATTAACATTGAATAGGGCCTTTAGGCATTTCCAATGCTTTCTTCAAGGCTGGTTCAGTCATTAGCAGTCACTACGTATATTCGCAGTACAGGAGAGGTCATCTGACCTCCTACTCCATTTTGCCTTGTAGCAAAAATATGTCCATTTTTGGAGGCTAATTCATCAGTTCATTTTTATAGTTCATAATTGCTCCGAGTGAGCGTGAGAGGTTCTATATGTTTCTGCCATCAGCATTGGGCTGCAATATAGCTGAATTTTCAACTAGAAAAAGAGAATTGATTTGATATTCAATCTTAACAGATCAATAACCTTCCGCTGCACTATAATTAGAGAATGCTTTGAAAAATATTCAATAGCCATTAAAGCGAGGTTTACAAGCTGTGCAGATAAATACATGCTAACTTAAATATTAATAAAGCATGTGGTTGCATTGCTAGCCAAATTAACACAAGAAGAGTGTGCTGATTTTTATTGCCATGCAGATTAGGGTATAGTGGGCTTTTCTGTGCTAGCCTATCGTATCTTTCAGATGCCTTCAAATGAGGGAGATAAAAAGTCCACAAATATTAAAACAACAAGAGCAGGGATTAGGTGAGAATTAAATTTGATTTGGGCTTCAGTCCAGTGCAGACCAGCAATCACTCTGCCATTCAGCACCAGTTTTGGTACAAGTTTATTTATTTATCGATACAGCACTGAAACAGGCCCTTCGGCCCACCGAGTCTGTGCCGACCAAGAACCACCCATTTATACTAACCCTACAGTGATCCCAAATTCCCTACCACCTATCTACACTAGGGGCAATTTACAATGACCAATTTACCTATCACCTGCAAGTCTTTGGCGGTGGGAGGAAACCAGAGCACCTGGCGAAAACCCACGTGGTCACAGGGAGAACTTACAAACTCTGCACAGGCAGTACCCAGAATTGAACCCGGGTCCCTGGAGCTGTGAGGCTGCGGTGCTAACCACTGCGCCACCCCAAAGAGCAGGGATGAGGTGAGAATTAAATTTGATTTGGGCTTCAGTCCAGCGCAGACCAGCAATCACTCTGCCACTCAGCACCAGTTTTGGTACAAGTTTAGTTGCTCCCTCATTTTGTAATATTCACCCTTTTACAAATTAGTTATTGAATTATAACACAAATTGACCCTGAAAATTTCCGAGAAACAAAAAAATGTGAAAAGCCTTTTGACAAGGAAAAGTATGCTGCCATGAACAGTTTAAACATTTCTTTTTCTACAAACTACTTCATAAATCAAGTCTGCAAGCCATTGAAACTGAACCCCTAATAACAAATATAAACTTCTGGCAACCAGTATGGGAAATAAGAGACTTTGTTACAGCAGTGATATAAATATTTTAAGATAATTTACTCACAGTTAAAACTGCACATTCATCTGTCTCAAAGAAGGTTATTTTGAAATATCTAATAAAACAAAACTATTTCCAGCTCCTTTGAATTTCTAGATTTGCTCCCTTTACACTTTTTAATCACTTCAGTAGTACGGAAACATTTCCTCAGTAGAACAAATTCTTACCAGATTAACCTTCAATTTTGCCATAATCATCAGTGTAAGTTCCCCACAGGACCTGAACAAGTGCTAGCAAGCTGCCTCTGAGCCGTTCAACCTCTGTGGGGTGGCAACCAGCCATCTGCCTCTTTACACTCGTTTCGGCTGGGCAGCAACCTGGTGAAACGTTAATGTTCAGTTCCAAACATTAAGGTCGACTGAGCCTCCCATGGCTTCCATATCAAAACCCATGTCTTGCTTATTTAACCCTACTGAGCTCTATGGAGAGTTCAACCTTCTACCTATATTTATTCCTATGACCTCCATCCATTGTTTACCTGTTTTTTGAACATTCAACATAGAGTTAACTGCCTTTCAGAGGGTATGTTCTACTTAGCCACTACTCTGAGGTGTGGTGGGAGAATGGGGTTACTATCTAGTCTTACTTAAATGTTGTTGATTCTAAAATAAAAACAAGAAATGCTGGATATACTCAGCAGGTCTAGCAGCATTGTGGAGAGAGAAGCAGAGTTAACGTTTCAGGTCAGTGACCCTTCAGAACAAGCAAATATTAGAAATGTAAAAGGTTATAAGCAAGTAAAGCAGGAGTGGGGCAAGAGATAACAAAGGAGAAGGTGTAAATAGGACAAGGTCACAAAATAGCTGACCAGAAGGTCTTGCAGCAAAGGCAAACAATATGTTACTGGTGTGTTGAAACACAAAGCATTAGTACAGATAGGGTGTTAATGGACTGAAAATTGAACAGTCACAAGTACAAACCGGAAAAAAACAATGGGTGAACAAACGAAGATGAAATAAAATAAAATAAACACAAAAATATATAAAAAAAGGGAAAAAGAGAAAAAACGAAAAATAATTAAATGGGGGGGCCTGAAATTATGCTCTGAAATTATTGAACTCAATGTTCAATCCGGCTGGCTGTAGTGTACCTAATCGGTAAATGAGATGCTGTTCCTTGAGCTTGCGTTGATGTTCACTGGGACACTGCAACAATCCCAGGACAGAGATGTGAGCATGAGAGCAGGGGGAGTGTTGAAATGGCAAGCAACCGGAGCTCGGGGTCCTGCTTGCAGACTGAGCGGAGGTGTTCCGCAAAGCAGTCACCCAGTCTGCCTTTGGTCTCCCCAATGTAGAGGAGACCACATTGTGAGCAGCGAATACATTATACTACATTGAAAGAAGTACAAGTAAATCGCTGCTTCACCTGAAAGGAGTGTTTGGGGCCTGGGATAGTGAGGAGAGAGGAGGTAAATGGGCAGGTATTGCACCTCCTGCGATTGCAGGAGAAAGTGCCATGGGAAGGGGACGAGGTGGTGGGGGTAATGGAATGGACCAGGGCGTCACGGAGGGAACGATCTCTTCGGAATGCTGACAGGGGAAGGGAGGGGAAGATGCGTTTGGTAGTGGCATCACGTTGGAGGTGGCAGAAAATGATCCTTTGGATATGGAGGCTGATGGGGTGGAAAGTGAGGATAAGGCAAACCCTGTCGCAGTTCTGGGAGGGAGGGGAAGGGGTGAGGGTAGAGGTGCGGGAAATGGGCCGGACACAGTTGAGAGCCCTATCGACCACAGTGGGGGGAATCCTTGGTTGAGGAAAAAGGAAGACATATCAGAAGCGCTGTCATGGAAGGTAGCATCATCAGAGTAGATGTGTCGGAGACGGAGAAACTGGGAGAATGGAATGGAGTCCTTTCAGGAGGCAGGGTGAGAAGAAGTGTAGTCGAGGTAGCTGTGGGAGTTAGTGGGCTTATAATGGATATTAGTAGACACCCTATCACCAGAGATGGAGTTAGAGAAGTCGAGGAAGAGAAGGGAAGTGTCGGAGATGGACCATGTAAAGGTGAGAAGGATGGAAATTAGAAGCAAAGTTGTTAAAGTTTTCCAGTTCGGGGCGGGAGCAGGAAACGGCACCGATACAGTCATCAATGTACTGGAAAAAGAGTTGGGGGAGGGGGCCTGAGTAAGACTGGAACAAGGAATGTTCGACATATCCCACAAAAAGACAGGCATAACTAGGACCCATGCTGATACCCATTGCAACACCTTTTACTTGAAGGAAGTGAGTGGAGTTGAAGGAGAAGTTGTTCAATGTGAGAACGAGTTCAGCCAGGCGGAGGAGGGTGGTGGTGGATGGGGATTGGTTGGGCATCTGTTCAAGGAATTGTTAATTCTAAACCTCTTATTGTTCTGCGTTCTAAGTTAAATAGCCTACATACATCTACAAAGTTTCTGTCTTTCAACATTTCATTTCTCCCCTCAAATTGTATTTTTCTGGTTACCAAATATGTAAAACAGGATAGGTAGGTTATATCTCTGTGGATCATTTATGCCTATTTTGAACAGTAAGCATACAAAAAGGCCTTATCTATAAACCTCACTTTTTCTGCAGATGGCACAAACTTGTATCATCATGGATTTCATTTATCTCCAATATGGTGTGCCAACAGTGCCAAGAAGAAAAAACTTAAATGTCTCTCTAACCACAGAAGACAATTAAACAGAAAGCTTAAAATTACAATCATAATTCAGCCGCACTGACAATATTTTACATATGCAACACTTCAGTTCCAATCGGACTGATGCCATTAGAGATCCATATGAGAGTTTTATCATCTATTCCTAAGATCTTGCAGCATATTTTCCTGGCTAGATAATCATACAGAGCATTTTAAATGAAATTCAGTATGATATTTGTTAGGGAAGGTGGGGGTGCGCGCATGTGTACACAACCTGCTTACAGGGTGGGAGAGTCAATGATATATTTCTTCTAATCGCTAATCTTGCTGGGAAACATTAGTTTGAATTTAAGTTTATTTTGCTTTGTGTGCAGAAAAATGTTTGAAAATTAGTATTTAATGACATGCCTTGATATTATGTATCATGTATGTAAATGAGATGACACTGAAGAGAACAATATAAGCACCTACAACAAAAGTGATATTAAAAGATTTTGTTTCCTTCTAATAGACACCAGATAAACTGGTAATTAAAAGTGAGACACACTTTGCTTGGGCCATAAAATTTAAGTGCGTATATACATCATACGTAAAATCACTTTCCATACCAGAGTATATGTAACATTCTGAAATATATTTACATTATATGAAAAGGCAAATATATTATGTTACTCTACTAGAAATTGAGAGTACAATATCACAATACTGAAAGTGCAGTACTGTTAATAACAAAGTGGGTGTCTCAGACAATTGTCCGTTGTAACATAAAAGTTTATTTAGAAATTACAATTTAGAGTCATCCAAGCATGTGATGCTGTTACCACACAACATTAACATTGTTAATTGTAATGACAATTGCCCATTCTACACCCACCTTTCCAAGCTAACAATTATTGCCTTTAACAGTCAATCTTTGAGAACTGTTACTACACCAATAAACGTCGCTACCAATGTTTGTTCAGCATATTTTCCTAGTATCAAAAAAGATTATTTGCAAGGTGAATATTTGTTAGTATAAATGAAAACCATCAATGTTGTTTGAAGAAATAATGTGCCAGAAAATGAAGCTGAAACCAATAAGCACAGCAATATTACAGAGAAAAGCCCTAAAACTATCTGGCTAGCTTGGCAACTCTGGTAAGTGTTTTTTTTTGTGAAACTTGTTTCAAACTGTGATTCCCATACTGGAGAATTGATCAGTTTGTATTTAGAATATGAAAGGTGTGGGCCCACAAATTCAGTTACACCCGAAAGCGTGCACGCAGGGACCGGATAATATGGAGATAAATCGGTCAGTGGTAAGAGAGGAGGTCGACCTTCCCGATGATGCACCATTACTCAATCTTACTGTTGCAATCACTAGCTCAGATAATGGCACCAGACAAGCTTTAAAGCCTAAACTAGAGAGGTTATCATGAGGTAAATCACCCGAGACAAGTGTGGAGGAGCAATGGCAGGGGGGACTGGATGCCATAGCTGCTCACAAGATCACATGCTAGCTCTGCTGCAGTGGACTCAGATGCTGACTTTGAGGGCTTAGGCTATCGAAGAAGCTGACGAGTGTATACAACAGGAAATGCTATGTGCACTTGACAGCCTGCCCGCTAGCTAATGCGTAATATTACAGAGCATGGAGGAGTCCAGCTCCAACTTATGTCAAGGTTTCGTGCAGAGTTTGGTGATCATTTTGCCCAACGTGGACAGTGCGGTCAGCTCGATCAACACAACATTGACACTTACCGTCAGGAACTTCACCTGACAGCCTGACAGCTATCATGGTGGCTCAGACGTTTGCCACTTTGGCTTGGGGTTCATAAGCAGAGTCCTAGGAATGCTGAGGCACAGTCCCAAGTGTCTGGCCTAGGCAGCACAGGAGATGCACCTGTGGCCTACTCTCAAGATGACTGCTCCCCTGCCACTCACTCAACCAATGCCATTGTTAATGCCACACAGTCAGTTCAGCCAGCTCAATGGCCCACACTAAGATGCTGCAGACTGCAGTCAGGCCTCAAGCCCCACAGCTACTCAAGGGCACCCATTACAACCAACTGAAGTGCCTTCAATAGAAGCCGAGTAGCCTTCCACCTGTCAATTTGTAGGTACTAAGGAAACACGAGGATAGATTAGATTGATTAGATTAGAGATACAGCACTGAAACAGGCCCTTCGGCCCACCGAGTCTGTGCCGAACATCAGCCACCCATTTATATTAATCCTACACTAATCCCATATTCCTACCAAACATCCCCACCTGTTCCTATATTTCCCTACCACCTACCTATACTAGTGACAATTTATAATGGCCAATTTACCTATCAACCTGCAAGTCTTTTGGCTTGTGGGAGGAAACCCACACAGACACAGGGAGAACTTGCAAACTCCACACAGGCAGTACCAGGAATCGAACCCGGGTCCCTGGAGCTGTGAGGCTGCGGTGCTAACCACTGCGCCACTGTGCCGCAGTGTGAAAGGGGCAGGCAGGACAAGCACTAAGGGCTTGCACAAGGGTGACTTATTGGACGGGATTTCAAATAGTGAGGTCGGGAATGGGGGCAGGCGATGACTTAAACCCACCACTAGGGCAGGCGTGCCTGTTTCCCGATGTGAAACCAGCACGCTCAGATTTTAAATGGTGCCTTTGGGAGCAGGAATAAGCAACTCACTGTGTAATTGGCCAATTAAGCACACCAACGAGCTTGTTGGCCGCTCATTTAAGGGCCCAACTTGGATTTTGGTTCACAGGGGCAGGTTCGACACACCATTGGAACCATGGCAGGGAGGACATGGCGGTGACATAGTAGGGAGCAATCTGGAATGGCAGGACAGAGGAAAGAGGCAACATTGAAGGAGGAAGGCTGAGAGATGGGTCTGATTCACAGGCAAGTAGTTGTGCTCAGTGATAAGAAATATCCTGCATATCTTTGCACTCTTGACGAGGGCTTTTTGGGGTGGGTGAGGTGGGGTAGTTCAGGCAGACTCCAAAGTCCAAAGCCAACTAAGGAAGAGCATAAGAGGAAATGGGATCAAGCTTCTTCAAGCTTCTGACCAGCGATGAGGAGCAGCATCTGCCGGAGCAGAGGCAGACCCTGGACAACAGGGACGCATGGGTCAGGAAGGAGGGGTTGGAAGTTTCCAGAGTCTGCACCTAACACAACCTTCACCAGCACACTCCATTGCTCTGCCAATCCTCACTTTCCATTCTCCTGCATTTCGCCAACATGAAATAGAAACACACAAGTCAGCCTTAGTGCAATAACTTTCCCAGTGCTTTATAGCTTAACAGTTAAGTATTATTCACTAAATCATGGAATTGTTACAGCACAGAAGGTGGTCATTCGGCCCATCGTGTCTGCACTGGCTCCCCGAAGGGGCAATTTACCTAGTGCCACTCCCCCACCTTCTCCCCATAGCCCTGCACATTTTTCCTTTTTAGATAACAATCCAATTCCCTCTTGAATGCCTTGATTGAACCTGCCTCCACCACAATCTCAGTACATTCCAGATCATAACCACTCGCTGCGCGAAAAAGATTTTCTTCATGTTGCCATTGTTTCTTTTGCCAATTACCTTAAATTTGTGCCCTCTGGTTCTCGATCCTTCCATCAATGGGAACAGTTTTTCCCTAGCTACTCTGCCCACACCCTCCATGAATTTGAATACCTCTATCAAATTTCCTCTCAACTTTCTCTCTCCATGGAAAAAAGTCCTAACTTCTCCAATCTATCTACGCAACCTACGTTCCTCATCCCTGGAACCATTCTCATGAATCTTTTCTGCACTCTCGCTAAAGCCTTCACATCTTCCACATGTACACTCAGGCCCCTCTGCTTTAAACACCCCAGTGACTCTCAAAGTGACATTATCAACGCGGTGACCTCCGATGATGGCAACTCCCCTGAGGTGCTCCCCATGTGGCTGAGGATGAGGTGGAGGCAGATTGCTTGCTCGTGCCTGTCTGGGATTGAGATGCCCATGCTGATTGTCCTCATCATGGAGGAGCCGGGTGGGGAGCACCTCCAAAGGCTGCTGCACCAGCAATGTTACAGGGGCAGCCTCTGTCACAGGACGTGATTCCACAGATGCTTCATCCGTCAGAGAGGCCTTGGGGGTGGATGATAAAGCCCTGTGAGGGGTGGCTCCCTCATCACCATGTCACCTTCTCAGCCCTTTAATGATACACTTGGTCACTGGAGGAGACCACCAGCTGGGGCTCAGCTGGCATCCACTTCATGCTTCTCTGCACTATTTATGCCACTGACTAGTCAAAGCTGCTGAGTCTGGCATGCATCCTGTGCACGTCAATGTGCTGTCTCTGCATCCACTCTGAGTGATGCTGCACATGGCTCTCCAAGAGGTAGGCCACTCTCTCAAGGGAGGAGCTAATGCACTCAAAGCACTGATTCACTGTGGAGCACATAAAATGAATGGACTCCTCACATCTCATTCCACGGTTCCACAGAGTTTCAGGTAACTCTGACATGTGGGGACACATCTCACGCTGGTTCTCCAGGTAGAGCTGCTTGTTTCGTGACTCCCTACGCTCTGCATCTCCGTCCTGTTGAGCAGTGCTGCGCCTGTCCTCCATCCTCCGAGGGGCGCTGGCCACAGCCGACTCTACTTCCCCTGAATCCTCCTGCTCTGAAGTGACGTGTGATTCACCCTATGCCACCTTCTCCAACAATGCACGAGGACCCACTGAGACGCGAGTGGCTGCGCTGGTGGAGGGTATGCTGGTAAGATGTGATGGTACAGTTCCAAGGTCTGCTGGCCTTTATGTGAGAGACATAAGAGAAGATCGTGATGAGAGATTGGGATACTCAACAGATGCCTTTGCTGCTTAAAATAACAAGATGACAGCTTATGCATTGACAGCTCATTGCATGGGGGAGCATTGCCATGCATTCCCCAAGCATGGAGATGTTGAGATCTTTTCACCCCGTCTGCGGCAGGCTCCCGCTTCTCTGTCTCCAGTGTTCATGTGGCTGGACATTCTGGACACATCAAGGACCTGCTCCTCAAATTGCGTCAGTACTGCAAGCTGGGACACTGCACCATCAAGGCATGCCCTTATGTTCTCCCAAGTGTTTGGCCTGCAAGGTGAAGAACGATGCTGTTAGCCTCCCTCTCTCTCTACTTGCAGCTTCTCATTCACAGATGATATTGCAGTCTGCAGTCCAGCCTCCTGACCAGCGGCACTCGGGTTCTAACCTATGCTTATAGGTCAGCAAGGCACCTGAGCACACCCCTCCCCCATAATGAGGGGAACTCTATGCACCCTCAGGATGCCTCTTCTCTTTTGCACTCCGGTGACTGCGGACCCAGAGAAATACCAACTGGGTCTCTCTTGGCATTCACCTTGACAGACCTAAGAAGGTAACTGAAGCATTTCAGGCACTGCACCCAGCTCCCCCTCGCCATTTCTCTGCTGTTGACCTCATGTGTCATCTCCAGCCAAGACCTGGTAAGTCTTTCAGACCTTCTGTTGCCGCTGGCAGGGAAGAGAATGCTCCTGCGCACAGTCACTACCTCCAGCGAGTTGTCAGCAAAACAGGGGGCTGCCCTGGCAGGAGAGCCTTCCCCGCCCACTGTCCTCCGCTCAAGTTGTGCTTCCATTTTTTGGACAAACAGCAGCCGCCCATCGTTTAAACCAAGTCTGCTGCTGCCTCAGTCCCACTTCCTTCCTGCATCCGCTGCTGTTAAATGGGCGGCGAATGCGACTCTAGGTCAATTAAGCTCTTGCTGATTATAAATTGCAATGTGTCTAGGTTTCCGCATCAATGCAGGGTCAGAACCTGCAAGCCATCACGATGTCAGGATTCCAACCCACAATTTGAAGTCCCACCCATTATTTGTTCACTTTTTTTCCCCTTTCTTAATTGTTAGATGGAGATGGAATTGAATTATTTGATAAATTTGATTTTGTTCTGGATTTGGTGGTGTTTATAATTGGTACTGAAGTGAGGGCAAGGCACATAGGTTGGATTGATGGAAGACAATTTGTGGTAGTAAAGACAGTGGTGAAAAGGATTGTGGTACTGTTGATGTATTAGGGAAGGGATGAATGATTTTGGTGAAGTGCTCTTCGATGAGCTGGTCATAGAGCACTGGCAGCTAGGACACTAGAGGCGATACCTCTCCTCCTCTTCATACTTCTCTTGTTGCACTTCATGTTGCCCATCAGGTGCTAACAGTTGGTCCCTCATGATGGCAAATTTGAGATGCATGCAGCAAACAACCACAAATGTGGATACCCACATAGGGGTGTACAGCAAAGCTCCTTTGGAATGATCCAGGCAGCAGGTGCAATACTTGAGCATTCCAATTGTTTGATCACATTTCCCTTGGTGGCGCGATTCATGTTATAGACTAGCTCTGCAGGTGTGTCAAGTTCCAGACAAGATTCATGAGCCATGTCCAGAGGAGATATCCCTTGTTATCAAGTAGCTAGCCTGTAACTCAACAGCCTGGTTGAAATAAAGACAGCACAGAGGACTGGCTCAGGATAAATGAGTTATGACTGATGCCAGGATACAGGGCCCAGACCTGCATGATTCATGCTGTCAGCCAGGGCTCAGTTTGCACACTTACCTCTGGGTCAGAAGGTTGTGGGTTCAAATCCCACTCCAGAGACTTGAGCACAAAATCTAGGCTGGCAATCCAGTGCAGTACCAAGGAATGCTGCACTGTCTGAGGTGCCATCTTTCAGATGAGATGTTAAAACAAGGCCTCATCCACCTTCTCAGGTGGATGTAAAAGATCCTATGGTGCGATTTAAATAACAGGGAGTTCTTGACTGTGTTCTGGACAATGTTTATCCCTCAATATCACTAAAACAGATTGCCTTCAGCATTATATTGCTGTGAGCAAATTGGCTGCCACATTTTCTACATTATAACAGTGGCTACGTTTCAAAATAACTTTATTAACTGTAAAGCACTTTGGGATATCCTGAGGTTGTGAGAGGCACTATATAAATGCAAGATTTTCTTTTCTTTTATGATGTGCTGTAGTTGCAAACCAGCTTTGGGGGAATGGAATCATTTACAATTGATAAAAATGCCAGTCTGGTGATAGGGATTACTCCATGGGTAACAAGATATAGATGTTTCTCCTGGCGAAGAGAGCCATAATGATGACTGTAATAGATCAGTGGACTACAAACTGCAAGATGTCTCTTCCTGCAACCTAAAAGGAGTCTGTGGCATAAAAGTTGAGGGCCATGGTGATCTTGACAGCCACAGGCAGTTCT
The DNA here is from genome assembly GCF_036365525.1 of Heterodontus francisci. NCBI lineage: Eukaryota > Metazoa > Chordata > Chondrichthyes > Heterodontiformes > Heterodontidae > Heterodontus > Heterodontus francisci. The sequence goes on from NC_090380.1 coordinate 70,096,858, forward strand.
GTTGATCCCCTAATATGAAGCTCGAGTTGTGGCTGCAGCAGGTCACATAGCACAGTAATAATTTAATTTGTGAAGCAAAGACACCTCAATCATTGCTCCACAGTTAGTGCAGGTAAAATGGTCCCTGAATACCCACTGTGGGTATGGCCTTTTGCAATTGTCCTCCTCCTCCTTCTAGTGGCAGCTGCTCCTGCTCTTTGCTGTCTTCCTTGAAGTTCCCCCTCCTCCTTCAGCCCCAAAGGCAGCTTGACGAGACTACCCATGACTGTAGTCAAATTATTTATGAGCAGCCAACAACACCAGCAAAATGTTTTGGTGAATTTTCCAGAGTGATAAAACACCACAAAAATGCCCAGAAGTTAACCAGCAACTAAGTTCTGTATGGTCCCTTTAAATAGCATTGGCAAGGGTTCCTTTCTGCTGGATAGCAGGTGTTGCTGGGCAAGTTCAGCAAGCAGTGAGTCAGGCACTGGGCACACCAAAAGTTGAGAAAGATCCTACGAGAAGCGCAGGTGTCTAATTTAAATAATGTGCTCAGTGTTTTAAATACTTCGGATGTGCATTCCTGACACTAATGGAGAAACTCAATCCAATATGGCAGAGAAAGCACTTCTTGCTTGTAATAAGAATGTGCATCCTGCCCCCTATATTGGAGACTTAGCCCATTTAGCATTCGAATAACAGGCATGGCAGCACAGAATTTCCAGATCATGGGATTCAAAGATATATTTCCTATACATCACTGTGGTGCTCTCAATAAGGGGTCAAATAACTTTAGTATTGCAATGGGAGGAGGAAGTTCTACCAACATCCCCATCCTCACTGATGGCAGAGCCCATCACACATGTGCAAAAGACAAGCCTGAAGTGGATGATCCATTTCAGCCTCCTCCTGAGGTCCCCACCATCACAGAAGCCAGTCTTCAGCCAATTCATTTCACTCCATGCAATATCAAGCAATAGCTGAGTACACTGGATACAGCATGGGTCCCAACAATATCCCAGCTGTAGTCTGAAGACTTGCGCCCCCTAGCCAAGCTGTTTCAATACAGCTTTAGGACACTGGTATCTCTCTGACAAATGGAAAATTGCCCAGGTGCCCTGTCCACAAAAAGCAGAGTAAATCCAATCCAGCCAATTACCACCTCATCAGTATACTCTCAATCAACAGCAAATTGATGGAAGGTGTCATGACAGTGCTATCAAGCAGAACTTACTCACCAAAACCAGCTCTGGGTTCTTCCAGAACCACTTGGCTGCAGACCTCATTACAGCTTTGGTCCAAACATGGACTAAAGAGCTGAAGTTCAGAAGCGAGGTGAGAATTACTGCCCTTGACATTATGTAGCATTTGATCAAGTGTGGCATCAAGGAGACCTAGTGAAATTGAAGTCAATGGGAATCAGGGAGAAAACTCTCCACTGGTTGGAGTCATACCGAGCAGAAGATGGCTTTGGTTATTGGAAGCCGATTATCACAACCTCATGACATCACTTCAGGCAGTGCCCTAGGCCCAATCATCTTCAGATGCTTCATCAAAGACCTTCCCTCCATCAAAAGGTCAGAAGTAGGGATGTTTGCTGATGATTGCACAGTATTCAGTTTCATTCGCAATTCCTCAGATAATGAAGCAGTCTGTGCCTGCATGCAGCAAGACCTAGACAACATTCAGGCTTGGGCTGATAAGTGGCAAGTAACATTTATACCACAGAAGTGCGAGGCAATGACCATTTCCAACAATAGAGATTCTAACTACCTCCCCTTGACATTCAAGAGAGTGCCATCACTGAATTCCTCACCATCAACATCCTGGAGTGTCAAAAGAACACAAGTAATAGGAACAGGAGTAGACTGTCTGGCCCCTCAAGCCTATTCCGCCATTCATTATGATCATGGCTGATCTTCTACCTCAATGCCACTTTCGTGCCCGCTCCCAATATCCCTTGATTCTCAGAGATCAAAATATTATCTATCTGAGTCTTGAATATACTCAACAAGGGAGCATCCACAATCCTCTGGGGCTGACAATTCCAAAGATTCACAACTATCTCCAGTGAATAAATCTCTACTCATCTCAGTCCTAAATGATCGACCCATTGTCCTGAGGCAACACCCTCTCAGTGTCTACCCTGTTAAGCCCCTTCAGAATCTTATATGTTTTGAGATCACCTCTCATTCTTCTAAACTCCAGAGGAAGGCCCAATTTACTCAGCCTCACAGGACAACCCTCTCATCCCAGGAACCAATCTAGTGAACCTTTGCTGTACTGCCACCAAGGTAAGTATACCCTTCCTTAGATATGGAGACCAAAACTGCGCACAGTACCCCAGATGTGGTCTCACCAAAACCCGAAACAATTGTAGCAAGACTTCCTTATTCTTGTACTTCAATCCCCTTGCAATAAAGGCTAACATGCAACTTGCCTTCCGAACTGCTTGCTGTACCTGCATGCTAACTTTCTCTGTTCCTTGTATGAGTACACCTAAGTCTCTCTGAATATCAACATTTTACAAGTTTCATGTCTTTTAAAAAAAATTCTGCTTTTCTATTCTTATTACCGAAGTGAATAACCTCACACTTGCTCACATTATACTCCATCTGCCACCTTGTTGCCCCCAAAATTAACCTGTCTATATCTCTTTGCAGCCTCTTTGTGTCCTACTCACAACTTACAATCCTACCTAAATGTACCATCAGCAAACTTAGATACATTACTCTTGGTCTCCTTGTCTGAGTCCCTAACACAGATCGTAAATAGCGGAGATCCTTGATCCTTCAGGCACTCCACTTGTTACAACCTGCCAACTTGAAATGCCCAATTTATCCCTACTTTCTGCTTCCTGTCAGAGTCATACAACACAGAAACAGGTCTGTTGGCCCACCGTGCCCGCGCCAGCCATCAAGCCTATCAATTTTAATCCCATTTTCCAGCACTTGGCCCATAGCCTTATATGCTATGGCATTTCACGTGCTCATCTGAATACTCCTTAAAAGTTGCAAAGGTTCCGGTCTCTACCACCCCTTCAGGCAGTGCGTTCCAGATTCCAACCACCCTCTGGGCGAAAAGTTTTTTCCTCAAATCCCCTCTAAACCTCCTGCCCCTTACCTTAAATCTATGCCCCCTGGTTAGTGACACCTCTGCTAAGGGAAAAAGTTTCTTCTTATCTACCCTATCTATGTCCCTCATAATTTTGTATACCTCAGTCAGGTCCCCCCTCAGCCTTCTCTGCTCGAAGGAAAACAACCCCAGCCTATCCAGTCTCTCTTCATAACTAAAATGCTCCAGCCCAGGCAACATCTTGGTGAATCTCCTCTGCATCCTCTCCAGTGCAATCACATCCTTCCTATAGTGTGGCAACCAGAACTGTACATAGTACTCCAGCTGTAGCCTAACTAGCGTTTTATACAGCTCCATCATAACCTCCCTGCTCTTATATTCTATGCCTCGGCTAATAAAGGCAAGTATCCCCTATGCCTTCCTAACCACCTTATCTACCTGTGCTGCTGCCTTCAGTGATCTATGGACAAGTACAACAAGGTCCCTCTGACCCTCTGTACTTCTTATAGTCTTACCATCCATTGTATATTCCCTTGCCTTGTTAGTCCTCCCAAAATGCTTCTCAGGATTGATTTCCTTTTGCCACTGCTCTGCCCATCTTACCAGTCCATCTATATCGTCCTGTAATCTAAGGCTTTCCTCCTCACTATTTACGACATCACCAATTTTCGTGTCATCTGTGAACTTACGGATCATACCTCCTACATTCACGTCTAAATCATTAATGTACATTACCAGCAGCAAGGGTCCCAGCACAGATCCTATACTCCGCTGGTCACAGGCTTCCAATCGCAAAAACAACCCTCGACCGTCACCCTCTGCCTCCTGCCACTAAGCCAATTTTGGATCCAATTTGCCCTAGATCCCATGGGCTCTTATCTTCTTGACCAATCTCCCATGTGGGACTTTATCAAAAGCCTTATTGAAGTCTATGTAGACTACATCAACTGCTTTACCCTCATCTACATACCTAGTCACATCTCGAAAAATTCAATCAAATTTGTTAGAAATGATCTCCCCCGACAAAGCCATACTGACTATCCTTGATTAATCCCTGCCTCTCCAAGTGGAGATTAATCCTGTCCCTCAGAATTTTTCCAATAGTTTCCCTAACATTGATGTTAGACTCACTGGCCTGTAGTTACCTGGTTTATCCCTGCTACCCTTCTTGAATAATGGCACCACATTCGCTGTCCTCCAGTCCTCTGGCACTTCTCCTGTGGCCAGAGAGGAATTGAAAATTTGTGTCAGAGCCCCTGCTATCTCCTCCCTTGCCTCACATAACAGCCTGGGATACATCTCATCTGGGCCTGGGGATTTATCCACTTTTAAGCCCACTGAAACTGCTAATACCTCCCTCCCTTTCAATGCTAATTTGTTCAAGTATATCACAATCCCCCTCACTGATCTCTACATCTACATCGTCCTTCTCCATATTGAACACAGATGAAAAGCAATCAATCATTCAAAACCTCACCTACGTCCTCCGGCTCCACACACATATTGCCACTTTGGTCCTTAATGGGCCCTACTCTTTCCCTGGTTATCCTCTTGCCCTTAATGTACTTACAAAATGCCTCGGCAATTTCCTTTATCTTGTCCACCAGTGTTTTTTCATGCCCTTCTTCGCTCTGCTAATTTTGTTTTTAAGTATCCCCCTACACTTTCTATACTCCTCAAAGACCGCTGCTGTTTTCAGCACTCTGAATCTGCCATCAGCCTCCTTTTTTTTCCCTTATCCAATCCTCTATATCACTTGACATCCAGGGTTCCCTGGACTTATTGGTCCTACCCTTCACCTTTACAGGAACATGTTGGCCCTGAACTCTCTCACTATTTCCTTTTTGAATGACTCCCACTGGTCTCATGTAGACTTTCCTACAAGTAGCTGCTCCCAGTCCACTTAGACCAGATCCTGTTTTATCATATTGAAATTGGCCTTCCCCCAATTCAGTACCTTTATTTCCGGTCCATCTTTGTCCTTATCCATACTATCCCTGAAATGCTCCCCCACTGACACTTCTACCACTTGTTTGGCTTCAGTCCCTAAGATTAGGTCCAATACCACCCCTTCTCTTGTAAGACTTTCTACGTGCTGGCTCAAAAAGCTCTCCTGTATGCATTGAAAGAATTCCGCCCCCTTTAAGCCTTTTGTACTAAGACTATCCCAGTTGATATTGGGGAAGTTGAAATCCCCTACTATTATTACCCTATTATTTTTACACCTCTCTGAGATTTGCCTACATATCTGCTCCTCCATCTCTCCCTGACTGTTTGGAGGCCTGTAGTACACTCTCAGCAAAGTGATTGCCCCCTTTTTGTTTTTCAGTTCTACCCATATGGCCTCATTTGAGGAACTTTCTGACATATCATCCCTCCTTACTGCAGTAATTTACTCCTTGATCAATAGTGCAATGCCACCTCCTCTTTTACACCCCTCCCTGTCACGCCTGAAGACTCTATACCCTGGAATATTAAGCTGCCAGTCCTGCCCTTCCCTCAAACATGTCTCTGTGATAGCAATAATACCACATTTCCATGTGTTAAATCAACACCCTCAATTCATCTGCCTTACTTGTAAGACTCCTTACTTTAAAATAGATACAATGCAGCCTTGCATTATTCGCTTGCTCTGCCTTCCAGACTGACTTAGTTTCTCTTCTATATTTGGCTGTGCATCACCCCACTACTGTACCTCCACTCTGTATCCCATCTCCCTGCCAAATTAGTTTAAACCCCCCGCAACAGCACTAGCTGTTAACTAATCCCCCATCCATGCTAATCTATTAACACCATGAGGTCTTATGTTGCATATTAACCTTTCAAGTAGCACCTTATTGAATACCTTTCAGAAATCCAAGTACACTACATCCATTGGTTCCCTTTATCTACCCTACTAGTTGCATCCTCAAAAAACTTGAATAAATTTGTCAAACATGATTTCCCTTTCGTTAAACCATGTTGACTTTGTCTGATCATGCTATGATTTTCTAAGTGCATTGTTAAGACTGATTCGATAATAGATTCCAGCATTTCCTGATGACTGATGTCTGGCTAACTGGCCTGTGGTTACCGGTTTTCTTTCTCTTTCCTTTCTTGAATAATGAAGTTACATTTGCTAACGTTCAATTCACTGGGAGCATTCTAGAATCTTAGGAATTTTGGAAAATCATAACCAGTGCACCCACTATCTCTGCAGCTACCTCTTTTAGAACCCTAGGATGTAGGCCATCAGTTCCTGGGGATTTGTTGGCTTTTAGTCCTTTAAGTGTACCATTTATCAGAAATTTAACTAGACGAGCCACGTAAATACTGTGGCTACAGGAGCAGATCAGAGGCTGGATATTCTGCAGTTAGTAACTTACCTCCTGAATCCTCACAAACTTTCCATCATTTACAAGACACATGTCAGGAGTGTGATGGAATACACCCCACTTGCCTGCATGCATGCAGCTCCAACAGCACTCAAGAAACTCAACACCTTCCAGGACAAAGCAGCCTGCATGATCGGCATCCCATCCATCACCTTAACACATTCACTCCTTCCACCACAGATGCACAGTGGCAGCAGATGCACTGCAGCAACTTGCCAAAGGTCCTTCAACAGCACCTTTCAAACCTGCAACTTTTAATGCCTAGAAGAACAGCAGCAGCAGGCGCAGGGGAACACTACCATTTGTACATTCCTCTCCAAGTCACACAGCATCCTGACTTTGAAATATATCACTGTTCCTTCATCGTTGCTGGGTCAAATTCCTGGAACTCCCTCCCTAACTCCACTATTGGAGTACTTACACCATGTGAAATGCAGTGGCTCAGCAACACCTTTTCAAGAGCAATTAGGGATGGACAATAAATGCTGGCCTTGCCAGCGATGCCCACATCCATGAATGAAGAAAGGTTGATTTGGTTGCATCCCTCTGTTGGTCCATTCCTTGTCCATCCAAAAAACACAAGTGCGGAGGAATTATTAATGAGGTTTGGACATAAATGGCAGTGATCCAACAGTTGCCACAAAGAAGAAAGCAAAAATAAAATCATTAACAAATGGGTGTAGACATCCTGTTACAGTCTTCAAATAGGACACTTTAAAAACACTTAAAACTTTGGCCGAGGGCTGTGGGGCAGGATGGCCCCAAATCTGACAGGCTGCCCTGGTAATAGGCCTTTGTAACCCTGGATGCTCTTTTTATACAGGCAGGTAGAGAAAAACCTGACACTCATTAAGGCCCCATTTATATATGCAACCTCATTAGGGCCTCATTTACATCTGCAAACAATCAAACTGGCAGTAGCCACTGATGCCAGCAGAAACTTAATCAGACATGACAGTTCTCTAGATTTCCCATTGGTTTTGCTCAGTTAGCCCCCATTTTTGGAGCGAAACCAATTTGAAAATGTAGGTTATGATGTTTAATGGAATTAAATGTCAAAAACTGTCTTAACAATTGTTATGCGCATAAGTGCTTGAATAATTTTTAGTATGATTGGATTATTCAATAAAAAGGCATAGAATTTTAACACTTAATGGATAGATATAAATTCGTGTTAAATTTCCATGGGGGCTCTCCCAAATGTCTGCCATAACTTCAGCAGAAGATTCAGGGAAATGTGCAACACCGTTTGCGCTATTTCACTGGTGTTCCATTGATCTTCCACCAAAGTTCGATGGACAATCGGGAGAATCCCTGTGGAAATTCAACCTCTATAAATCTAAGATAATAAAATATCTATTTACAGCAAGGGTTAATTGTTCCAAGTGAAGAAATGAACAAGCATAATTGCTATATTCATAGGTGATTCAAAAAAATATACAAATAGGTGAGTTTTCCATTTGTGTCAGGTTTTCCTCCCCATTCCTTTTATACTTCCACACTATATAGCCTGAATTCATTACTGGCATTGTTTTTGTGAAGTATAAACTTAATGCAGGATTGATCAAATTAACAAACAAACAATAAAAAATACGCGGAAATAGGTGGACACTGCCTGACCCAGATAGGGATTTTTTTTTTTTTTAAACATTCAATAAGAACTGGGGCCTTACCTGCTGGAGTCAGCCACATGCATCTCCACAATTCTGATTAATGGTTCTGTAACAAAGCTGCACGAAGTAACTAACATTTTTGTATGAAGTCAGTATTTGACTTTTGGTCACTGACACTCATCCAGAGGTCGTGGACATATATATATTCCTAAATGGAAAGTGTTTCTGTTGCTCTGAGAGAATCTTTTGAGGAGTTCCCTCTTTCTACTTTACTGAGCTTGATAATACTACAGTGCCACCATAGTAGCACTTCCGCATTGATGCAAAGTTGTTTCTGACCCGCAGTTTCAAAAGTAGCAGGGTAAATTGGAAATCAGATCAGTAACCTGACTTCCATTTGCATTAAAGCCAGGAGGTGCACAGCTATCCATAGCAGATGGCCTCACACCATTAGTCTTTACTGAAGGTGTAGCATAATGACATGTCAGGGTAAGCCAAGATTGAAATTGCTCAGTTCTCAGTCTAATGGATGTCTTTAAACTTTTTAAACTTAGTACAGGATTTCTTAATGTTAGAAGCAATATTGTATAATGTCAGTATATGACTGTTGGCCACCGACACTGATTGAGAACCTATGGGCATGTATATGTTCCCAAATGCTTGCTTGTGACTATAGAAAGTGTTTCTGTTACTCTGAGAATATTTTCAGGAGTCAACTCTCAAAGTATTAAAAATGGACTGCCTTAGTCGGCAGAACTCTGTGCAAGGTATAAGCCATAGTTCTCAGCATTAACTTAGGTCTGACAATTTGTATTACAATACCAGGCACCAATTTGAGGTGGATATCTAATTTCTAATGACATCCTTATTCATTTCAATTATTTTCATGTACACAGATAAAATGCAATTGAATACTTAAAATGTTAGCAACAAAAATAACACATATTGTACCAAACAGGCAACAATAAAATCATACTACTTATGAACAGTGAGCAATAAATACCATGAAAAAAGTTTTTACATGAACAATGCTAGAAGACAATGAGATCATCCAACAGTCTTGAAAAAAATTATTTTTAGTTAATTACATACAAACTTATGAGACAATATTTAAAGAATGAGACATATTCACGCACTTTTGACCTTAAATAAATGCTTGCCTTATGTAGTAATAAATTATCCAATTATTTGCGATTGCATACATTTTCAAAGTTACTGTGAAACTATATTATAAACAAAAAGGGCTCATCTCTTCAGAAAAGCAGTTCTGAATTTTGGCTTACTTCTCATCCAAATATGCTAATTTAAAAAGTACTAGTTGTTTAGAATACAATGATAAAAGAAATATGTTTTGTTACCCATTCTCTTGATTCTCCTATTCTTATTTGTTTAGCATGCATTATTTCCTCAGGAAGTAGAGCAGATAAATAAAGCTTTGTACTAACCCTCATGTCAAAATTGCTATGTGACTCAAATAACAAGGGACATGAGACAAAGGGTCAGATTTTTCTCAACAATGGGGTGGTACAGTTCAGAATTTAAGAAAGGCATCACATCTATGCTTGGCAGATTACAGCATGAGTCACAGCTACATGTGATTTCCTGACCAGAGGATGATGAATCAAGTGTCACAAATATATAGGCGATTGGGCCACAAAAAGTAAGCATTTATAGCAACTACTAATACAGCACCATTTACTTCCATTCTTCTGATTTTTCTCCATGATTTCCATTTCTTTGAGCTTGGTGTTCCACTATTTTTCCTTTTAAAACAAATACCTATGTGATAGCATTGTTGATAATAACATACTATCTATGCAAGATACAAATTAAGTGCCTGAAATACATCCAATTTTTTTAAACTGATAAAACCTAACTATGAAAATTTCAGTTTAATTAAATTCAGAATGAATATGCATAAGCTACTTCCATTTTTAGTAGACAGATTATGCAGTGTCTGTGATTTCCTTTGTCAATGATCCCAAATTCCTACATAGTTACTGCATTCTATCAATACCATTTGAATTCTATAGTGCTACATTGAAGTCACAAAACTGTAGAATGATCCATTAAGTTATCAATCTTTTTTAAAAAGTTGGAGATAGATGTGGTTAAGGAGTTGATAGAGGACATTGGTGCCGAGAAATTTGGGCGCACTGGAAATTAGGCAGGCAATATGCACGCAATTCCTGACTGGCATATTGAGGCTTTAGTAAGCCTTTTTTGGGTGTGCAGGAGGACTTCCATGCACCTAAATGGTGAAGCCCAGGGCATCCCCGATATTGGTACCCCAATCGCATGGAGCCAGGGTGGTACAAACAGACAGCTGGTGAAGAGAACTAATATCTCATTTGAAAATACTGCTTAATTTGCAATTGGAAATTCTGTGGTGTATTTTGGTGCAAAAGTACTGCAGTTCTGGCATGGGTACCAGAATTTAATGCATACATCAGGTACAGTAGCATTGCACCCATTCTAATATGTCCTGTCTGCTGGCAGTAGATGCACCCACCCCAAAAATAGTGCATGTATGCCGATGACAGGATAGTGAGGACAAAAGCTACAGTTCCAGAAATTTAAGTTAAATCTATAGAAAGAGGAATAAGTTACCTGCATGACTTGCAAAGCAGGAAGTGGTTGAATTCACAGGCTTTGAATGCCCACAAACAATGAAACATCAGCTTTGAATAAAATAATTGTAATGTTTTACAGCTGTGCAACTAACAAAGGATTCTGTAATATGCCTTTCAGTCACTTTAGATAGGGAAATCTTTTGCTTCTCACATTCTACAATGGAGCCCTTACAATGGGGTTCACTATGGGCATTCTCATGCAAGTCCGTATATTTGAGACAGAACAGGAGAAAGAAGAACATATAAAGACAGTAACTGAACAATGGGATGCCTTCAAAGATGAAATGGTATGGGTATAGACTAGACAAATTTCCATGAGGGAAAAGAAAGGGCATCCTCCCTTCTTTTCAGAGCAGGACTCTAGAGAGTTGAGGCCACAAGCTCAGGACCTAGGGAATAACTTCTGCAAAGCCTCCACTCCCCCACTGTCACATCGCACTTTCATCCTTGACAACATGAGGACAATGAAAGAAGAGACTGCAAGAAGAGCTAAAATCCATATTCACCACATCCACTGCTCTTCCTTCATAAATGTGTTTTGTCACATCCTCAAAGAATTCAATAAGGCTTGTGAGGCATGACCTGCCCCTCACAAAGCCATGCTGACTATCTCTAATCAAACTATGCTTTTCCAAATAATCATAAATCCTGTCTCTCAGAATCCTCTCCAATAATTTGCCCACCACCGACGTAAGACTAACTGGTCTGTAATTCCCAGGGTTATCCCTATTCCCTTTCTTGAACAAGTGAACAACATTTGCCACCCTCCAATCATCTGGTACTACTCCAGTGGATAGTGAGGACGCAAAGTTCATCGCCAAAGGCGCGGCAATCTCTTCCCTCGCTTCCCGTAATAACCTTGGGTATATCCCGTCTGGTCCCGGGGACTTATCTGTCCTCATGTCTTTCAAAATTTCCAGCACATCCTCCTTCTTAACATCAACCTGTTTGAGCATATCAGCCTGTTTCACGCTGCCCTCACAAACGACAAGGTCCCTCTCACTAGTGAATACTGAAGCAAAGTATTCATTAAGGACCTCCCAAGCCTCCTCCAACTCCAGGCACAAGTTCCCTCCACTATCCCTGATCGGACCTACCCTCACTCTGGCCATCCTCTTGTTCCTCACATAAGTGTAGAACGCCTTGGGATTTTCCTTAATCCTACCCGCCAAGACTTTTTCATGTCCCCTTCTAGCTCTCCGAAGTCCATTCTTCAGTTCCTTCCTGGCTACCTTGTAACCCTCTAGAGCCCTGTCTGATCCTTGCTTCCTCAACCTTAAGTAAGCTTCCTTCTTCCTCTTGACTAGCTGTTCCACATCTCTTGTCATCCAAGGTTCCTTCACCCTACCATCCCTTCCTTGCCTCATTTGGACAAACCTATCCAGCAGTCGCAGCAAGTGCTCCCTAATCAACCTCCACATTTCTGTCGTGCATTTCCCCGAGAACATCTGTTCCCAATTTAAGCTCCCCAGTTCCTGCCTAATAGCATTGTAATTCCCCCTCCCCCAATTAAATATTTTCCCATCCCGTCTGCTCCTATCCCTCTCCATGACTATAGTAAAGGTCAGGGAGTTGTGATCACTATCACCGAAATGCTCTCCCACCGAGAGATCTGCCACCTGGCCTAGTTCGTTGCCAAGCACCAAATCCAACATAGCCTCCCCTCTAGTCGGCCTATCTACATACTGAGTCAGGAAACCTTCCTGGACACACCTGACAAAATCTGCTCCATCCAAACTATTTGCACTAAGGAGGTTCCAATCAATATTAGGGAAGTTGAAGTCACCCATGACAACAACCCTGTTACTTCTGCACCTTTCCAAAATCTGCCTCCCAATCTGTTCCTCCGTGTCTCTGTTGCTATTGGGGGGTCTATAGAAAACTCCCAATAAAGTGACTGCTCCTTTCCTGTTTCTGACTTCCACCCATACTGACTCAGTAGACAAACCCTCCTCGACGACCTCCCTTTCTGCAGCTGTGATACTATCCCTGATTAGCAATGCCACTTTCCTCCACCTCTTTTACCTCCCTCCCTATTCCTTTTGAAACATCTAAACCCCGGAACATCCAACATCCATTCCTGCCCCTGTGATATCCAAGTCTCCGTAATGGCCACAACATCGTAGCTCCAAGTACTGATCCATGCTCTAAGTTCATCACCCTTATTCCTGACACTTCTTGCGTTAAAATAGACACACTGCAACCCATCATACTGGCTGCAACTTTGCCCTGTCAACTGTCTAACCTTCCTCACAGACTCTCCACACTCTGTATCTGCCTGTTCAACAGCTACCCCATCCACTGATCCGTAGCTCCAGTTCCCATCCCCCTGCCAAACTAGTTTAAACCCTCCCGAAGAGCTCCAGCAAACCTCCCGCCCAGGATATTGGTGCCCCTCCAGTTCAGATGCAACCCGTCCTTCTTGTACAGGTCCCACCTTCCCCAGAAGGTATCCCAATGATCCACATATCTGAAGCCCTCCCTCCTACACCAGCTCTGTAGCCACGTGTTCAGCTGCACTCGCTCTCTGTTTCTAGCCTCACTAGCACGTGGCACCGGTATCAATCCTGAGATTACTATTCTGCTTGTCCTGCCTTTTAGTTTCCAACCTAACTCCCTATATTCGCTTTTCAGGTCCTCATCCCTTATCCTAGCTATGTCATTGGTACCGATGTGTACCACGACTTCTGGCTGCTCCCCCTCCCCCTTAAGAATCCTGTAGACTCGATCCGAGACATCCCTGACCATGGCACCCAGCAGGCAACATACCATCCGGGAGTCTCGTTCGCGACCACATAATCTTCTGTCTGTTCCTCGAACCATTGAATCTCCTATCACTATCGCTCTCCAATTCACCCCCCTTCCCTTCTGAGCCACAGAGCCAGGCTCAGTGCCAGAGACCTGGCCGCTGTGGCTTTCCCCTGGTAGGTCGTTCCCCCCAACCGTATCCAAAACGGGATACTTATTATTGAGGGGAACGGCCACAGGGGATCCCTGCACTGTGCGCCTATTCCCTTTCCCTCCCCTGACGGTCACCCAGCTACCTTTATCCTGTAACTTAGGTATCACTACTTCCCGATAACTGCTCTCTATCACCCCCTCAGCCTCCTGAATGATTCCAGCTCCAGCTCCCTAATGCGGTCTGTGAGGAGCTGGAGTTGGGTGCACTTCTCACAGGTGAAGTCAGCAGGGACACAAGTGGTGACCCTTACCTCCCACATTCTGCAAGAGGAGCATGCAACTGCCCTAGCTTCCATCCCCTCTGCTCTAAATTGACAAAAAAGATTTTAAAAAAAATAAACCAAACCCTCCACACAAGAGTCCTTTTTTTTTGGTTAGAGGAGGAGGATGGGTGGGAGACACTACACGTGTAGTGTTTCAGGTTTAGCCACTGCCTGAATATGTAAGTTCACTTACCCAGCAGTCCCCGTGTCCGCCGAATCACGAGGTAAGTACTTTATAGCTCAACTTACCTTCCCGGCTGCCCTCTGGCTCGCGCTCTCACCGCTCCTGCTGCTCAAATGGAAGAAATACCCACCAATCACTTACCAGCTCTCCTGTGACGTCACAGTTCAATTTTTGCTGGTCAAGCAGGTCCACAGAACAGAACAGAACAGAACGCTCTTGCTGCTACAACTTATTAATTCATTTCTTGCACAAACAGAAGAAATGAGCTGAACAGCTGACCTTGAAACATAGGGTGTGTAGACTAACACAATGACAGTGATCAAAGTCTGGCAATAGACTTTCTTACTATTATTTAAAGTAAAGCAATTTTTGCAAAAGAAAAGGAAGATGAAGTGCACATGAACAACCAGAGTATTTAAGCACTGAAATTGCCCATCTTCCCGTACATACCAAAATATCTGCACCACTACAACATATTGCACATTCGTCTTAATATTTACATTGATATATAATAAATATTCCAAGATTTTGTGCATGTCCTGTTTCATTCCTTTCCACTGATATCTTACTCTCACGTTTGGGGCTGAATTTTACCTGCCCCTCGACGCTGCAGGTTGTGGTGGGGAGGGGGGGAAGACAGTAAAATTCTGCAGGGAGAGGCCTGCCTCGATCTGCGACGTTGAGAAGGGCCCGCCGCATATTTCTGGCGGCAGGGGGACCTAGGTGCGGCTCGCCTCACAGCGGGCCCTTTATCTGCATACTAAAATAAACCTTAATGATATTTAAATTCACTTACCTACAGGCGGCGGCCGTCCCACGCCGATTTTACGGCCATCATTTGTCCTTCCCGTGCCTTTGGAACTCTATACGGAGTTCCGAGGCGAGAAACTGATGGGGAAGGGGCGGGGAGAAATAAAATTTTCAGGGCGGGAGGGTGGGGGAATGAGGAAATCACATTTTATTGGATGTGGGGATGGTGGGAAGAAGTTGAAGGCCAGAAGTTAGAGGACTGGGGGGGAAAGTTCGGGTAGGGAAAAAGGCGAGTGTTGGTCATTTTGGGCATTAAAATGACCATTGTGGGTGTTGGGGAAGAGCCTCCACATCTTTATTATTTGTTAATAAAAACATTTGGAATAATGTTCCTTTAAAATTAAAAGTAATTCTAAAGTCTTAAAAGTCCTTTAAAAAATGGTGTCGTGCCTGCGCGGTGGTGCCAGATGCCATTGCTGGGGATGTGGAGACCCATCTATGTCATCAGGGACGGGTGCTCCACCCCCTCCATTTAAATGAGCCCCCGAGTGTAATATTGCGGGGGCTCTTCGGTGGCAGTTCCGTGCTGGAAGGCCACCAAGTTCAAAGCACACCGCCGCAGATCGCGGGGCACTAATAAAATTCAGGCCTTGGTTTCAAGATAGGACAGTATGGGTCATGTCAAGATTAATATCAGGCTGATTGGTACAAGGTACTGGTCTTTGGGACACAGCTTATTTATTTATTTAGAGATACAGCACTGAAACAGGCCCTTCGGCCCACCGAGTTTGTGCCGACCAACAAACACCCATTTATACTAATCCTACAGTAATCCCATACTCCCTACCACCTACCTACACTAGGGGCAATTTACAACAGCCAATTTACCTATCACCTGCAAGTCTTTGGCGGTTTTTCTTTATCTCTCCCAATAACAAGAGATCAATTAAATTTCTTGTGACCAAGCTACAAACTGGTAAAACTCACCTAATTGTGGTAATGAATATGAATGTCAGCCATGGTTCAGATGTTTTAACATGAAAGCTACTTGGTCAGCTTTGTGGAAATCCTTTAATTCCCCTCTCATTTTCTCATTTTTCTTTTACTTTATGTTATAATAAAAATAAAATTTCTTACTATTTCTGGAGATACTTTGTGGCATGACTGAGAGAGCGACTTGGAAACTTTAATTTCCAGGTCTCCACAACGCCACTCCATAGAAACTTGGATGAAGCCTATCTTTTTTCTGCACCATCCTGAGGTGGCACAGCTCAGATCATCACATTGTATGTGGAAACACACTTACAAACACACAAAACTTTTCTTGAAATCCCAAACACGTTTGGTTACCATGATGCTCATCTCTCACTTTGAGAAGGCAGACAGTTAGCCTCTGCTCCTTGAACAGCTTACATTTATGTAGCTTTCTTCATGATGAGTATCTGCAGGTATACAAGATTGCCATGGATGAACTCATCCCCAATTTTCCCTCTCCATTTTCCCTAAGGAAGTGCTTCAACAGTGCTCTCATCTTGTCCAGAAAGGTGAAATTAGTAAATTATAGAGTGGTGAGCCACCTTACAGCAGCCTTATTGTGTCAAAACCTTTTAAGCCATAATGCTAAAGTGCTCTTTCTATCTGCTCCAAGCAGATTATACAAAATGCAATCCAATTACAATTATCTTCAGGCACGATTCAGCATGGTAACTCTATTATCTCCTGACCTTTACAAGGGTGATTTTATAAATCAGACTTTTTAGTTGCTAAAGGAAAATCATGGCAGATGGGTTTGTATTAAATTGAAGTTTAATTGAAGGAAGCTAATTTAAATGTATGGCCTTACCTTTCAATTTAAATTAAGTGTGATCAAGCCATTAATCATGGCTGTAAGACAAATGTTTTTCAATATGGAAATGAATATTCACCGTAAAATGGAGATTTTTTTTTACAAACTAAGCATGGATCCGACAATTGATACGTGCACTTCAAAAATGCAGAATATATGGCAGTGAGGCGATAAAAAAGGCAGCCACATCACCTGATCTGACATATACAAGTGCTTTACAAACTGGCAAAGTTCAGTAATTTACTTAGCAGCTTTTGTGAAATTTGACTGTAACTTACAGGATCTGATGGTCCACAGCATTCTCTAAATGACTTTTGAATGTCCTTTCCTTGGAATTCAAAGGCAAGGCAAGGTCCTGAAGAGAGTTCAATTACCATATCCTGTAAACAGAACACACAAAGCATTGATTGGTGCAGGTAGAAAGATTGCAACAGTCTCTTCCCCACCACCAGCCAAGTTACTTCACAGGTACTTACACATTGCAGTATATTAGATGGGAAAATAGAGCAATTCTCAGCTTAAACAATTTCTGATTTAAGAGCAGTAATTCTTTGGGCCTAAAACCAGGCTAGTAAAAATTGTTACTGAATGACAGTACCTGAAGCCATGGTCAAGAGCAAGCTGATTTCAGTTCACAGAGAAAAAGCCAATGGTATTGTAGGATTAGCTCTTGATTTAGAGAAAATAACAAAAAGAAAAAGGAAAGAAAGATTTGCATTTACATTGCACTTTTCACAACCACCAGTTGTCTTAAAGCACTTAACAGCGAAAGAAGTACTTTTGAAGTATAGCCACTACTGTAATATTGGAAATGTGGCAGCCAATTAGCGCACAGCAAACTCCCACAAACAGCAATGTAATAATGACCAGGTATTCTGTTTTTGTGATGTTGATTGAAATATTGGCCAGGACACTGTGGATAACTCCCCTGCTCTTCTTCAAAATAGTGCCATGGCATCTTTTACATCCACCCAAGCAGACAGATTTTACGCCTCAGTTTAACGCCTCATCCAAAAGACAGCACCTCAGATATGTTCCGTCAGTATTGCACTGGAGTGTCAGCCTTGATTTTTGTGCTCAAGTCCTGGAGTGGGACTTGAAACCGGAAACTTGTGACTCAGAGCCGAGAGTACTAAAAACTGAGCCATGGCTGACACACTAAAAGATACTAAGCCAGAGAAACAACCAAGCTGACAGCACATTTTTGAAATCTTGTGTTATTTTCCCATGACCTTGTTTCCTCTGTACATATATGCTGGTGACATATTTCAAAAATAAATATACAAACGTTTGGGACAAAATATGTTCAACCAAATTAATAAAAGCACATTTACAGGATATTACTAGTCAGTTGAAAAAGCAAAGTAAATGGATGGGAATTACTGCAAAGCACTAAACTGCTAAGCTTTGAACATACATGCAGTACATATTGAAATATATAGGCTATGTTTTGAAACAATTCCTGGTACAGATATGATTGGCTGAATGGCCTTGTGCTCTGCTGAAATCTCTGATTCTTTAATAGAACATATATATTCTGTAGTAAAATACAACTTTCATCCTTAGTGATCCTGATAAATTACAAAATTGGGATTTTAAAACTTGGAATGTTAAATTTGCTTTTTCAAAGGAGGAATATGCTAATTTTGCATAGTTACCGAAATTAATATACCTATTTCACACTAAAATAAAAACAAAATACTGCAGATGCTGGAAACCTGAAATGAAAACAGAAAGTGCTGGAAATGCACAGCAGGTCTGGCAGCATCTGTGGAGAGAGAAACAGAGTTAATATTTCAAGTCTGTGACCTTTCATCAGAATTGAGAAAGGTTAGAAATATAATAGGCTTTGAGCAAGGAGTAGGGAAGAACAACAAAAGGGAAGGTCTGTGATAGGACTGAGGGCAGGAGAGATTAAATGACAAAGATGACATGGAATAAAAGGCAAAGGGAGCGGTAACATCCGTAGTAAGACACAAGGCATTTGTCCAGAGAGAGTGTTAATGGCATAATAATGAACAGCTTTGTCCGAAAGCAAAAACCTGAAAAACAAGTTTAAGACTGGCACATGGTAAAAAAAAAAATCAAAATGGCAGTCATGTTTTGAAGTTGTTGAGCTCAATTTCAGTCCAGAGGGCTGTGGAGCGCCGAATCGAAGATAAGGTGCTGTTCCTCAAGTTTGCATTGAGCTTTACTGCAGGCAGAGGTTAGAAATGTGAATGTGACAGCAGGGTGGTGAATTAAAATGGCAAGCAACCGAAAGCTCGGGATCATGCTTGCGGACCGAGCGGAGTTGTTCCACAAAGCGGTCACCAAATCTGCATGTGGTCTCCCCAATGTCTTTTACTTTGGCTATTACTACTTCCTTTGTCTTTTGCCCTATTTAATCTCTCACAAACCTTCCCTTTTGTTCTTCTTCCCCACTTCCCCCTTTCACTTGCTCAAAGCCCATTACATTGCTAACCTTTGCCAGTTCTGATGAAAGGCCACAGAACTCCTTAACGTTAGCTCTTTTTCTCCCTCCACAGATACCGACAGACCCGCTGTGTATATCCAGCATCTTTTATTTTATATACCTTTTTCATATCCTGACCACTTAGCGGATTCAGGCTCTAAATATATGAATGTGTATATATATTATGCATATTTTGTTACGACCAGGTGAGGCAGGGATCAGGGACTCCCCTCAGCCTTTTCCTGGTTTGGCCTTAACAGAGTAGCCACAGCATTTATATGGCTGGTCCAGTTCAGTTTCTGGTCAGTGGTAACCCCCAGGATATTGAAAGTGGAGGATTCAGCAATGGCAATGCTATTGAACATCAAGGGGCAATGGTTAGATTCTCTCTTTTTTGAGATGGTCATCGTCTGGCATTTTTGTGACGCGAATGTTACTTGCCACTTATCAGCCCAAGCCTGGATGTTGTCCAGATTTTGCTGCATCAGTATCTGAGGAATCACAAATGGTGCCAAGAATTGTGCAATCATCAGCAAACATACCCACTTCTGACCTTATGATGGAGGGAAGGTCATTGAAGAAGCAGTTGAAGATAGTTGGGCCTAGGACACTAATTTGAGGAACTCCTGCAGTGATGTGCCAGGACTGAGATGATTAGCCTCCAACAACCACAACCAAAAGGGAATGTGAACTATTTACAAGTTAGCTGCTAGTTGATTTCTTCTGATTGTTGCTACGATTCGCTTGGCACTTTCTATAGTTGTTACAAATCGCAAAAGTCTACAGGGAGTGGTGTGGTAGGTGAAGGACTTCTTGCTGACCTTAAGGCCTCTACACAAACCAGCTTCACCCAGACATTGGTGCACTTGTAGGCATTCCCCTTGGAATATTGCAAGACTTGGAGAATGAACAGACGCCACACGCGGCAGGACAAGCTGCTGGGAGGAGGAGGAGCAGAGCTCTTAGCAGGAGGCCAAATCTATGTGAATCTCAGTGAAGAACAATGTGAGATGTCCATGCTTCAATAACAATGTCCTCACAGAAATCTGCCACCTGCTGTAGCCACAACTGCAACCTCAGAGTAGGACAAGGGCTGCACTGCCGGTCGCTCTGAAGGTGACCATGGCAATGAGCTTTTATGCATCTGACTCCTTCCATTTGCAACATCTCACAGTTTGCCATCCACTGTTACATAATGGAGCTCATTGAAGCTCTCTATTCAAAGACAGCTAATCACATTTCATTCTCTCTTGCCAGAGAAAATCAGATGGAGCGAGCACGTGACTTTGCTGGAATTGCAGTCTTCTCCATGCTGCAGGGTGTCATTCACTGCATGCACATCACTTTGCAGGTGCTGCATGTCAACTTTGCCCTACACCAGAACCAAAAAGGATTCCACTCCCCTAACATCCAGCTGGTGTTTGACCGCAGGCAGTTAATCATGCAGGTCAATGCCCAGTATCCTAACAGCAGTCAGGATGCATTTGGTCTGAGACAGTGCTGTGCCGACTACATTTGAGCCACCATGGCAAACGAAAGAGTGGTTACTGAGCGACAAATCTCAACTCGCACAGCATACATACACAATGAAATGCATGCTGCCACACATATGTGTTAGAGCAGATCATTGAAATGCTGAAACAATGCATCTACTGCCTGGACCTCTCTGGAGCAGCCCTGCAATACTCAGAGCAGGTGTCAAGATTCAGGACGATCTGCTGTATGCTGAACAACGTCGCCATCATGAAGGGACAGCCCTCACCACCAGTTATACGGTTAGTAGTTCAGGAGCATGAGGAGGAGGAAGCAGAGGTAAAAGAGGAAGGGAAGAGGCAATCTAGAAAACCCCTTTCTACCCAGGCTGTCTGTGATGAACACATCTGAGTGGGATACCAGTAACCGCAAATCTAATTCCCCATTCACCAACAGTCCTAGACCTTAGCGTCACTCTGCCACTGACCATCTTAGCGTCCGCTTGGCCACAATGCAAATACAAAATCCACTTAAAATAAAAATTCCAAGCCAAATTTATCAATAAAATCATGTCATATTGCATACAAAAGAGAACGAATCACTTTTATGCATTCCCTTAGCACCTGTCTTCCAAGTGCCTTTATCTGTCTTAGTGCTCCGATGCAGTGCTACCCCAGTGGCTGCAGCATGGTTGGCATAAAGCTGCTTTCAGTGGAGGAGACTGGAGATGGCCTTAGAGGTTCAACTTTGAACAGCTCTGGGCCTAGAAGGCCCAGCCACAGAATGCATGACCTTGGCAATGGCAATAGCATTCTGGGCAGGCTGGCTGATAGGCAACAGCAAAGGCATTGGTGGAGTGGCAGGACGAATCCCGTCATCCTGAGAGAGGACAGCAGATTTGTGCTCCGTGAAATGAGTGTCATTCCCCCAGGACGGTGCCTCAGCAAACTTAGAAATCTGATGGAGGACAGATTGCTAGACTATGACACCCCAAAAGCCCCTTTGAGCACTGTAATCCACAGGCACGATGGCAGCAGTCTGAGCTTCCAATGCAATCCTCAGGCTTTGGGTGGCTGCTGCTTCTCAGAGTCATTTATAGTATAGGAGGCGGCCATTCGGCCCATCGGGTTCATGCCGGCTCTCTGTGGAGCAATCCAGTCAGTCCCACTCCCCTGCACGATCCCCGTAGCCCTGCAAGTTTAATTCCTCCAAGTGCCCATCCGATTTTCTTTTGAAATCATTGATTGCCTCTGCTTCCACCACCCTCACGGAAAGCTAGTTACAGGTCATTACCACTCACTGTATAAAAAAGTTCCTCACATTCCCCGTGCATCTCTTGCCCAAAACCTTCAATCTGTGTCCCCTCATGCTTGCACCATTAGAAAATGATTTTTTCCAGTATGCAATGATCCTAAAGAAAAATATTTAACTTTACCTAATTTTATGTATATTAATCCACAAGAAATTACAATTCGTACCAAAAATCTATGGTCTATTGTGTAGATTAATTCAAATTGTTAACTTGAGCATAACAAATTGCTGTGTACATCTATGAAAGTTCTTGATTGCTCGTCTGCAGGTAGCTGTAAAGAAAGAGCTAACCATAAAATAAGGTAATAAAAGTCTAATCCTGGCACAAAGAAGGTTAAAAAATAACTGGAATCCAATAATCTTCCAATAAAATCGAAGTGGCTGCGTAAAACTATTGCCAAAGAGAAGTATTGTAAAGTTACGTAATACTAGCTGTTCTATATTGGCAAGGCAAAATCTTGCAATTGACGATGCTTTCAGGGTAAAGGTTGTCGAAGCAGGAAAATGGACTTTTCCCACCTTTAATTGTAATAGCATCAGGTACACAAAATTAAAACACCGACCCCCACCCCACCTCAATTGAAACACAAATCTAAAATCAGGCCCTCAAATTGCACTGCTGGATACTGCAGTACAAATGCTTAGGGCTGGATTTTGTTCCCAGTCTGACATTGGATTCTGTGGTGGGTGGGGGGCAGAGAATCAGAGCGGCAGCAGCCGCCACAGAACACAACGTCTTGATTACCGGTCCCATTTCTCCCAGAGGCGGGATAGGCCAACATCGGCCTTCCCACACAGAGGTCAATTTTTTTTTACTCATTCATAGGATGTGGGTGTCGCAGGCCAGGCCAGCATTTATTGCCCATCCCTAATTGCCCTTGAGAAGATGGTGGTGAGTCACCTTCTTGAACGGCTGCAGTCCACATGGGGTAGGTACACCCACAGTGCTGTTAGGAAGGAAGTTCAAGGATTTTACCTAGCGACAGTGAAGGAGCGGCGATATAGTTCCAAATCAGGATGGTGTGTAACTTGCAGGTGGTGGTGTTCCCATGCATCTGCTGCCCTCTTCCTAGGTGGTACAGGTCACAGGTTTGGAAGGTGCTGTTTAAGGAGCCTTGGTGCTTTGCTGCAGTGCATCTTATAAATGGTACACACTGCTGCCACTGTGCGTCGGTGGTGGAGGGAGTGAATGTTTGTGACTGGGGTGCCAATCAAGCAGGCTACTTTGTCCTGGATGGTGTTGAGTGTTGTTGGAGCTGCACCCATCCAGGCAAGAGGAGAGTATTCCATCACACTCCTGACTTGTGTCTTGTAGATGGTGGACAGGTCTTAGGGAGTCAGGAGGTGAGTTACTCACCGCAGAATTCCTAGCCTCTGACCTGTTCTTGTAGCTATGGTATTTATATGGCTTCTGGTTAATGGTAACCCCCAGGACATTGACAGTGGAGGATTCAGTAATCGTGAAGCTATTGAATGGGATGGTTAGGTTCTCTCTTGTTTGAAATAGTCACTGCCTGGCACGAATGTTACTTGCCACTTATCAGCCCAAGCCTGGATATTGTCCAAGTCTTGTTGCATTTCTACACAGACTGCTTCAGTGTCTGAGGAGTCATGAATGGTGCTGAACATTGTGCAATTATCAGCGAACATCCCCACTTCTGACCTTATGATTGAAGGAAGGTCATTGATGAAGCAGCTGAAGATGGAACTGCTGCAGTGATGTCCTGGAGCCGAGATGATTGACCTCCAACAACCACAATCCTTTGCGCTAGGTATGACTCCAACCAATGCAGAGTTTTCCCCATGATTCCCATTGACTCCAGTTTTGCCATACTTGGCCAAATGCTGCCTTGATGTCAAGGGAAGTCACTCTCACCTCACCTCTGGAGGTCAGCTCTTTCATCCATGTTTGAATCAAGGCTGTAATGAGGTCAGGAGCTGAGTGGCCCTGGTGCAGCCCAAACTGAGTGACACTGAGCAGGTTACTGCTAAGCAAGTGCCGCTTGACAGCACTGTTGACAACACCTTCCATCACTTTACTGATGATTGAGAGTAGACTGATGGGGCGGTAATTGGTTGGGTTAGATTTGACCTGCTTTTTGTGTACAGGACATACCTGGGCAATTTTCCACATTGCCGGGTAGATGCCAGTGTTGTAGCTGTATTGGAACAGCTTGGCTAGGGGCGTAACAAGTTCTGGAGCACAGGTCTGCAGTACTATTGCCAGAATATTGTCAGGGCCCATAGCCTTTGCAGTATCCAGTGCCTTCAGTCGTTTTTTTATATCACATGGAGTGAATCGAATTGGCTGAAGACTGGCATCGGTCATGCTGGGGACCTCAGGAGGAGGCTGAGATGGATCATCCACTCGGCACTTCTGGCTGAAGATTGTTGCAAATACTTCAGCTTTGTCTTTTGCACTGATGTGCTGGGCTCCCCCATCATTGAGGATGGGGATATTTGTGAAGCCACCTCCTCCAGTTAGCTGTTTAATTGTCCACCACCATCCACGACTGCAGAGCTTAGATCTGATCCGTTGGTTGTGGGATTGCTTAGCTGTCTATCGCATGCTGTTTACGCTGTTTGGCATGCAAGTAGTCCTGTGTTGTAGCTTCACCAGGTTGACACTTCAGTTTGAGGTATGCCTGGTGCTGCTCCTGGCATGCCCTCTTCGTTGAACCAGGGTTGATCCCCCAGCTTGATGGTAATGGGAGACTGGGGGATATGCCGGGCCACGAGGTTACAGATTGTGGTTGAGCACAATTTTGCTGCTGCTGATGACTCACAGCGTCTCATGGATGCCCAGTTCTGAGTTTCTAGATCTGTTCGAAATCTATCCCATTTAGCACGGTGGCAGTGCTAAACACGATGGAGGGTATCCTCAATGTGGAGATGATGAATGTGACAGGCAGATTGGTGAGGACGAGGTCAAGTATTTTTTTCCCTCGTTGGTTCCCTCACCACCTGCTGCAGACACAGTGTCTGTAAGGTATGATTCCGTGAGCATGACTATGTCAGGCTGCTGCTTGACTAGTCTGTGGGACAGCTCTCCCAACTTTGGCACAAGCCCCCAGATGTTAGTCATGAGGACTTTGTGGGGTCGACAGGGCTACATTTTCCGTTGTCATTCCTGGTGCCTAGGTTGATGCCTGGTGGTCTGTCCGGTTTCATTCTTTATTGACTTTGTAGCGGTGATACAACTGAGTGGCTTGCTAGGCCATTTCAGAGGGCAGTTAAGAGTCAACCACATTACTGTGGGTCTGGAGTCACATGTAGACCAGACCAGGTAAGGACAGCAGATTTCCCTCCCGAAAGGACATTAGTGAACCAGATGGGTAAATAGAGTCCCTTAAGTGGCCTTCTGACAGCCAGTTAAGGGCCCCTTCCTGCCGCCGCTGGGATCTTACCAGCAGCCGGAGGGGGGGGTGCGGAAGCTATCTTCGCTACGCGGGCAGGATGCCTTGGAAAACAAGGCGCTCTCTCTGCGGGCTTGGTTGGGGGGGGGGGGGGGGGGAAGGGTGGTATTCTCCTTTGTGAGTAATTAGTGGCCCACAGAGGACCATCCCGGGAACCAATAAACGTCCCCAGGAATACCCCTCCCCCTGGACTGAACGCACCGCTCCTGGTGGCGCTGCAGATACTGTTCAGCTGCTGGCCCTGTGATTGGCTGGCAGCTCTTGGCGGCAGGATCCCTGTCCTTATTAAGTGTTTAAAGGGACGGAGATCCTGCCTCCTTCAACTGTGACCCCAAAAGACTGGAGGATGCAGAGGCGAGATTTCCTCTGCCTTTTCAGCATGGTGCCAGGAGCCCCGCCTCCTGCATAAAATCCAGCCCTTAGTGTGTATGTTTGAAATTCCTCTCTCCACCATTTTATTGAAGGCTGAAAATGAAATACCTCTGAAAACCAAAGGAGATAATTGTAGCTTTTCCTGTAAGTTTTCTTATGACAAATACTAAACAATGAGTTGAGAGAATTGTACAGACCAGATATCACTTCGTGGTTCATAGTCAAAAATTAATTGGCTTGCACATTTTGTGTTTTTTGCACAACGCTCTCCTCCCATCCTCAGATTGGCACATTGCTGGCTAAGTATATTTAATGCTCTTTAACTACCTTTACCTTTTCCTACTTACATTGTATTCAGGAACAACTCCTTTGTATACTTCAAGGAACTCTTCTGCATTGGCTCGTTCGACATTAAACTGTGGGTAGAACAGAAAAAAATGTAAACCAGAAGAGTTGATTTTCATCATTTAACAATGTTTAATTTTTCTCCTTCCTATACCCAAATTAACTCTCCAATCCTGTTTCCCACCTTATTGGGAAGGTAAGCAGGGTTATTCTGCTCGCACCTTCATATAACATCAGTTAATGTGCCACATGATGCACTTCAGCCTATGGAAAAGAACACTTCTCAACAAATTCTTTCTTTTCTCCAGATGATACATCCAAAGCAGGTATACCTATTCTTCCCCTCTCCCACTTCCCCATCCAGTGTCCACAGGAGAACCAGATTTTAAATATAAATTGAGAATTGAATTCTAGGTCAAGTCCTCTTCTTGGCAGTACAATGGCTCGAGGATTCTGCCTACAAAGCAACCACATCTAATTTTTTTTATTTGCTTCTTTCAAAATATGGCAGTCAGAAAAACAAACTGGCAGGGTTTTTGTGGTATTGATTGAGGGATAAATAAACAGACACATGAAGAACTCCCCTGCTCCTCTTAAAATTGTGCCATGGGATCCTTTACGTCCACCCGAGAGGGAAGATCGGGCCTCAGTTTTAATGTCTCATCCAAAAGATGGCACTTCCAACAGCATGGCACTCCCTCAGCACTACACTGGAGTGTCAGCCTAGATCTTGTGGTCAGGTCTCTGGAATGGGGCTTCAACCCACAGCCTTCTGACTCAAAGATGAGGATCAGCCACAGCTGACATGAGCCAGTTGCAAAGAGAGGTCACCCGAGTGTCAGATGGGGTTTTGGTTTTGTTACGAAAGTGCTTCCATTATTTTAAATATTTCGAGAACATGTGTTGAAACAGAAAAGATTCCATGGATGTGTTTTTTTTTAACCAAGTTCACAGACAGGACAAGATGTTGTTTGAAAGCCAGCTGTGCTGGAGGCCACCTGTGATTTGGGCTCGAACAGCAGAACCCTTCATGACCTGGAAAACAAATGGTTACAGAAAAGCCACATGTCAAGGTTTATAGCGGTCAGGAGGTCGACTCACTGTTTGGGGTTTGAACATTGTTTTTCAGTTTTAGTTGTGCTATGAACTGTTTGAAGACAGTTGGTGTTTTCCTGCCAAGGGGAAAAGAAATCCCCCCGCTCACCTCCTTCTCTACCTTTCTGAAGAAATCCTGCAAAGATCCAGGGTGGGAAAAAAAATCCCTGGTGCCATATAGCTCCTGAGGAGCTAGAAAAAAATCCTGCGATTCAAGTGTGTGCTGGCAAAAAAACCCTGATGCCACATTTCTCCTAGAAAGCCTACAAGAATAATTCTCGACATCTCCAGAACGGACAGCTCCTGAAACAAATCCAGTGACCTGTCGCCATATACCCGGATGCTAACAACTGTTACAATCAAAGTGGGAATAATGCACTGTTAATTCAGTCCCAGTACTCCACAGGTCATAGCATATTAGTAAAGTTTCGAACCTAGTGGGAAAATAGCAAAATTAAACACTATTTTTCCCCCAGAATAAAGTACACCAAACCAGATTTCTTTAAACAATAACAAAATTAACTATTTATTAATAAACTAATTCTTAAACAATAATGAGATAAATCAATATTTGAAAAAGATTCTTTTAAAATTTCTTATTCTTCCTAACCCTCATGCACACACACATACATTAAAAAAATAACAGTTAACCAGGGAAAAGGATGTTTCGAATTACAACTGTTAGGAATAATAAAATAATAGGGTTTGTCATGGTCTGACAGGATATTTCTGGGTTGGTGAGGTGTTCCAGAGTCGAATACTTCGATACAACTCAAAGTCTCTTCAGGCGAGGTTGATGAACAGTCTGTGATGGGTAGGCATTCAAGGCAATTCGTCTGCAGCAGGCGTCACACAGATCTTTCAGTAAAAAGGTGTAGCAACAGGTCTACTTGGGTTTTGAAGCAGCAGTCTGGCAACACAAGCTTTCTTGAGATTTCAGGATCTCCCAAAACACATAAGGCAACAGGAATCACCCTTGAGGCAGAGATTTTTCAGAGACTGGAGGCAATAGGAATTTGTTACCTTTCAAATTGCAGGGGCTTTCTCTCTGCAAAGCAGATTTCCTCCACAGAGTAACAACTCCTCTTTTCCTGGGTCTTCTCTCTCTCCAGGGGTCTTTTCCTCTCTCCAGGCAGACCACAGCCACCACCTCAAATGTAGGATTCCTTTTCCCAAGAGAGACAAGTCTTCTTTTACAGAGCGTAGGTATTTTTCTCTGGTCTGCAAACAGGTCCCAGCCAGCTCACTGCAGGTTGCTGGTCTAGTTCACAATGCAAAGTGAAACTAAAACCCACAGTCGTCATATTTAATTTAGAGATACAGCACTGAAACAGGCCCTTCGGCCCACCGAGTCTGTGCCGACCATCAACCACCCATTTATACTAATCCTACATTAATCCCATATTCTTACCACGTCCCCACAATGCCCCTACCACCTACCTATACTAGGGACAAATTATAATGGCCAATTTACCTATCAACCTGCAAGTCTTTGGCTGTGGGAGGAAACCGGAGCACCTGGCAAAAACCCACACAGACACAGGGAGAACTTGCAAACTCCGCACAGGCAGTACCCAGAATTGAACCCGGGTTGCTGGAGCTGTGAGGCTGCGGTGTTAACCACTGCACCACCAGTCATAAATATTCTTGTCATTTCCCTGTTGAGCTGCTTGGAAACAGGTGCCTTGCAGTCTGTGCACACTTCACTCAGTCCACAATTCAAATATCAGCTCTTAAAGCACTTTTTGCAAAGAAAAATAGAAACACTCACATAACACAACTGTCTTCCTTCCATTATTCTTTCTTTTTTCATCAAGAATTAGCAAGTATTTGGCCAAAGTAGTTTTTTTGTCTTTTTTTTGTATCAGACCTCTGCAGAGTGAAGTTCTATATTTTCCCAGTGAGAGTGTAGCTCGGGAATTCTTAAAAAGGGAACTTTCATATTTAAATTAGTGTGTTAATGCTTTGCTTCGTTACGGGTTAAGTCTTGTTTTATAATAAACTGATAATTTTGTTGTTTATGAAAGAAACCTGGTTGATGTATTTTGTTCTGGGGCAGCACAGTGGCGTAGTGGTTAGCACCGCAGCCTCACAGCTCCAGGGACCCGGGTTCGATTCTGGGTACTGCTTGTGCGGAGTTTGAAAGTTCTCCCTGTGACCGCGTGGGTTTTCGCAAGGTGCTCTGGTTTCCTCCCACAGCCAAAGACTTGCAGGTTGATAGGTAAATTGGTCATTGTAAATTGCCCCTAGTGTAGGTAGGTGGTAGGGAATATGGGATTACTGTAGGGTTAGTATAAATGGGTGGTTCTTGGTCGGCACAGACTCAGTGGGCCGAAGGGCCTGTTTCAGTGCTGTATCTCTAAATAAATAAATAAAATAAAATAAAAAATAAATTAAAAAAAGAGTATATGACTGGCTGTATCGGTAACTGCGTAAACATTTAAATAGATGTTGTGATTTGTGCAGAAGTGGAACTAGAAAAGACAGTGCATTCTCCTGCCTCAGTCGTAACATCTAAACATTTCACCTGAAAAATAGTACCTCCTGCAGTGCAGAACTCCATCAGTCCTTTATTGAACTAAATATTTTAGGGAAGACCATAGGTCACAATCTGAAGTTACGCAAGGTTAGAATTAGGTTAGATGTTAGGAAGTGGTTCGTTTGCCAGAGTATAGTGGACTCTGGATCAGGTAGCAGGCTCACATAGTGAACACTGATTCGCTAAATTCCTTCAAGCGAGAGCTGCACCTGTTTCTGGCTGGGACAGAGATCATCTCATACAAAGGTAGAAATACTGTATAACATTAAGTAAGTTCTGAGTAGTCTCTCAGACTAGTTTTGATCACTTAAAGTGGTCAGAGAGAGGTTTTTCAGAATTTCTTTTACCCTTCTTGGCCTGGGTTTTTAAATCTAGTTTTTCGGCTCTTCTAGCAGATTTCTTGGCTTTCAGATATGCTGGGGAGTATATATACAAGACATCGCAGTTGTGCAAGACAGGCTGGACGTATCTTTTCCTATCCTCTTTTGTTGAATGTGGGTTCATGTATACGTTCCTATAAAGTGTCAACAGAGATGATCTCTGCAGGAGCAGAGATTTAAAAAGTGCAGCAAGAAATCGGAAGCCAGAGACAGAGAGACAGCGGGAGCAGAGATCTTAAAAGCGCGCCAAGAAATCGGAGGTCGGAGAGAGAGAACAGCGGGAGCAGAGCAGGGGGAAAAAAATCTAAAAGTGACATCTGAATGATGTCACAGTCGACAGAGAGAGCAGGTAACAGAAATCCGGCTGGGGCGAGTATACTGGCAAGCTTTTAATTTAGCTTAAGCTCAATCAACCAAATATAAAATAAGACTTGATCGATTCATTAGTATATAAACTAAAAACTGAAGTGGATTTGATAATTTATCATACAGAGTGAGAGAGACAGACAAGCAGGGAGTGTATTCGCTCAAATTCTGACAACTGAATACATAAGCTGTATTAAGTATTACTAGCGTTTATCAGTATTTGTAAGGTTTACTAATAGTAGTAAGGTTTATTAGAATTGGCAAAGCTTTATTAGCATTGGTAAGGTCTATTACCAGTAGGAAGGTCTACATATCTGTAATCAAGAAAAGCATAACTTTAGTTGAAGGTGGTTCAGCTTTAATAAGCACAGTAAATTCTACAATACGTAGGAATTATTCTAAGTTAATTAAGAAAGTAATTAAAGTAAATTAACAAATAGCATAAGTAACAATGGCAGGACAGGTGTTATGTTGCAGCTGTGGTATATGGGAGCTCCTAGATGCCAAGGCGATCCAGGACAAACACGTGTACAGAAAGTGTAAGCAGCTAGAGGAATTCTGGATCAGGATTATTGATCTGGAAGCCAAACTGCATACACTGCGCCACATAAGGGAGTGGGAGAAATACCTGGACACTTTGTTCCGGAGGACAGTCACACCTTTTAAAGCTGGGTCATCTGTTTTGGTCTGCAATGAGGGACAGGCGGATGTGACCGTGAGCAAGGCAGGTAAAAGGGACCAAGCAGATAGTTGTGGAGGAGCCTTAGACTTTGCAATTGTCCAACAGGTTTGAGGTGTCAACCTGTGAGGATGAAAGCGAGATCTGCAAGGTGGATGAGCAGACTGGCCATGGCACTATGGTACAGGAAGCCATTCAAGTGGGGAGAGCAAAAAGGAATATAGTGGTAGTAGGGGATAGTATAGTGAGGGGAATAGACACTGTTATCTGCAGCCGAGAGCGTGAGTCCAGAAGGCTGTGTTGCTTGCCTGGTGCCAGGGTTTGGGACATCTGCTCGGGGGTGGACAGGAACTTGGAGTGGGAGGGAGATGATCCAGTTGTCATGGTCCATGTAGGTACCAACAACACAGGCAGAACTAGGAAAGAGGTTCTGCTTAGACAGTATGAGGAGCTAGGCAATAAACTGAAGAGCAGAACCTCAAAGGTAATAACCTCTGGATTATACCTGATCCACATGCCAATTGGCAGAGGGCACATAAGATTAGTGAAATGAATACGTGGCTCAAAGACTGGTGTGGGAGAAATGGGTTTTGGTTCGTGGGGCACCAATACTGGGGAAAGTGGGGGCTGTACCATTGGGATGGTCTGCAACTGACCTGTGCTGGGACCAGTCTTCTCGCTGTATAACTAGGGAAGTAGAGAGGGCTTTAAACTAAACAAGGGTTGTTTTCCTTAGAACAGAAGAAGCTGAAGGGTGACTTAATTGAGGATTACAAAATTATGAGGGGCCTAAATAGAGTAGACAGGAAGGATCTGTCTCCTCTCGCGGAGAGGTCAATTACCAGGGGGCACAGATTTAAGTTGATGGGTAGAAGGATTAGAGGGGACATGAGGAAAAACCTTTTCATCTGGAGGGTAGTGGGTGTCTGGAATTCACTGTCAGGAACGGTGGTGGAGGCAGAAACCCTCAACTCATTTAAAAGGTATCTGGACATGCACATGCACTTGAAGTGCTGTAACCTGCGAGCCTACAGACCAGGTACTGGAAGGTGGGATTAGATTGGGCAGCTAGTTTTTTCAGCTGGCACGGACACACTGACTGGCCTCCTTCTGTGCCATAATTTCCTACGGTTCTAAGGGGAGAGGGATCAAGCTTGAGTAGATGTAGCAAATCACTGGGTTAAGTTGAGGTAGGAGAGCAGAATAGTAATATGGGAAATGAAGGTCAGAGAATGGCAAGAAGAGACAGAGAGAAAAAACCTAATATTGAGGGGCATATAACATTCAAGAAGAATAGGAAGCGAGGTAAAGGTGGACAGGTAGCACTGTTAATCAAGGATGGCATTGGTGCAATAGTTCGAGATGACCTTGGTTCAGGAAATCAGGATGTAGAATTGGTTTGGGTGGAGATGAGTAACAGTACGGGAAAGAAATCGCTAGTGAGAGTGGTCTACAGGCCCCCTAACAGTAACCACAATGAAGTATACAAGAAGAAATATTGGGTGCTTGTGATAAAGGGATGGCAATAATCATGGGTGATCTTAATCTACATATAAACTGGGAAAATCAGATTGGCAATAGTAGCCTGGATGAGGAGTTCAGACAATGCTTTCGAGATAGTTTCTTCGAGCAGCATGTTCCAGAACCAACCAGAGTGCAGGTTATATTAGACTTGGTGTTGTGTAATGTGGCAGGATTAATTTAAGACCTCAGTGTAAAGGCACCTCTCGGTAGCAGCGACCACAATATGATTGAATTTTACATCCAGTTTGAAAGAGAGAAGAGTGAGTCTAAGACTAGTAATTTGAACTTAAATAAGGGCAACTATGTGGGCATGAAAGCTGAGCTAGCTGAAGTGAACTGGGTTACTAGGCTAGGAGATAGATCATTAAAGAAACAGTGGCAGACATTTAAGTGGATATTTCAGAATACTCAGAATAAGTATATTCCTACTATAATGAAAAATTCTAAGGGGAAGACCCACCATCCATGGTTAACTAAAGAAGTTAAGGAGAGCATCAAACTTAAGGAAAAAGCATATAATTGTGCAAATATGAGTGGCAGGTGAGATGATTGGTCAGAATATCAAGAATGGCAGAAAATGACTAAAAGGTTAATCAGGAGAAAGAAATTAGAGTATGAGAGGAAGCTAGCTAGAAATGTAAAAATGGATCGCAAGAGTTTCTGCAGGTATTTAAAAAGGAAAAGAGTATAAAGTGAGTGGTCCTCTAGAGAGTGAGAATGGGGAGTTAATAGTAGATAATAAAGAAATGGCAGATGAAATGAACAAATATTTTGCTTCTGTCTTCACGAAAGAAGATACAAAAAACATTCTAGTAATAGGTGTAAATCAGCAGGTGGAAGGAAGAGAGGAACTTGCAGAAATTACAATCACCAGGGAAGCAGTACTGACCAAACTGATGGAGCTGTGAGCTGACAAGTCCCCGGGTCCTGATGGACTTCATCCTAGGGTCTTAAAAGGGGTGGCTAATGAGGTAGTAAATGCGTTGGTGTTAATTTTTCAAAATTCGCTAGATTCTGAAAAGGTTTCATCAGACTGGAAAGTAGCAAATATAACCCCGCGATTCAAGAAGGGGGAGGCAGAAAACAGGTAACTATAGCCAGTTAGCTTGGCGTCATGGGGAAGATGTTAGAATCGATCATTAAGGAGGCTATAGCTTGGTACTTAGAAAAACCCAAGGTAATCAGGAATAGTCAGCATGGTTTTGTGAAAGGGAAATCATGTTTAACAAATTTATTGGAGTTCTTTGAAAGAGTAACATGCACTGTGGATAAAGAGGAGCCCATTGATGTACTGTACTTGGATTTCCAGAAGGCATTTGACAAGGTGCTACATAAAAGGTTATTGCGCAAAGCAGAAGGTCATGGTGTGGGGGATAACATATTAGCATGGATAGAAAATTGGCTGGCTGACAGAAAACAGAGTATGCATAAATGGGTCCTTTTCTGATTGGCAGGATGTGATGAGTGGAGTCCCGCAGCAGTCTGTGCTGGGGTCTCAACTTTATACAATTTATATCAATGACTTAGATGAGGGGAGCGATGGCACTGTAGCCAAATTTGCAGATGACACAAAGATAGGTAGGAAAGTATGTTGTGAAGAGGACAAAGAGATTGCAGACCGATATAGATAGGTTGAGTGAGTGGGCAAAAATCTGGCAGATGGAGTATAATGTGAGAAAATGTGAAGTTGTTCACTTTGGCAGGAAAAGTTTTTAAAAAGCAGAGTATTTCTTAAATGGGGAATGACTGCAGAATTCTGAGGTGCAGAGGGATCTAGGTGTTCTAGTGCATGAGTCACAAAAAGTTAGTATGCAGGTACAGCAAGTAATAAATAAGGCTAACGAATGCTATCCTTTATTACAAGAGGAATTGAAAATAAAAGTAAGGATGTTATGCTTCAGTTATACAGGGTATTGTTGAAACCACATCTCGAATACTGTGTTCAGTTTTGGTCTCCTTATTTAAGGAAGGATGTAAACGCGTTGGAGGGGATTCAGAGGAGGTTTACTAGATTGATACCTGGAATGAGTGGGTTGTTTTATGATGGAAGGTTGGACAGACTGGGCTTGTTTTCACTGGAGTTTAGAAGAATGAGGGGAGACTTGATTGAAGTATATAAGACACTGAACGGTCTTGACAAGGTGGATGTGGAAAGGATGTTTCCTCTTGTGGGTGAGTCCAGAACTAGGGGACACTGTTTTAAAATTAGGGGTCGCCCTTTTAGAACGGAGATGAGAAGAAATTTTTTCTCTGAGGGTTGTGCAACTTTGGAATTCTCTGACTCAGAAGGTGGTGGAGGCGGGGTCATTGAATATTTTTAAGGCGGAGGTAGATAGGTTCTTGTTAGGCAAGGGAATCAAATATTATCTGGGATAGACGGGAGTGTGGAATTTGAGACAGAAACAGATCAGCCATGATCTTATTGAATGGTGGAGCAGGCTCGACGGGCCGAATGGCCTACTTCTGCTCCTAATTCGTATGGTCATAAGTTTCTGAGACCAAATTCTTCTAAATCAGAGGTGAGAGTGCTACCACTGAGCCACCACCACCACCTAAAACAAATATATTTTTGCAACTGCATTTAATAAACATCAGAAATTTAATATTCAAAAAGCTAACAACTCATATACTATGCTCTCGCTGCCCTCAATCATGCTGCTTCCCTTAACTTCCTATCCAGCATCTATTTTTGTCCTCTGAAACATGTAGGAACATCGGAACTGGAATAGTCTTTTTCACCACTCAAGCCTGTTCCGCCATTCAATGTGATCATGGCTGATCTGTGACCTAACTCCATATACCTGCCTTTGCCACATATCCCTTGCCATCCTTTCGCTTAACAGAAATTTGTCAGTCTCAGATTTGCAGAAGAGCGTTCCAAATTTCTATCACCCTTTGTGTGTAGATGTTCTTCCTGTATTGGAGTAAATATGTCTTACTGCAATTATATAGAGTCTTGGTGAGACCGCACCTGGAGTATTGTGTGCAGTTTTGGTCTCCTTACCTAAGGAAAGATATACTTGTCATAGAGGGAGTGCAACGATGGTTCACCAAACTAATCCCTGGGATGGAGGGATTGTCCTGTGAGGAAAGATTAAACAGACAGGGGCTATATTCTCTGATGTTTAGAAGAATGAGAGGTGACAGGGCTCGACAAGGTAGATGCAGGAAAGATGTTTCCCCTGGCTGGTGAGTCTAGAACCAGGTGACACAGTCTCAGAATAAGGGGCAGGCCATTTAGGACTGAGATGAGGAAGAATTTCTTCACTGAGAGGGTGGTGAATCTTTGGAATTCTCTACCCCAGAGCGCTGTGGAGCCTCAGTCGTTGAGCATGTTCAAGATGAGATTGATGGATTCCTTCATGTTAAAAGCATCAAGGAATATGAGGATAGTGCAGGAAAATGGCGTTCAAATAGAAAATCAGCCATGATCTCATTGAATAGTGGAGCGGGCTCGAAGGGCTGAATGGCCTACTACTGCTCCTATTTCTTGTTACGTTATGTTCTTTCCCCCTCCAATGCTATTTAAAGGCATGACCATTCAACTTGCAGGTGAAGTCCTTTGACTATCTAATTGCTGCTACCGAATTAGTGAAAGTAATGTGCTCCTGGAGGAGTTCATAGAAGTTCTGTAAATCAGAAGGGAGTGGTGCTGGACCTTTGGAAGGAATTGTGTGCTGTCGAAAGGCCTCTAAGTACACCATTTGCAGGTCATAGGGTTATGGTTGCAGTTCCCTTGGGCTGCAGCATCAGGGGGAGTTGGAGCAGAGGCAGTAGAAAAGGCATGCTACTCAAAAAGGGAGGAGGAAGAGGGCTTTCAGCAGAAGGCCATCCCCACCTAGGGTCTTCAGAGAGCCTCCATTAGCCAGGAGCAGTGCATTTGCCAGATGGGCTTCACCAAGCAGGTGCTCACAGAACTGTGCCACATCCACAGCTTCAGAGCAAGGCGGGAACAGTACTGTCAGTGGCAGTCAAGTGATCTTGGCAGTCAAGTGACCATGGCCCTCAGCAAATCCTTCCAGGATGGAGCAAGTGACATCGTCAGCATATCCAAATTACCATCCATCGCTGTATCCAAGTGGTCACAGAAGCCTTATGTACAAGGGACTTTATTGTCTTCGCTGTAAGCAGAGAGAAGCAGGAAAAGCGGGCATGTGGCTTTGCCAGGATAGTGGGAAGCTGCAAGGGATACCACTCACTCAATATGCAATAGATTTGTAACCATGCCCAGAACATCATGCTGGTAAATGCCCTCTATCCTGGCAGGAGTCATGATGCTTTCATCCTATGCTGGACAGCCGTTCCAGCCATCTTAAAGCCACCACATCGAACCAGAAGGTGTCTGCTCGGCAACAAGGGATACCCAGTCTACGGGTTGCTAATGATTCCTCTGTGCCATCCGACCACATGTGGCCAGAACTCCTACAATGAGGAACATCATGGAGCAGACCATTGGAATCCAGAAGCAACAGTTCCACTGCCTAGATCACTCTGTGGTTGACAGGGAGGGAGGGGGAAAACAGTGCCTTCCAGTACTTGCCAGAGCATGTCTCTTGATTCATGGTGGTCTGCTGTGCTGTAAATCAGAAGGGAGTGGTGCTGGACCTTCGGAAGGAGTTGTGTACTGTCGAAAGGCCTCTAAGTACACCATTTGCAGGTCATAGGGTTATGGTTGCAGTTCCCTTGGGCTGCAGCATCAGGGGGAGTTGGAGCAGAGGCAATAGAAAAGGCATGCCTCCAAAACCTAGCAATCATGAAGGCACAGCCCTTGCCACCAGGGCTTCAACGACCACCTCAGGAGGAGCAGTAAGAGAAGGAGGCAGCCAGCAAATCTGGGCTGTCTGTAAGTGTCTTACCAGACTCCATCCCTTGAATAAATCTTCAGAGCCCTGTCATTGAACACCTTCCCACCTTATTATCCCTATATTGTAGACCATCCTCTTGGTCGTAATCTTGAAATAGAAGACAACACAAAGCAACAATTCCATGCTAATTTTATCCAAACACTTCCAATAATGCATATAATACTCAACTATTCACCCTTGTGCATTCCCTCAGTAGCTTTGTCTGGCTTGTGCTCCTATGCAGTGTTACCCCTGTGGGTGTAGCATGGCTGGCGGAAGGCTGACTTTCAATGGGGGAGTCTGCAGCAGTCTGAGCTGGCTGGTTGACGTCAACGGCAGAGGCACTGGCAGAGTGGCTGTGGTGGGAACATGAATGCTATCATCCTGAGAGGGGACAGCAGGATCGTGTATGACAGAGCCACTGTCACTCCCCCGAAGCAACGCCTCAGCAACCCTTATAACCTGCTGGCGCTCAGACTGCTGTGAGAACCTGAAGGGCCCTTTGAGCACTGGTAACAACAGCCACGATAGCCTGCACAACACCAAGCTGTGCTGGCATGGCAACAAACAGATTTCATGACTTCAGTCTAAACTTTCACAGCAGCACTCAGATATTCCCTGGCTTCTGCCTGTGCTGGAATAGATTGGTGGTGGTGTTGGGGGGAAAGCAAGAGGTGCTTGACTACATTATCTGCATCTTATATAATCATACCAGACAGTGGGATGAGCGTGAAGTGGGATTTGGAAAGGTAGGTATGCAGGAACATACCCTCATCCTGGATGTCTTCAGTAATGCCAGTTGCAGCTGTGAGAATAATATGAAGCACCCTCTCCTCCAAGAGGGTGAGGACATGCAGCCATGCCTGTCCCATGCCGATTTGTTGCCTCTGCCTCCGGATATGGGCCACTTTGTCCAGCAAGACAGAGGGAAGAGTATCTGTGAATGTGTTGCAATGTGTCTGGGTGATGTAACTGTCATAGCTGAATAGCTGGCAGTGTGTGGAAGCTGTTAGATGTGGGTGGGTTAAGTGGCAAGTGTTCGAGGGTGAGGTGGAGCATATGAATGTCCTGACAGCTAGAGATTGTTGATGAGCAAGCAATGGGGGTGTAGAGCATTGAGTGGTGTGTGAGGTTGGTGGTGCAGTTAGTCGGATAGCATTTGTGACTGCTTGTGTGAAGTCACTGAACTTCTTCCTGCACTGTAACCAGGTCCTCAGGGCCAGACTCCTGGCATTGACCTCCATGGCTATCTGCTCCCACTGTTTTTGCAGTGTCTATCTGGAGGGTCTGCTGGCCCTTTGTGGAAAGATCACCTCTCTATTCTTCTCAAGCTCCTGCAGTGAGGTCTCCAGTGCTGCATCTGAAAACCAAGGAACCCTCTTTCTGCTCCTGATGAGTTTCCCAGCCAGTTGAATTTGTTGCTGCAGTCAGAATGTACCTATCCTTTCAGATGTGCAGGCTGGGTTTAATTGGTGCTTGCCTCACATGAACCCAGGCTCCCTACAAAGTGTGCAGCCACTCAGCAGTGTGTTTAGCACTGGGGTGCACTGCCACAATTGAGGAAATAAGCAGGCAGCACAAAGTTTGCTGCTGCCTGCATTACTTTCCACAGGTGTGGGTTAATCATGCATTGCAATCCCTGCGCCCATTAACAGGCCTTATCAAATTTTTAGCCTGACATATCTTATGCTTAGTGTGCATTTCCTCTAAACGAACATTTTCTTTCTATCATTCTATTTACATCACACTTAAATATGCCATATTTAATCCAATATTGACCTGATTCTTGACATTTGACTCTTTCCCAGAGGTGTCCACCAAGCCATATTTTCTAGTTCCAATTAACATTGGGAAACTCCATTAGCCTGCCAGTTGCAGCTCCTGCTTATCATCTATTAAGAACATAAGAACTAGGAACAGGAGTAGGCAATTCAGCCCCTCGAGCCTGCTCAACCATTTCATACAATCATGGCTGATCTCATCTCTGCCTCAACTCCACTTTCCTGCCCGTTCTCCATAACCCTTCAACCCATTTCTAATTTAAAAATCTGTCTATCTCCTCCTTAAATTTACTCAATGTCCCGGCATCCACCGCACTCTGGGGTAGTGAATCCCACAGACTCACGACCCTTTGAGAGAAGTAATTTCTCCTCATCTCTGTTTTAAATCTACTACCCCTTATCCTAAAACTATGACCTCTCGTTCTAGATTGCCCCACCAGAGGAAACATCCTCTCTACGTCTACTTTGTCAATCCCCTTAATCATCTTGTATACCTCAATTATATCTCCTCTCATTCTTCTAAACTCCAGAGAGTAAAGGCCTAAACTGCTCAATCTCTCTTCATAAGACAAACAATTAAATTAAATCTACATATTAATTCTTCTTTCAATCGTGAACTATTTAACTTTTCACTGCTTCTGTGGTGAAGGTTAGTAAAGAAATGAAGGATTTATGCAAATGCAGTCTACACATCAAAGTAACCTAAAGAAACGTGCAAAATGCAATTAAACATCTCTACTTTCAACAAAAACAAGCACAACATTTCACTGCACTATCAGAAAAGACACAGAACTTTAATAATCCAACTACAGCAAAAAAATTCATGCAATTACAGGAGGAAGTAGTAGTGAGCTCATCGCAATTTTAATTTTGGCATGGGATTTCATAAACAGTACACCTGCTTAAGTAGTAGCCACTCTTGGTCCAACTTGCTTTCCTGACACAAAAGACAGTACATGGTGCATGATATCCCAACTTCAGAACTTGAATATCTATTCACTGTAATTCCACAAATACACTAAACGCACAGTAAGTGCATTAACCAACAAAAAGCCAATTCTCAGACAAAAGCTTGGAAACTTGCTTACACTGTGTCATCAGGATAGTGAAATGTGGAAATGCATGAAGGTTCACAGCCTCCAATCTCCTGTCCCTTCCTGCACCTCAATCCTAACAGAGCCTCTTTCCTCTTTATCCTAGCAGAGTCCAGCCCCAACAACACTGCCAGACTCCCAGTATATGGATTCCAGCCCACAATGCTCTTAGACACTTCTCTTCACAATTTCACAGCTTCATATCACAGAATAAGCTCTTCTTCCAGGTTTCAGGACACCCTTCCAATTATTCCAGATACTGCTCCTCCATTAAATCAAATCTTATCCCACCACAGTACTGCAAAGCTTGAGCACATTTACCCCAGTTGCACTGAACTCAGAAACACCCCACAATGTTAAATAGGTGGATAACAGAATCAGGCTGAATAAAGAAGGTTCAGAGGGGAATTGAAAAAGCAAATAAGAGAAGCAAAGAGATTATGAAGACCTGTGCTCCAGAACTTGCCGCGCCCCTAGCCAAGCTACAAAACTGACATCTACCCTGCAATGTGGAAAATTCCCCAGGTATTTCCTGTACACAAAAAGCAGGACAAGTCCAACCCGGCCAATTACCGCCCCATCAGCCTACTTTCAATCATCAGTAAAGTAACTTTTTTTTCTATCCCAGAAAAAAAAGGGCAGCGCAGTGGTTAGCACCGCAGCCTCACAGCTCCAGCTACCAGAGTTCAATTCTGGGTACTGCCTGTGCGGAGTTTGCAAGTTCTCCCTGTGACTGCGTGGGTGCTCCGGTTTCCTCCCACTGCCAAAGACTTGCAGGTGATAGATAAATTGGCCATTGTAAATTGCCCCTAGTGTAGGTAGGTGGTAGGGAATATGGGATTATTGTAGGGTTAGTATAAATGGGTGGTTCTTGGTCGGCTAAGACTCGGTGGGCCGAAGGGCCTGTTTCAGTGCCGTATCTCTAAATAAATAAAAATAAAATAAAAAATAAAATAAAGTGATGGAAGGGGTCATCAACAGTGCCATCAAGTGGCACG
Organism: Heterodontus francisci; assembly: GCF_036365525.1. Lineage (NCBI taxonomy): Eukaryota > Metazoa > Chordata > Chondrichthyes > Heterodontiformes > Heterodontidae > Heterodontus > Heterodontus francisci. The sequence goes on from NC_090380.1 coordinate 70,138,211, forward strand.
TGCTTAGCAATAACCTGCTCAGTGACGCTCAGTTTGGGTTATGCCAGGGCCGCTCAGCTCCTGACCTCATTACAGCCTTGGTTCAAACATGGACAAAACAACTGAACTCAAGAGGCGAGGTGAGAGTGACTGCCCTTGACATCAAGGCAGCATTTGACCAAGTATGGCATCAAGGAGCCCAAGCAAAACTGAGGTTAATGGGAATCAGGGGGAAAAACCCTCCGCTGGCTGGAGTCATACCTAGTGCAAAGGAAGATGGCTGTGGTTGTTGGCGGTCAATTATCTGAGCTCCAGGACATCACTGCAGGAGTTCCTCAGGGTAGTGTCCTAGGCCCAACCATCTTCAGCTGCTTCATCAATGACCTTCCTTCAATCATAAGGTCAGAAGTGGGGATGTTCGCTGATGATTGCACAATGTTCAGCACCATTCGTGACTCCTCAGATACTGAAGCAGTCTGTGTAGAAATGCAGCAAGACCTGGACAATATCCAGGCTTGGGCTGATAAGTGGCAAGTAACATTCGCGCCACACAAGTGCCAGGCAATGACCATCTCCAACAAGAGAGAATCTAACCATTTCCCCTTGACATTCAACAGCATTACCATCGCTGAATCCCCCACTATCAACATCCTAGGGGCTACCATTGACCAGAAACTGGAGTAGCCATATAAATACCATGGCTACAAGAGCAGGTCAGAGGCTAGGAATCCTGCGATGAACAACTCACCTCCTGACTCCCTAAAGCCTGTCCATCATCTACAAGGCACAAGTCAGGAGTGTGATGGAATACTCTCCACTTGCCTGGATGGATGCAGCTCGCGCCACACAAGTGCCAGGCAATGACCATCTCCAACAAGAGAGAATCTAACCATTTCCCCTTGACATTCAACAGCATTACCATCGCTGAATCCCCCACTATCAACATCCTAGGGGCTACCATTGACCAGAAACTGGAGTAGCCATATAAATACCATGGCTACAAGAGCAGGTCAGAGGCTAGGAATCCTGCGATGAACAACTCACCTCCTGACTCCCTAAAGCCTGTCCATCATCTACAAGGCACAAGTCAGGAGTGTGATGGAATACTCTCCACTTGCCTGGATGGATGCAGCTCCAACAACGCTCAAGAAGCTCAACACCATCTAGTACAAAGCAGCCCGCTTGATTGGTATCCCATCCACAAACATTCACTCCCTCCACCACCGACGCACAGTGGCAGCAGTGTGTACCATCTACAAGATACACTGCAGCAATGCACCAAGGCTCCTTAGACAGCACCTTCCAAACCCATGACCTCTACCACCTGGAACGACAAGGGCAGTAGATGCATGGGAACACCACCACCTGCAATTTCCCCTCCAAGCCTCACATCATCCTGACTTGGAACTATATTACCATTCCTTCACTGTCGCTGGGTCAAAATCCTGGAACTCCCTACCTAATAGCACTGTAGGTGTACCTACCCCACATGGACTGCAGAGGTTCAAGAAGGCATCTCACCACCACCTTCTCATGGGCAATTAGGGATGGGCAATAAATGCTGGCCTAGCCTGCGACACCCACATCCCCATAAATGAGTAAAAAAAAAATGCCCCTTGCTTCCATGCATAAATCTCTATTTTGGGCCCTAATTGGCCCCTTCCTCCTTTTACCACCTTTTTACTATTTATATGCCTAGAGAAGAACTTTGGATTCCCTTTTGTGTTAGATGCCAGTATCTTCTCATTTTTTTGTTATTCATTCAGGAATTTGATAGTGGGGGATTCAGCAATTGCAATGCCATTGAATGTCAAGGGGAGCTGGTTTGATCTCTCTTGTTTGAAATAGTCATTGCCTGGCACTTGTGTGGGACGAATGTTACTTGCCATTTATCAGCTCAAGCCTAGATATTATCCCAGTCTGGCTGCATTTCTCCACAGACAGCTTCAGCCTCAGTATCTGAGGAGTCGTGAACGGTGCTGAACATTGTGCAATCATCGGCGAACATCCCCACTTCTCACCTTATGATTGAAGGAAGGTCATTGATGATGCAGCTGAAGATGTTTGGGCCTAGGACACTACCCTGAGGAACTCCTGCAGTGACGTCCCGGAGCTGAGATGATTGACTTCCAATAACCACAACCATCTTCCTTTGTGCTAGGTACGACTCCAACCAACGGAAAGAGTTCCCTGATTCCCATTGACTCCAGTTTTGCTAGGGCTCCTTGATACCATACTCGGTCAAATGCTGCCTTGATGTAAAGGCAGTCATTCTCACCTCACCTCGAGTTCAACTCTTTTGTGCATGTTTGAACCAAGGCTGTAATAAGGTCAGGAGCTGAAAGGCCCTGGCGGAACCCAAACTGAGCGTCACTGAGTAGATTATTGTTAAACAAGTGCTGCTTGATAGCACTGTTGACGACACCTTCCATCACAGTGGAGTTATTAAATGAATACTTTGCACCCATCCCAAGGAAAAAGACATGGTGAAAGAGGAGGTAGTTCATACACTTGAAGGGTTTAAAATTGATAAGGTGGTGGTACTGGATAGGCTGGCTGTACTTAAAATTGATAAGGCACCAACATTCACACTCTTCACCACCGATGCACTGTGACATATTCAAGACGCACTGCAGCAATTCACCAAGGCACCTTCGTCAGCACATCCCAAACCCACGACCTCTACCACATAGAAGGGCAAGGGCAGCAAATACATGGGAACACCACCACCTGCAGGTTCCCCTCCAAGCCACACACCATCAGTGACTTGGAACTAGATCACCATTCTTTCACTGTCACTGGGTCAAAATCGTGGAACTCCATTCCTAACAGCACTATGGGTGTACCTACACCACACAGAGTGCAGCAGTCCAAGAAGGCAGCTCACCACCACCTTCTCAAGGGCAATTAGTGATGAACAACAAATACTGGCCTAGCCTGCGACGCTCACATCCCATGAAAGAATTTTTTAAAAAGAACCGGATGAGATGCATTCAAGGATACTAGGGGAAGTGAGAGTGGAAATTGCAGAGGCACTGGCCATAATTTTCCAATCTTCCTTAGACTCAGGGGTGTTGCCTGAGGACTGGAGAATTGTAAATGTTACATCCTTGTTCAAAAAAGGGTGTAAAGATAAGCCCGGAAACTACAAGCCAGTCACTTTAACCTTGGTGGTGGAGAAGCTTCTAGAAACGATAATTTGAGACAAAATTAATAGTCACTTGGACAAACGCGAGTTAGTTAAGGAAAGCCAGCATAGATTTGTTAAGGAAAAATCATGTTTAACTTGCTGGAGTTTTTTGAAGAGGTAACAGAGAGGGTTGATGACAGTAATGCTGTTGATGTGATGTACATGGATTTCCAAAAGGTATTTGATAAATTGTACGCACAACAGACTTGTGAGCAAAGCTAGAGCTCATAATAAAAGAGACAGTAGCAACATGGATACAAAATGGGCTGAGTGACAGGAAACAGAGACTAGTGGTTAATGGTTGTTCTTTGGACTGTAGGAAGGTTAATAATGACGTTCCCCAGGGGTCAGTGTTAGGACCCTTGCTCTTCCTGATATATATTAATGACCTAAACCTTGATGTACAGGGCACAATTGCAAAATTTGCAGATGATACGAAACTTGGAGGCATTGTGACCTGTCAGGAGGATAGTGTAGAACTTCAAAAGGACATAGACAGGTTGGTGGAATCGGCGGACAAGAGGCAGATGAAATGCGAAAAAGTGTGAAGTGATTCATTTTGGTAGAAAGAATGCAGATAGACAATATAAAATAAAGGGTACAATTCTAAAGAGGGTGCAGAAGCAGAAGGACCTGGGTGTATATGTACCTAAATCATTGAAGGTGGCAGGACAAGTTGAAAGTGCAGTTAATGAAGCATCCAGTATCCTGGGCTTTATCAATAGGGACATAGAGTACAAAAGCAACGAAGTTATGTTAAACTTATATAAAACTGGCTCGACCTCAACTGGAGTACTGTGTCCCGTTCCGGGTACTACACTTTAGGAAGGATATGAAGGTGTAAGAGAGGGTGCAGAAAAGATGCGATTGTTTTCCTTGGAGAATGTTGAGAGGAAATTTGATAGAGGTATTCAAAACCATGAGGGGTCTGGACAGAGTAGATAGGGAGAAACTGTTCCCATTGGTAGAAGCATCAAGAACCAGAGATTTAAAGTAATCCGCAAAAGAAGCAACGCGACATGAGGAAAAACTTTTTCATGCAGTGAACAGTGAGGATCTGGAATGCACTGCCTGAGTGTGTGGTGGAGGCAGGTTCAGTTGAGGCACTGAAGAGGGAATTAGATTATCTGAAAAGGAAGAATGTACAGGGCTATGGGGAGAAAGCAGGGGAGTGGCACCAGGTGAATTGCTCCTTCAGAAGCCAGCACAGACACGATGGGCCAAATGGCCTCCTTCTGTGCTGTAACCATCTATGATTCTAAGCTTAAGATGCCCCACACTACTGCCAAAGTCCACAAGCTCTTCCCTAACTGCTGCTACACACTACATGCAGTATAAAACATCTTGTTTACCATTTTGCTGTTTCTCCAGAGCTATAAGAGTGAACATAAATCATAGTGAAGGTCATTCATTTACAATTGTGAAATGCAAATGCTCATGAAATTCAATTCCAAATTGCTCTAAACAACTTTCATTTATATAATGCCATTAACATCCCAACGCCCTTCACAGGGGCATTAACAAACAAAATTTGACACTGAAACCATGTAAGGAGATATTAGGACAGGTGGTCAAAGAAGTAGGTTTTAAGCAGTATCGTAAAGGAGGAAAGAGAAGTAAAGAGGTTTCGGAAGAGAATTTCAAAGCTTTGGGAAGAGGCAGCTGAAGGCACAGCTGCAAATGGTGGAGTGATTAAAATAGGGGATGTGCAAGAGTCCAGAATTGGAGAAGTAAAAAGATCTCAGAAGGTTGTGGGGCGGGAGCAGGTTACGGAGCATGATCGTGAACGGATTTGAAAACAAGGATAAGAATTTTTAAATTGGCTTCTGCTTGGGCAATGCCTCAATGTAGGTCAGCGAGCACAGGCGTAATGGGTGAACGGAACTTCAGTGATGTAGGAATAGGCAGCAAGGTCTTGGATGAGCTTAGGTTTACGGAAAGTGGAAGATGGAAGTTCGGCCAAGAGAGCATTGTAATAGTCAAGTCTGGAGGTAACAAAGACATAGGTGAGTGTTTCAGCAGCAGATAAGCCGAGGCAGAGTTGGAGATGGGCGACATCATGGAGGTGGAAGTAGCTGGTCTTGATGATGGAGCGATGGGTAGGGAATGGAGTTTGATGCAGGGACCAATGACAATGGCTTAAGTCTTCCCAATATTTAGCTGGAGGAAATTTTAACTCATCCAATATTGGGTGTTGAACAAACAGTGCGACAAATTGGAGACAGTGGAGGCGTCAAGAGAGCTGGTGGTGAGATAAGAGTTGGGTGTCATCAGCGTAGATGTGGAAACTGATGCTGTGTTTTTGGATGATGTTGCTGAAAGGCAACATGTAGTTGAGAAATAGGAGGGGGGCAAGGATAGATCCAGAGATAATGGTACAAAAGCAGGAAGAGAAGACATTGAAGGTGATTCTGTACTGGGTAGCTAAGAATGGAAGCAGGCAAGAGCAGTCCCACACAGCAAGATGACAGGAGAAGCATTGGAGGAGTATGGTGTGGTCAAAGGCTGCAGGCAGTTTGAGAAGCATGAGGAGCAACAGTTTACCGTAAGCACAGTCACACAGGATGTCTTTTGTGACTTTGATGAGGGGCGTTTCAGTGCTGTGGCAGGGGTGGAAAACTGGAGGGGTTCAAACATGGAGCTGCATGATAAATGAGTACAGATTTGGGAGACAATATACATTCAAGGTAAGGCAGGTTGGAAATAGGCAATAGTTTGCAAGGACAGAGGGGCGAAGATTGTTTCTTTGAGAAGGGGGGTGATGACAACAGGTTTGAAGGAGATGGAGACAGTAGAGGAGAAGAGGAAACATAGAAACATAGAAAAATAGGAGCAGGAGTAGGCCATTCGGCCCTTTGAGCTGCTTTGCCATTCAATACGATCATGGCTGATCATCCAAACTCAGTAACCTGTTCCTGCTTTCTCCCCGTATCCTTTGATCCCATTAGCCCCAAGAACTATACCTAACTCTTTCTTGAATATTATTTAATGATTTGGCCTCAACTGCTTTCCGTGGTAGAGAATTCCACAGGTTCACCACTCTCTGGGTGAAGAAATCTCTCCTCATCTCAGTCCTAAGTGGCTTACCCTTTATCCTTAGACTGTGACCCCTGGTCCTGGACTCCCCCACCATTGGGAACATCCTTTCTGCATCTAGTCTGTCTAGTCCTGTTAGAATTTTGTAGGTTTCTATGAGATCCCCTCTCATTCTTCTGAACTTTAGTGAATACAAGCCTAATCGACCCAATCTCTCTTCATACACCAGTCCTGACATCCCAGATATCAGTCTGGTGAACCTTCACTGCACTCCCTCCATAGCGAGAACATTCTTCCTCAGATAAGGAGACCAAAACTGCACACAATACTCCAGATGTGGTCTCACCAAGGCCTTGTATAATTGCAGCAAGACATTCTTGCTCCTGTACTTGAATCCTCTCGCTATGAAGGCCACATACCATTTGCCTTCTTAACTGTCTGCTGCACCTGCATGCTTACTTTCAGTGACTGGTGCACAAGGACACCCAGGTCTTGCTGCACCTCCCCCTTTCCCAATCTATCGCCGTTTACATAATTATCTGCCTTTCTGTTTTTGCCACCAAAGTGGATAACCTCACATTTATCCACATTATACTGCATCTGCCATGTATTTGCCCAGTCACTCAACCTGTCCAAATCACACTGGAGCTTCTCTGCATCCTCCTCACAACTCACACTCCCAGCTTTGTGTCGTCTGCAAACTTGGATATATTACATTTAATTCCCTCATCTATATCATTAATATATACTGTGAATAGCTGGGGTCCTAGCACTGATCCCTGCGGTACCCCACTAGCCACTGCCTGCCACTCGGAAAAAGACGCGTTTATTCCTACTCTTCGTTTCCTGTCTGCCAACCAGCTCTCTATCCATGTCAGTACCTTACCCCAATCCCAATGAGCTTTAATTTTGCACATTAATCTCTTATGTGGGACCTTATCGAAAGCCTTCTGAAAGTCCAAATACACCACATCCATTGGTTCTCCCTCATCTATTCTACTAGTTACATCCTCAAATAATTCCAGTAGATTTGTCAAGCATGATTTCCCTTTCGTAAATCCATGCTGACTTTGTCCGATCCTGCCATTGTTTTCCAAGTGCTCTGCTATTACATCTTTTATAATGGACTCTAGCATTTTCCCCACTACTGATGTCAGGCTAACCGGTCTATAATTCCCTATTTTCTCTCTACCTCCTTTTTTTAAATAGTGGGGTTACATTAACTGCCCTCCAATCCATTGGAACTGTTCCAGAGTCTATAGAATTTTGAAAAATGACCAGCAATGCATCTACTATTTCTAGGGCCACTTCCTTAAGTACTCTGGGATGTAGATCATCAAGCCCTGAGGATTTAATCGGCCTTCAATCCCATCAATTTTCCGAACACTATTTCCCTACTAATATGATTTCATACGGTTTCTCCTTCTCACGAGACCCTATGTTCCCCAACATTTCTGGGAGGTAATATGTGTCCTCCTTTGTGAAGACAGAACCAAAGTATGTATTTAATTGGTCTGCCATTTCTTTGTTCCCCATTATGAATTCCTCTGTTTCTGACTTTAAGGGACCCACATTTGTCTTCACTAATCTTTTTCTCTTCACATACCTATAGAAGCTTTTACAGTCAGTTTTTATGTTCTCTGCAAGCTTAGTCTAATACTCTATTTACCCCTTCTTAATCAATCCCTTTGTCCTCCTTTGCTGAATTCTAAACTGCTCCCAATCCTCAGGTTTGCTGCTTGTGCTGGCCATTTTATATTTCTCCTCCTTGGATCTAATACTATCCCTAACTACTTTTGTAAGCCACGGTTGAGCCACCCTTCCTGTTTTATTTTTGCGCCAGACAGGAATGAACAATTGTTGTAATTCATCCATGTGCTCTTTAAATGCTTGCCATTGCCTATCCACTGTCAACCCTTTAAGTAATGCTCCCCAATCTATCATAGCCACCTCGTAACTTCATAGTTTCCTTTAGGACCCTACTCTCGGAATCAACTCTCTCACTCTCCATCTTAATGGAAGAATTCTATCATGTTATGGTTGCTCTTCCCCAGGGACCCCGCACAACAAGACTGTTAACTAATCCTTTCTCATTACACAATACCCAGTCTAGGATGGCCTGTTCTCTAGTTGGTTCCTCAACGTATTGTTCCAAAAAACTATCACGTACCCACTCCAGGAATTCCTCCTCTACAGTATTATTGCTAATTTGGTTTGCCCAATCTATATGTAGATTAAAGCCACCCATAATTATAGTTGTACCCTTATTGCATGCATCTCTAATTTCCTGTTTAATGCCATCCTCTACATCATCACTGCTGTTTGGGGGTCTATATACAACCCCCACCAACGTTTTTTTGCCCCTTGGTGTTTCTTAGCTCCAAACATACAGATTCCACATCAGGATTCTCTGAACTAATATCAGTCCTCACTATTGTATTGATTTCCTCTTTTACTAACTATGCTACTCCACCTCCTTTCCCTTTTTGCCTGTCCTTCCTAAATATTGAACACCCTTGGATATTCAGTTCCCATCCTTGGTCACCCTGCAGCCATGTCTCCGTAATCGCAACTATATCGTATCCATTTACATCTATTTGTGCGGTTAATTCGCCTACCATATTGCGAATACTCCACGAATTGAGACACAATGCCTTTAGGCTTGTTTTTTAACATTGTTAGTCATCTTAGCACTATTTCGCACTATGGCCCTATTTGTTTCTTGCCCTTGATTTCTATGCCTTCCACTTGTATCTTTTTGTTTCCACCTTGTTTCCTTCTCCTCAATCTCTCCACTCAGGTTCCCACCCCCCTGCATTCTAGTTTAAATCCTCCCCAATAGCACTAGCAAACACCCCTGCGAGGACATCGATTCCGGTCCTGCCTGCCTGTAACCCGTCCTGCTTGTACAGGTCCCACCTTCCCCAAAACCGGTCCCGATGTCCCAAGAATCTAAATCACTCCCTCCTGTACCATTTCTCCAGCCATGCATTCATCTGGTCTATTCTTCTGTTCCTATACTCACTAACAAATGGCACAGGAAGTAATCCTGAGATCACTACCTTTGAGGTCCTGCTTTTTAATTTAGCACCTAACTCCTTAAATTGATCTTGCAGGACCTCATCCCTTTTTCTACCTATGTCGTTGGTATCGACATGTACCACGACCACTGGCTGTTCACCCTCTCCCTTCAGAATATCCTGCAGCCGCGCCGAGACATCCTTGATCCTGGCACCAGTGAGGCAACATACCATCCTGGAGTCTTGTTTGCGGCCACAGAAACACCTATCTGTTCCCCTTACAATTGAATTTCCTATCAGTATGGCTCTCCCAGTCTTTTTCCTTCCCTGCTGTGCAGCAGAGCCATCTGTGGTGCCATGAACTTGGCTGCTGCTGCTTTCCCCTGGGAGACCATCCCCCCAACAGTATCCAAAGTGGTATATCTGTTTGAGAGGTGGATGGCCACAGGGGACTCCTGCACTACCTGGCTGTGTCTACTACTCCACCTGGTGGTCACCCATCCGTTTTCTGCCTGTGCAGCCATTACCTGCGGTGTGACCACCTCGCTAAACGTGCTATTCCCGACGTCCTCAGCATCATGGATGCTCCACACTGAATCCACCCGCATGCCTGGACTCCTCTCCTCTCCACTCCTGGAAGGTAGGTGACTGGACCTCGATCCTCGAGCTGTATTTATCGGCTCCTCTCTGAGTTCTCCCCTCAGGTCCACTGCTCTCCACTCTGCTCCCGGAAGGTGAACAATATCCTCTAACATGGAGGCCAGGAAGGGAAGTTGGGTGATCGGCAGTTTAGTGGAAATAAGGTCGAGGGAGCAGGTGAGTATAATGGAAAAGATGAGCTCAGAGAGGATATAAGGGCAGATAGAAGAGAAAATAGAGAAAGATGTGAGTTCAAGCCTAGAGGAGGAGGGAACCTTAGGGGAAGTTCAGCTTGGTGGGCTAAGGAAAGTGAAGAAAGCATTAAAAGCAGTTGAAAAGATGGTCTCAATCTTAGTGATAAAGAAGTCCATGAATTCTTTGCACTTGCTGCTGAAATTGAAGATGGTGGAGACAGGGGAGAGGAATTTAGGAGGACGATTTGCTGTGGAGAAGAGAAGCTGGGGATTATCTTTGCATTGCAGGATGATCCCAGTATGGTGAGCAGTTTTTGCAGACGGGAGCATGATAATGCTTTATGTGGTCCAGACAGATATGGTAATAAATGGCTAAACCAGTCATCTGTCATAAACATTCAAGTCTGTGTCCCTTGGACTTAAGGATGTGAAAATGAGGGCCATACCAGAGTAAGTGAGTAATGGTTTTAATGGGTACAAGGGCAACAAAGGTGGAGGTGAGGGTGTGATTATGAAGATTACAGCTTCAAAAATGTTTTGGTGAACAGAGGGCCAAAGGCTAGACAGTTGGCAATTTGAAATTAGGGGGTGGGTTTTTTCCAGGGGTGAACGGAGAAGGAATTGGGGTTGGGGATGGTGGGGTATAATTACAATAATACTTCTGTTAAAATTTCCTTTAACACTTTTGATCATAAGCAAATTTATTCTCACCTATACAAATTTACTAAAAATATAAATAAATAATATAGAATAAATATAAAATAAAAATTTATTCCATCACACCTGATTGGGTCATTCTTTCTACATGACTGACAAGTTCTGGTTTTCACTATCTTGAAAGTTACAACAGGCCACAAAGAAATTTAAAGGATTGAAATGACAACCACAACCTGTATTTAAATAGAGGCTGTAACATAGGAAAAAAGCCCCAAGGCAATTCACAGATACTGAGCCTTAATGAGAGAGTTAGCAGTTTTTTTTAAGAACATTAGAACATTACAGCGCAGTACAGGCCCTTCGGCCCTCGACGTTGCGCCGACCTGTGAAACCATCTGACCTACACTATTCCATTTTCATCCATATGTCTATCCAATGACCACTTAAATGCCCTTAAAGTTGGCGAGTCTACTACTGTTGCAGGCAGGGCATTCCAAGCCCCTACTACTCTCTGAGTAAAGAAACTACCTCTGACATCTGTCCTATATCTATCACCCCTCAACTTAAAGCTATGTCCCCTCGTGTTTGCCATCACCATCCGAGGAAAAAGACTCTCACTATCCACCCTATCTAACCCTCTGATTATCTTATATGTCTCTATTAAGTCACCTCTCCTCCTCCTTCTCTCCAACGAAAACAACCTCAAGTCCCTCAGCCTTTCCTCGTAAGACCTTCCCTCCATACCAGGCAACATCCTAGTAAATCTCCTCTGCACCCTTTCCATAGCTTCCACATCCTTCCTATAATGCGGTGACCAGAACTGCACGCAATACTCCAGGTGCGGTCTCACCAGAGTTTTGTACAGCTGCAGCATGACCTCGTGGCTCCGAAACTCGATCCCCCTACTAATAAAAGCTAACACACCATATGCCTTCTTAACAGCCCTATTAACCTGGGTAGCAACCTTCAGGGATTTATGCACCTGGACACCAAGATCTCTCTGTTCATCTACACTACCAAGAATCTTCCCATTAGCCCAGTTACTCCTTCCAAAGTGAATCACCTCGCACTTTTCCACATTAAACTCCATTTGCCATCTCTCAGCCCAGCTCTGCAGCCTATCTCTGTCCCTCTGTACCCTACAACATCCTTCGGCACTATCCACAACTCCACCGACCTTCGTGTCATCCGCAAATTTACTAACCCACCCTTCTACACCCTCTTCCAGGTCATTTATAAAAATGACAAACAGCAGTGGCCCCAAAACAGATCCTTGCGGTACACCACTAGTAACTAAACTCCAGGATGAACATTTGCCATCAACCACCACCCTCAGTGATTCTCAACAAAAATAGCAGAATTGAAGATGGATAAATCACCAGGCCCTGATGACATGAATCCTAAGCTGGCCACTCATTGATAAATAGGGTCATTAAGGGATATGGAACCAAGGCAGGTAAAAGGCAGATCAGCCATGAGCTAATTGAATGGCAGAAATGGCTTGATGGGCTGAATAGCCTACTCCTGTTCCTATGCTTCACTCAAAAACAGGTTAAATTTCAAGTATAAAAGTGTTTTGTTGAGGGTCCAGGAGCAGCATTAATGCTGCTCGTGACCTCTGAAAGATCAACCCCCGCGATACCCAATCTTCTGCAGCCCTCCCTGGGTTTGTCTTCCCCTTTCTCCCACCAAAGCCCCATTTTCACTCTCTCTGGACTAATGCTTTGTCTTTCACCACAAGTATTAAAACACTCTTTGCCTTTGTCCCATGACAGCTTTGTTATTTAATCTCTTCTGCCCTGTTACATAGCTTCCCTTTTGTTCTCTTCCCCACTAACCACCCCCAACCCCCTTCACTTGCATAAAACCTAATTCTTTTCTAACTTTTGCCAGTTCTGATGAAAGGTCACAGACCTGAAACGTTAACTCTGTTTCTCTCTCCACAGATGCTGTCTGACCAGTTGAGTATTTCCAGCACTTTCTGTTTTTAATCTCAGATTTCCAGCATCTGCAGTATTTTGCTTTTATTATCCCATTTTTACCTATCTGCATCAACTAGGTTCTACATTGGTGCTACCAGACTTTTGTTCCTCTTCAATTAGCCAGCTGCTAATTTGTGAACACCACACCAATGGTATAGAAATGAATTCTGATGATGGTAAGTGGTCAGGCCTCTCACTACATACGTCAAGCGGGTTCGTGGACGCCTCACCCTGCCTATTTCCTGCCCTTTGGATGAAAGTTCAAAATCACTCCCCTTCTGTCAGCATTAAATATCACACTTACTTCTTGTGACATATAAGCTACAAACTTCCCAATCACACTGTTGATAATATCCTTTTGTGATAAAAGGTATACCTTCCAACTGTCATGAGCAATATTATGGGAGATCTGCTAGTAACATAGTAAAATATATATATATTTTATTTCCTGTGACACTTTTGTATAAGACTTTCTGCAATGCTTCTCTGTCATATGAAGGGAAAATACTGTAGCCTCAGTCCTTTCTATTCTATAATTAACTAACTGTCTAATGCCACAAATATCTGAGCGACAGTATCTGGTAGACTCCTTTTTGAATGCCCTAAAGGTAGGCCTTGCATGTTTGCACTGATTCTTCCTTCCTCCTTCAGGTAGAAAGGGATGTACAATGGGATACTTGTAGATATAAATATAGCCTTAACATAACACCATGGTTTCCTAACAATGCACTATTTGTTGGGGCGACCAGTGGAAAAGCTGGTTGGTACACCAACATGAAGTGCCAATGGAGTGTGGTAAGCTAACCTCAGCTAGTCAATTTAATGAGTTTGCAATGTCAGCCAGGTTATCTACTAGAAATGCTGAACAGAGGCAAATTCTTTATCTGAAAGAGACCATATGTACACAAGCTATTCCCAGATGAAAATGGGAATTTAAGTAGGTTAACTAGAGTAAGTCGGTATTTAGAACCTGTGTTATCAATATTTCTTCACAGAAGAGGCCATGAGCTAATGCATTAATCCATCAGCGCACTGTCAACCTAGATTGTCTGAAGGAAGTATACTGCACATATTTGGGTACTAATCTGTACTATTGACAGGATTGTGATCAAGATACTCATACACACCATAACTTTTGAAAGTTGTGCAAGGTGGCCAAGGGAAAGGAAGAGGAAGAAGTCCAGAAACAGAGGTAGCAAATGACAGAACACCGAGGAAAGGACAGATGCATCAGAGCCTTTGACACTTTGAATCAATTGGTATAAGGGCCTAAAGCAACAGTATTAACTTGCCCCAGTTGTCCCTCTCTCCTTTGCAAACTGTCACTCATCATTTTGCGCAGGTCCAGATCATGCCAACTAAGAACCTAAAATGCCAATTCAAGATGAGGAATTTATTTTTGACTTTGAACTTGTGAATGCCAAGGAAAAGAATAGCCATAGGGCTGTTTAACCGATATTGTATCAGTAAAAAATAACTAATCCATCTCTAGGCCACTATTCAAAATATGAATACAAAATAATCATGCTCTGTGGCATTTACAAACTGCAGCATTATGGAAATAATGGCAATAATTATTTGCTGAGTGCAAATATTACGCAATGAGACAAAGAAGTGAACCTACAGAATAGTGTCAAGCAACATTCACTGAACTTTGCAGATCTGCCATATGATTTTTTTTAAATTAAAAATTGGACTAGAGAAACCTGTGCCTCTAATTATTGAATTCCAAAAACGTGTTAAAAAAAGTCTGCTTTAAGCAAGTATTTTACTTCAACATCAAGAGGAAATGTTAATGAAACTTGCAGGGTGCGCGTTAAATTCAAGCAAGTGTACTTACTGTTCCTAGGCCACTCTGTTGTCATCTGGCACCATTTTAACGAAACAGACTATCCGTGCAGCGGTACCTACTACAGACAGTTGGGAGTCTCATGAATCTCATGCAAATTGTGGTGCTACAATGCAAATAGGACCCCAAAGCAGTTTCAGAGTCGGCAGGCTGCAAACTTTAAAGAGCTCAGATACTAAGGTCAGTGACATCAGTGCACATGAGCTCGTTGCAGTCGAAGTGAGTTGGGACTATGGAACTGACTTATTTCCACTACTTCCTCTTGGTTGGTTGCCTCATTAACGAGTTAAATATTGTGATGGGTATTGCTGCACTGCACTGGATGGAGGAAGAAGAGCAGCAGCAGCAAGAGCAGAGCCCTCAAGATGCAGGAAGAGTTACAGTTGGACCTCTGAGAAGACACAAGGTGAAGGCACACATTTGCAGAAGCATTATCTAGCCAATAGGACTACAAGCCAACAGTGACTTTGTTAGTTATGTCTGAGGAGCAGTGCCTGAGGAGGTTGCACTGGTCAGCTAACTTGTTTCTCACCTTTGCTGCTCCTGCATGAAGACTTGCTGCTTGCCACAACAGGAGGCCATGCCACACCAATGGAAGTTAACAAAAACAACAAATTGTATTTATATAACATCTTTAACATAGCAAAATGTCCCAAGGCGCTTCAAAAGAGTATTATTAAAGAAAATTTGACAACAAACTACATAAGGAGATATTAGGGCAGATAACCAGATACTTGGTCAAAGTAGGTTTCAATGAACATCTTAAAGGAGGAAAGAGAGGTAGAAAGGCAGAGAGGTTTAGGGAGGAAATTCAAGAGCTTAGGGCCTAGACAGCTGAATTCATGGCTGCCAATGGTGGAGGAATTAAATTTGGGGATGCTCAAGAAGCCAGAATTGAAGGAGCACAGGTACCTCAGAGGATTGTAGGGCTGGAGGAGATTAGAGAGATAGGAAGGAGCAAGGCCATGAAGGGGTTTGAAAACAAAGAGGTGAATTTTAAAATCGAGACATTGCTTAACCAGGTGCCAAAATATGTCAGCAAGCATTAGGGTGATGGGTAAATAGAACTTGGTACAAGTAAGGTGACAACCATCCTGAACTTCTTTGGCTTTGGATCATTCCAAATATAATATTTCCAAGTTTGCTGATGACACAAAACTAGATGGGAAATGTGAGTTGTGAGGAGGATGCAAAAAGGCTTCAGGGGGATTTAGACAAGCTGAGTGAGTGGGCAAGAATATGGCAGATGGAATACAATGTGGAGAATTGTGAAGTTATGCACTTCGGTAGGAAAATCAGAACTGCAGAATATTTATTAAATGGTGAGAGGTTGGGAAGTGTTGATGTCCAAATGGACTTGGGTGGCCTTGTTTATAGGTCACTGAAAGCTAACATGCAGGTGCAGCAAGCAATTAGGGAGGCAAATGGTGTGTTCGCCTTTATTTCAAGAGAATTTGAGTACAGGAGTAAAGAAGTCTTGCTGCAATTGTGTAGAGCCTTGGTGAGACTGCACCATGAGTATTGTGTACAGTTTTGGTATCCTTAACTAAGGAAGGATATACTTACCATAGAGGGAGTGCAATGAAGGTTCACCAGACTGATTTCTGTGATGGTGTGATTGTCCTATGAGGAGAGATTGAGAAGACTGGGCCTATATTCTCTAGAGTTTAGAAGAATGAGAGGTGATCTCATTGAAGCATACAGAATTCTTACAGGGCAAGCCCTGTTGATGCAGGAAGGATGTTTCCCCTGACTGAGGGACAGTCTAGAACCAGGGGGCACAAGTATCAGAATAAAAGATAGGCCATTTAGGACTGAGATAAGGAGGAATTTCTTCACGTAGAGGGTGGTGAATATGTGGAATTCTCTACCCCAGAAGGCTGTGGAGGCTCTGTCATTGAGTATGTTCAAGACAGAGATCAATAGATTTCTAGATATTAAAGATATCAAGGGATATGGAGATAGTGCGTGAAAATGGTATTGAAGTAGAAGACCAGCCATTATCTAGTTGAATGGCGGAGCAGGCTCGAGGAGCCGAATGACCTACTCCTGCTTCTATTTCCTATGTTTCAGGGTGCTACTGGAGATACCTCTCGCATCTTGCAGTTGGCAATCCACCAACGCATCAAGGAGTCGATCAGTGCACTATTTTCCAGGGCAAACAAATACATTATGCTTCCTATTGATGACAACAGTCAAAGTGAATGTGTCATGAAGATCTCTACAATGACTAACTCCCTCCAAATACAGGTTGCTAATGACTACACTCATGTTGCAGGAGGCTACGTCAGCCACAAGCAGTCCCACTCTATCAATATGTAGCTTGTATGTGATCACAAAAAACAGTTCATGCAAGTCTGTGCTCAGTTCCTAGGCAGCTGCCAGGATAGTTTCATCTTGTGGCAGTCAAATATATCCTTACATTTCCAAAGGAGCTCTGAGGATGATTGCTTGGCGACAAGGACTACCATCCACATCGATCGTTACACCCATTCACAACCCTACTCCAACTAAGCAGATGAGATAGAACAAGAACTATGGAGGATCATTGACTCACAATCGGGTTTGTAAAGCAAAGTTTCAGGTACCACAGGCTCTTTGAAATATGCTCTAGAAAAAGTCTCCCAACTAATAGTGGCCTGCACAGTTTTGCAAATAAAATGACTTTAAAAACAATATTTTTACAAAATGATTAATCTTCTTACCATTTGAAGTGCAGTAAAATTAAATCCCCATTCTTCAATGGCATTCATAATCTTTCCAGCCAAACCTATAAATATGGAAAACTTTGAAGAAATGACAGAATTCTCAAAATATTCAACAGCAACAGTTCACTCATTTAGTTTTATATAATAACGTACAATGATTTAATTTGAAAATTACTTTGGCAGGCATAACTATTTAACAACCTATCTCCATATTTTCTCTTCTCCTCCTAAAGGTGTTGGGCTGGATTTTATAAGCTCACCGCCGATGAGGTGGACACGCCGATGCCATTTAAAAATTTGTGTTAGCCCTACTGGCATATTTAAATATTTAAAGAAAGATTTAATGAAATTAAATAAATACATCTCTTTTGCTCCTCTCCCACCCCCCCCCCCTCCCCATAACAATTAAATTATTTGCCCTTTTCCCCCAAAAACACTTACTTTTACCATCTGACCTTCCCCCACCCCACAAACTTTAAACTACAACCCTTTCCACCATCCCCTGCACCCATGATGTTAATTTGATCCCGTCCCCCCATCCCCGTACTGATTATCTTACCTCCTTCCCCCTCCCCACCAGTGTTGCACCCTGTTTCCCTGGACGGGGTCCGAAGGCACAGGAGTGATGCCCGCCAGGCAAAGGATCGCAGCGGGACATCAAGATTAATGCTAAGTACATGCCAACCTATTAATTTACTTTATTTGCATATGGTGATTGTGCTACCGTTGCCGAGTGGCAGCAGGGGGGCTGTGACAGTGCCCCGCCGCCGCTGGAAGGATCTGGCCAGCCCCTGCCAGCGTTGAGGTCCATGGCAGGCCTCATCTGGGGCCATCTTCAGCGTTATCTTCGATCACGGCAGTGAGCCTCAAAACCAGTGCGACACATGCGCAAGATGTGCGCAGTGGTTCATTAACATAGAGGGGGCGGGCGCTCCGTCCCCAGCAATGGCGTTGGCACCATTTTTAAAGGGCTTCAGACCTTCAGGTGAAGTTACATTTTTAAAGGTACCGGTGCCTGGAAATTTGAAATAAGATTTTAATATCACTTTGAATCCCCTCTCTCACTCCCCCAATGTGTACTCAATGTATTCATTGCCCTCTCCCCTCAACAAACATTTGTTGCGATCCCGAACTGCTGCTGGTAAAATGGGGCGGGTCCTTTCCGGCGTCGAGGCCCATGGGCCTCTCCCAAAAGTATTTTCCAGGTCCCCCCTGCCATGACCCCTGACGTCGGGGAGGCTGGTAAAATTCAGTACTAAATGTGTGAGCATAGACTGTGAATGTCACCAGCTATTTTCATGTGGCAGAGCATCACAGCCTAGTTCAATCCCATCCTTACCCTAATGTCAACACAGTGGACCCTGGACAGCAAAGGGAACCTGAGCCAATATTCTCTTCTCTAACCCATGAGTGCTGAAGGTAACTGTATCACCTTTATCATGATTGAGAGTTAACAAGTTGAAGACATTTTAAAAGTTGCATTTACTTAAGAGTTCATTTTTCTCTATTGTCATTGAATGTCTTTTTTCTTTCCTCGCTCATGCTGACATGTGCATACTTCCAGTAGGGATCATTTGACAGTGATTAACCTATATTCACCTCCCAACCTATGGAGGTGAGATCAACTAACTCAAATTTGAAATCCTCCTGATTCAGTTACTCAATGAATGAAACCTGAAGCAATTTTAAATATTCTTTCAGATTTTAAAATATGGATATTTTTCCTTTCATACAACATCTGAGGTTTATGAGTTCTTTACTAAAATTGGGGACATGGTCATTGATGAGAAATGAAAACTACTTTCACTTTTTCTACATAGTACACACTGTTTGGGCTCTTCTTCTCGCTGCTGCTCTCACATGCGTTCAAGTCTTCAGAAGAAGGAATTTTCCTCCACACAAGATCAGACGGCAGGCTGTTCAACCTTGCCCATCTTAGAGCGAAGATCAAAGTACGGAAGGTCCTCATCAAGGAACTCCTCTTTGCTGACGATGCTGCATTAACATGCTGCACAGTGGCGCAGTGGTTAGCACCGCAGCCTCACAGCTCCAGCGACCCGGGTTCAATTCTGGGTACTGCCTGCGTGGAGTTTGCAAGTTCTCTCTGTGTCTGCGTGGGTTTCCTCCGGGTGCTCCGGTTTCCTCCCACATGCCAAAAGACTTGCAGGTTGATAGGTAAATTGGCCATTAGCAATTGCCCCTAGTATAGGTAGGTGGTAGAGAAATATATAGGGACAGGTGGGGATGTGGTAGGAATATGGAATTAGTGTAGGATTAGTATAAGTGGGTGGTTGATGGTCGGCACAGACTCGGTGGGCCGAAGGGCCTGTTTCAGTGCTGTATCTCTAAACTAAAACTAAATATCCCACACAGACGAGTGTCTGCAGAGACTCATTGACAGGATTGCAGCTGCCTGCAACGAATTTGGCCGAACCATCAGCCTCAGGAAAATGATCATCATAGGACAGGACATCAGAAATGCTCCATTCATCAATATCGGCGACCACGCTCTGGAAGTGGTTCAAGAATTCACCTACCTAGGCTCAACTATCACCCCAGTAATCTGTCTCTCGATGCAGAAATCAACAAGCGCATGGGAAAGGCGTCCGCTGCTATGTCGTGACTGGCCAGAAGGGCGTGGGAAAATGGCGCACTGACAGGGAACACAAAAATCCGAGTGTTTCAAGCCTGTGTCCTCAGTACCTTGATCTACGGCAGTGAGGTCTGGACAACATATGTCAGCCAAGAGCGACGTCTCAACTCATTCCATCTTCGCTGCCTCCGGAGAATCCTTGGCATCAGGTGGCAGGACCATATCTCGAACGCAGAAGTCCTCGAGGCGGCCAACATCCCCAGCATATACACCCTACTGAGTCAGCGACGCTTGAGATGGTTTGGCCACGTGAGCCGCATGGATGATGGCAGGAACCCCAAGGACACATTGTACAGCGAGCTCGTCACTGGTATCGGACCCACCATGTCTCCGCTTTAAAGACGTCTGCAAGCGCGACATGAAGTCCTGTGACATTGACCACGAGTGGTGGGAGTCAGTTGCCAGTGATCGCCAGAGCTGGTGGACAGCCATTAAGGCGGGGCTAAAGAGTGGCGAGTCAAAGAGACTTAGCAGTTGGCAGGAAAAAAAGACAGAAGTGCAAGGAGAGAGCCAACTGTGAAACAGCCCCGACAACCAATTTTATCTGCAGCACCTGTGGAAGAGACTGTCACTCTAGAATTGGCCTTTATAACCACTCCAGGTGCTGCTTCACAAACCACTGACCACCTCTAGGCACTTACCCATTGTCTTTCGACACAAGAAGCAGAAGACGACGACCAACAATAAATATGCTAAGTATAGATATAGGACACATGAGAAGTCAGCTTTGTTGTGTAGTACCGCAACAAATCATGTTATTTGATTCAATCGCAACAAGAATTCTCCTCTCACTACATTATTCACATCAGCTATTCTCCAATTACGAAGAGTGCCCCAGATCATCTACATTATAAACAGTGGGAAGTGTGATTTTAAGTCAGCAAAGAACCGCCCTCAAAGTCAACTGTCCCAGTAAACCATTCTAGAGGCTGGGAATATAAATTTCCTAGGGGATAGAAGAACTATCCAACCATTAATTGCTTGGAAAAACTGGCAGATCAAATAGCTCTCCCAGGTGAGCAATATTTATATATGAAGTGGTTAAGGTACAGATTAAATGCATTTTGATTAGTAGTAAAGGCAATATGTCAAAGGCAGTAATAAAAACAAGAAATGCTGGAAATACTCAGCAGGTCCGGCAGCATCTGTGGAGAGAGAAGCAGAGTTAACGTTTCAGGTCAGTGACCCTTCTTCAGTCACTGACCTGAAATGTTAACTCTGCTTCTCTCTCCACAGATATTGCCAGACCTGCTGAGTATTTCCAGCATTTCTTGTTTTTATTTCAGATTTCCAGAATCAGCAGTATTTTGCTTTGATGTCAAAGACAGAGTTGCTGTAGATTAATAGAGTTTACAGCAAAAACAATATTGAAAAGAGAAGCATAACCATGGAAGAATAGCACAGAAGAAAACTATGAGAAATATAAAAGATGTAGAAGGAAACCAAAAAGAGATAAGAAAGTATGAAAGAAGTAGTCAACATAAAGAGAATTAGTGAGGCGATTACAAGTATTCTAATTGATCTCCCATGACCATGCGCGTGAAATTCAAACAGGCTCAAGAAAAGCTGCCCAGGGGGCGCAGGAATCAATCCCTGCACCTGAATGGATAGGCTAAAGGCATATGTAATAATGAGGGCTCAGGCTTCTATCATGGAGCCAGTGAGCCAGGAACACCTAATGGGCGTCCCCAGTAAGCTTGCCACTGAAGAGGTCTCGAAGAACAGGCCGTTGTGATACCAAGCGACCCTCTAACAAGCCCTTATAGATTAGGCAACTGGGATAGCGGATGATTGAGAAGGAGGCACCAGTAACCGTTAGGGAAGATAGCAGTGGACGAGATCATTAAAGGTGGGTAGTGTTTGGTGGTGATTGAGGAGTGCAACAGTGGAGATCAGGGGGTGGTTGAGGTCGCAATCTTGGGTGGATTCCAGTGATCTGCGTGGTTTGAGTGTGGAGCCGGAAGGAGTGTTCCTGCTCCACATTCAGGTAAATTGGTTGAGGTCGGCAGCGGTCTTTTTGACACAGGCAGACCCTCAAAAAGACAACACACAGTCAACACACAGTCCATTTCATGGAACCTCCCAACTGAATGCCAGGGAAGATCCACTAGCAATATATTGAAAGGCTTGCATGTAGCACTCATGTCTGTCAACATTAAGTTTACTTCCCGTGTCCTGCTTTTAATATCAACATTTTACATGGCAGAACACTACGTGAATATTTTATAATGAAAAAATCCAGTTTTCCTATCATGCTGTTGCAGGTCTCCCGCCAAAGGTGGTATGAATCACCCAAGTCCAGCTGCCAGTTTGTTTTTTTCATGGGTTTTGTGGTGCTTTTTCAGCATTTGAGTATGTTTTAAACACAATTTTTTGGATCCCCTTAGCCTGGCCCATTTGCAGCCATCCATTTTCGATTGCAGTCTAACAATTTCCACCCACGCCCCAGCTTACCCGTGTGTTCTGCTTTCGAGCTGAACATTTGGGTCTACTTTACCAGCGTATTTCTGGGTGCCAGAATGGCGTATGACATTTTCCCTCTGTCCCCATTCCCCACCCTTACATTTCATAACCAATGGTCATGTTTGGACCTGCTTCTCACTTACACCCTGTAACTTCTCCCCAATATTTGGCTAAACATTTCCTTTCCTTCAAGTCAACACTGAATTAAAAAATAGGAATCTTTTACATGCACTTAAAAGTGCTTTACAGTACAAATATAAGTTTATTACCAAGTATCTTTCCTATGAATACGCAAGAAAAAGTCTTTTTAGATACTTATTGTTATTCTTTTGAAACATTTCAGAATACAGATGAAAATGCAACTGCTTCCAAATCAATAGATGAATATTTTAGCCAATTGGATCACATTATAAATGGAAACCAGTAATTTAATAGGGACCATAAAGAAAATCACAAGCCACAATATGCAAAGCAATAAGCTTAGTAAAAAGCACAGTTACAACCATGTGGGCTAACGGAGGAACAATCAGAAAAGTTGGAGTTGGGGGGGTAGTGGGGAGATTGGAGGCTGTAGTTGGAGAGCACAGAGTAGGGAAGGGAGGATCAGAATGACTGGGGGTGGGGTGGGGTAGGGTGGGGGAAAGACTTTGGAAATGCTAGGTGGATGGGAGATCGTAGATTGTGGGGGAGGGGAGGTCACACAATAGTGGGAGTGGTTTGCAGGCAAGTTTGGTAGGCCGGGATGGGTGAGTGGGGAGCACTCCTGTTCATCCTAGCCCACAAACAGTGCTGGAACAGTTCTTGGCAGCTGGACCCAGTTGAGTTAGACCCCCCTTTAGCTGCCAGGTTTCCCAAGTGCAATGTAAAATTTAAAATGGAAGTAAAACCTGAGGCACGCAGCCTCATTAAAGTATTTTTTTTTCTGATGCAGCAAGTCACCAAACGCTACTACAGTGAGCATCCTTATAACAATCTTTTCTGGCAGTCCCACAAGGGTTCACTGTACTGAATTCACCTGTATTATTTTTAGAACACCTCTTGAACGCCAACATAACTGGGAATTCACTGACAGACTGAAACACCATCTTGAACTCAACACCACATGCTAGATCGGCTAATTTAATTTCACTGCACATTTACAATTTAATGAAGCATTTCAAAGCCTTTAATTGTTAAACCAGTTTCTAAATCATGTTAAATTCTTTAAGTATAAATTTGAACCATCCTGGTAATAGACACAGACACAGATTTGAGTGTCACTCAGCTCACTGCCAGATTTGAGGTGCATCAAGCAGAAATGTGTTGATTGTATGCAACAACATCGTACAATGAGAGGCAGGAGTCACTCTCTACCCTAGTCTCTAGCTTCTCTGGGCAGCTAGCTACAGAGCGTACTGTGATGGCCTAGGTGCAAATTGTACCCCTATTTTCTTGGCTGCAGGGATATCAGGCGGATAAAAAAGGAAATTAAAATTACAGGAGAAAAAGGGAAAAGTTACCAGAAATGTTCTGCCCATACAACCAAAATAATGTTGTACAGGCCAGTTAGTTTAACTTTGGTGGTGGGGAAACTTCTAGAAACAATAATTCGGGACAAAATCAAGAGACAAATGGACAAATGTGGGTTAATTAAAGAAAGCCAGCATGGATTTTTTAAGGGAAAATCATATTTAACTAACCTGCTGGAGTTTTTTGAAGGCGTATCAGAGAGGGTTGATGAAGGAAATACTGTTGATGTGGTTGGTGTACATAGACTTCCAAAAGGCATTTGATACAGTGCCACACAACAGACTGGTGAGCAAAGTTATAGCTCATGGAATAAAAGGGACAGCAGTAATTTGGATATGAAATTGGTTGAGTGACAGGAAACAGAGGGTAATGGTTAATGGATGTTTTTTGGGCTGGAGGAAGGTTTGTAGTTGAGTTCCCCAGGAGTCAGCGTTGGGACCCTTGCTCTTCCTAATATATATTAATGACCTGGACCTTGGTGTACAGGGCACAATTTCAAAATTTGCGGATGATACGAAACTTGTAAGCATTGTGAACTGTGAGGAGAATAGTATAGAACTTCAAAAGGACAGAGACAATTTGGTGGAATGGGTGACCAGTGGCAGATGAAGGTCAATGCAGAGAAATGTGAAGTGATTCATTTTGGTAGGAAGAACATGGAGAGACAATATAAAACAAAGGGTACAATTCTAAAGGGGGTGCAGGAACAGAGGGACCGGGGTGTATATGTGCATAAGTCATTGAAGGTGGTAGGACAGGTTGAGAGAGCAGTCAATAAAGCATAGGCTTTATTAATAGGGGTATAGAATACAGGAGTAAGGAGGTTATTTGGAACTTGTATAAGATACTAGTTCTGCCTCAGCTGGAGTATTGTGTCCCGTTCTGGGCATCACACTTCAGGAAAGATGTGAAAGCATTGGAGAAAGTGCAAAAAAGATTCACGAAAATGGTTCCGGGATGAGGAACTTCATTATGGAAGATAGAGAGGAGAAGTTGGGCTGTTTTCCTTCGAGAAGAGAAGACTGAGAGGAGATTTTATAGAGGTATTCAACAGTATGAGGAGTTTGAACAGAATAGATAGGGAGAAACCGTTCCCACCCGTGAAAGGATCAAGAACAAGAGGGCACAGATTTAACGTAATTGGCAAAAGAAGCAATGATAACATGAGGAAAAACGTTTTCATGCAGCGAGTAATTAGGATCGGGAATACACTGCCAGGGAGTGCGGCGGAGGCAGGTTCAATCAAGGCATTCAATAGGGAATTAGACAATTGCCTGAAGAAGAATGTACAGAATTATGGGGAGAAGGCGGGGGAACGTCACTAAATTAATTGCTCATTCAGAGACCCGGTGCAGACACAATGGGCTGAATGGCCTCCTTCTGTGCTGTAAATATTCTGTAACGCTGTGACATTCTAGCACTAGACATGTACTGACTCTGCCACTCTAAAGCTCACTTTCCAATTGGTTGTCACTGTACCATACTTGTAACACATCAATTTTACATAGTCAAAGTCCAATAAACTTTATTGAAGAGAGAAAATGCTGGAAATATACAGTATCTGAAGACAGAAAAGAATGATTATCATTTTGGGTTAAGGCCTTTTGTCAAAACAGCTCATCAATTGTGGGAGAGCAGAAAATTGGCCAGCTCCGACACAGAGCACTCCTGCCCCACCTGGCTCCACAAAAGAAGTGATTTTTCTCTGCCCAATTTTAACTCTTATAATTGGAATCCTACAACTGGTGTCGAACCCCGATTTTCACATTTAATTTCAAAAGCAGGCATGCTGCTTGGCCATTTCTAAGCCCACCTGAAAATTGTACTGGAGGCCTTGAGTATCAAGCGATGGCTCAAGCAACCCATCCCTCTCCAATTTTCAACTACCATCAACCCAGTTTTAAGACTAAGATTGGGTGGCCAACAACTAAAACTTACCCTCACTGTTCCTGAAGTTAACTTGATTGGAGCACAGTAAGCAACTAAAATTTGAAGCATTCAAGTGACAATGGGAGGTATGGATCACAAATTTTGCCTGTGGTCAATAGAAATGCTGGGCAAAGCAATCACCTAATCTGCATCTGGAGTTAGCAGAAGAATCTGTAAAGTGTGTAGGAAATACAATATGCTACAATTCACTAGATTAAAGGAATCACATGCAACTCACTGCATATGGAAACTATGACTGGGACACAAGAAAATCATGTGGGAAGAAGCAATTGGGCAGGTGATAGCAGTTTCTCATGCAGCAGGTGTAACAGGTTGATGAGAAAATAACAATTGAAGAGCATTCAGAAATAGAAGAATGTTAAGAGCTCCTAGAGAAAGGAAGGAAAAATATATGCTTGGTAAATGTGTTGATTAGTAGCTCAAAATTAGCCTTTTCACGGCTAATACCCGAAACATTTAATATACATCAGGTTTAACAAATGAGATACTCAGATAATTCTAAATTAGTACCTACTACTTCAAAACAAAGTGAGCTTAACTCACTGAGAATCACTTTTTCAGCATCCTTTTGCAACTTTTAACTAGGCTCAATCTTTTAGATTAATAAAAAACACAAAACAATCAAGATCTTTAACATTTGCTACTAACTTCACCCCAATATTATAATTAAGCTTCAGATTTCACTGACTTGCATTTTTGTTCACGTTAAATGCTGGAAAACAACTTCATGTTCTACATGATCAGAGGCAACTGCCTAAATTTGGGCTGTTATGCATCACTGTAGGAACAAAGTAAATTTTCAAAAAAATTCTATTTTCTTGATTCTGCTGGACTATCACAGCCCTGTTCACAAGAATTACAAAGCATCATGTTCCAGTGTTTTTATATGTATGTGAATGCAGTGAGGATGCATGTCCAGAGTTCCAATTCTATTGGGAGGAAAATTCAGGAAAACTGCTCAGGTCTTGGATCATGGAGCTTTTACTGAATGGGAGTTTTCACTATCTGTTTTGGGTCTTTTCTACCTTTATTTTATTTTTTTTTTTAGCTGTTATGCCCTACTTCAATCCCCTAGGTGAGTCCAAACTCTCTGCACTTTTGAGAGAATTTTCCCTAACCTTGTTGCCTAGGTAAACATTCGTGAACATGCCCAAGACAACAAGAAACCCCTGATTTCAATTAATTTTAAGCTACTGGAATTATTCTCATGTCTCCACAACATCTATCTCCAGTTCCCCCATCAGTGATAGAACATCACATCAGATCTTGTTCAAGTTTTCAGCTATTATGCAAATTTATTAAACAATGAACAACTGTTTGATTTAACTATAGATCAAGGACAGTTTTCTGCTTTCTCTTTTTAAAGCTCCGGAACTGTTGCCAAGGCTAGTTAAAAATTTATAACTCATTCAAAAAATAACAGGCACTCATATAAATAACTAAACCACTCACATTGTCTGTATGTATTTGAAAATCATGTGTTAGACTCTAACGCCCATTATCAGAGACTACAACGAGTACTATTCTTTTGGAACTTGCTGAGTAATAAACAGAGCCATCAATGCAACCAACTAGATAAACACGAGGCTCCAAACATAAAGTGCATCACAGAAGAGCACAATTACAGGTTTTTCACTGATCTGCTGTACATAATATCTCACTCTCCATAGCTGTCTGATATAAAATATCTTGCACTTCACTTTAGCTGAAAGTGGCTATTGACTATTACTTTATAGCTTGATTTAATGGCAAAAAGGCTTGATTCATCCCAAATTCTTTGAACCAGTATCAGTCAAAAACATTCATCTGTGAAGTACATCGCATTCCAGAGCAAATTAAAATTCAGGTAGACAAAATGTAAACATTAACTGAGCAGTCTCCCCTAATCTCCTGATCGCTCATATTAGTTATATAAAAATCACATATATATTTTTCATATCTCAAACATTTGCAGATTCCAGTTGCTTACTCATATCTACTTTGCACGTGTTTATATGCATGTACTGTGAATGCATATATTTCCAAACTATATAAGTGTACAGTATAGCAGAGCAAATATTCTGTGAAGCTGACCACCCGTGTGAAATAGAGAAGCTCCACAGAAACTTAAAGCATCCATATTCTGAGTCCAGAATATGCAATTAAAATATTGTACATTTCTTTAGTACTTATGAACAAAGAAACCAGAGTACTTTTTTGAGTCAGGGACTAGAGGGGGTAGCAAAGAGTCAGTAGAAGTAAAGTCAAAATGGAGGATATTAAGGAGTTTTTTGAAGGGAAGAAAGGAGGTGGCAAGCCAGAGATATTGAGGACGGTAAGGGGAATTGACATTGGGGGTGTAAAACAAGGTTGATGTTGAAGAACAAAAGGAAATGTGGCTGGAAGAGAAGGTCGAAGTAGAAAAGGGTGAGTTCATGCAGGTGTGAACGAGAAGCTTAAATTTTCTGTGACATGGATAGGCAGTGAAGCATGGCAAATATAGGAGTGATGGTGAAACAACCTTTAGTGCAGGTGAGGGCACTGGCTGTGGCATTCTGGATGACTTGCAGTTTATCAACGGTAGAGATTGGGTAGAAAAATAAATTCCTTCATTCAAAAGACTATTTTAAAATATAGTATTCTGTGATCTGTTTAGTGTAAAACTAAGAGAATGGAGTTTACAGATCTGGTTTCTTTTCTGATTAGAAAACAGTAAATTCATATTTTATGAATATAACATGAAACATCGAAACACCTTATATGATTTATATGTTTCTTAAACTAAAACAGCAATTCTAATATAAGGATTAAGTTACACTACCAAGCGGCACTTACACACCAATAACCTGCTCACTGATGTTCAGTCTGGGTTCTGGCAGGACCATTCGGCTCCTGACCTCATTACAGCCTTGGTTCAAACATGGACAAAAGAGCTGAACTCAAGAGATGAAGTGAGAGTGACTGCCCTTAACATCAAGGCAGCATTTGACCCAGTGTGGCATTAAGAAGTTGAGCAAAATTGAGGTCAATGGGAATCAGGGGGAAAACTCTCCATTGGTTGGACTCTTACTTAGCACAAAGGAAGATTTTTGACGTTGTTGGAGGCTAAACATCTCAGCCCCAGGACATCGCTGCAGGAGTTCCTCAGGGTAGAGTCCTAGGCCCAATCATCTTCAGCTGCTTCATCAATGACCTTCCTTCAATCATAAGGTCAGAAGTGGGGATGTTCGCTGATCATTGCACAATGTTCAGTACCATTCGTGACTCCTCAGATACTGAAGCAGTCCGTGTCCAAATGCAGCAAGACCTGGACAATATCCAGGCTTGGGCTGATAAATGGTGAGTAACATTCACACCACACAAGTGCCAGGCAATGACCATCTCAAACAAGAGAGAATCTAACCATCTCCCCTTGATATTCAATGGCATTACCATCACTGAATCCCTCATTAACATCCTGGGGGTTACCACTGACAAGACACTGAACTGGACCAGCCACATAAATATTGTGGCTACAAGAGCAGGTCAGAGGTTGGGAATTCTGTGGCGAGTAATCCACCTCCTGTCTCCCCAAAGCCTGTTCACCATCTACAAGGTACAAGTCAGGAATGTGATGGAATACTCTTCACTTGTCTGGATAAGTGCGGCTCCAACACCACTCCGGAAGCTTGACACCATCCAGGGCAATGCAATCAGCTTGATTGTCACCCCGTCCACCATCTTAAACATTCACGCCCTCCACCACTGATGCAGCGTGGCAGCTTTATGTACCATATACAAGATGCATTGCAGCAACTCACCACAACTCCTTCGACAGCACCTTCCAAACCCGCAACCTCTTCCACCTAAAAGAACAAGGGCAGCAGATGTGTGGGAACACCACCATCTGCAGGTTCACCTCCAAGCTAATCAGCAACTGACTTTGAAGTATATTGCTATTTCTCCACTGCTGCCAGATCAAAACCCTGGTACTCCCTCCCTAAAAACACTGTGGGTGTACCTGCGCCAGATGGACTGCAGCAATTCAAGAAGGAAACTCACTACCACCTCAAGTGCAATTAGGAATGGGCAACAAATGCTGGCCTTGCCAGCAACACACTCATCCCATGAAAATGAATAAAAAAATTAATATGGCTCCTGGTCTCTCAGATTTTCCATTTAAAATTATTTCTCATTTCCTGTTTAAATCCTTTCACTGTCTTGCTCCTCTATTTCTGTACCCTTCTCCAGTCCTACAACTCTTCTCCCCCCACCAACCGCACCCCCCACCACCACCCTGGCCAATCGGGTTCTCAGTTCCTCAGACTCCAGCCTCTTGTTCACCCCTCCACCACCCCCCATCCCCCACCATTTTCTTCATTCCAACACTGTCTCCATGCTTTCAGCCACCTAGGCCCCACACTCTGGAATCCCCTACATCTCTCTCTTTCCTTAACTCTCCTTTAAATCTACCTTGTTGACCATGCTTTTGGTCACCCCTTCAAATTTAACATTTTTTGTCTAGCAAGTGCCTTGTGGCATTTTTCTACATTAAGGGTGTTCTATAAAATGCAAGCTGTTGATGTTGTAGGTGAGGCTGAGACTTTGTTAAGGCCGAGTCCCAGGTGGAATTGTGGGATGTAGGGGTAGGGTAAGCAATACCATTGTCACTTGACATTTTAAAGATTCTAATTTAAGTATTTTAAATATTATGTGTTTTGATAGTGCTGGGAGAGTGGTTGAAAGGTCTAAGAACACTGAAAGGGGTGTGATGGAGATTGGGAAGAGTATTGGGACAAAGGAGTATTAGGGACAAAAGGGTCTTTTTGTCGAGAATAGTAAGAAAAAAGTTACAGGATCTTACAGTATTGTGTATTGGGAGTGTGAAAGTGGTGAGATGAGGCATTGAGATAATATAGTGGTGTGCTTTAGGAGTGGCAGACAGTGCAACAGACTCCAGCAGCATTGCAAAAAGGAGCACTGATTGTATTATGTCGATTTCAAAACTCATCAAGACTGAATGTACGATCAATAGCAAATCAGATAATAAGGACTATTTTAAAAAGAGTATTGTAGAACTTGGGTCTTCATAGCCAATATATTGGCTTTAAAAATGTGTGTACAATTTCATTTTTGTGATGATGAATTGAAATTATTTAAACTAAGAACAGTAGTAAAGTGAAAATAAGAAACCGTACAGAAAATATGCAATTTTTTCACAATTACCTTAAAACAGAAAAAATGTATTTTGTTCGTTAATCAAACTTTGGAGGAACAGGAATTCTGAGAACCATTAAACATGAATAAAGTCTGCAGCACTTTTTCCACAAACTTTATTTTCTGGTCAAGCCACTTTTCAGCTAAACTTAGTTGAAATTATGCTTCTTGGCAACAACCATGATTTTAAAAATAAACTAAGCCATTCTTGTGACAATTTTGGGTCTTAATTACAGTCCAAATTTGATGCTAGAAATGAAGAGCAGTCTTAATGCCTTGCAATTAACTAATAAATACTGGAATGAAAAGAAAAGACAACTCAAAAACAGACCAAATTGCTTTATATGTAATATATTAATTTTGACATGTGATAAATGCTGTTTTGTGTGTAAAAGTGGCAGCCATTTTGTGTACAATGAGAGAGGAATGTTGGCCAGCAAACAAGGAGAACTTCTTGCCCTAGGAGCTTTAACATCCACCTGAACCACCAGAATAGATAGATAAAGTCTCAATTGCATAGGGGTAACTTTCACCTTCACCATTTAGGCAGTAACCCGGCAGAGTGGATCATCCAACTATTATAGAACCCACCTAATTTTCATGACCATGGAAATTAAATCAGCACTTTCTACAATTGGCGGCCAATCTGCAACTGCAGTTTGCCACTTAAGCAGTGACGGTGAAAATTACCCCCAACATCTCATCTCACTTCCAACCACACAGTACTCCCTCAAATGTATAGTGAAATAGCAGCTTAGATTATGTGCTCAACTCCTAGTTAAAGTCAACACAATTCCATCAGCAGAAAGGAGCCAACCACAGAAACCTGTACAGCAACAAAAAATGAAACAGATATACTGAAAACAACCCTTACTAAACATTAGTTTATAAGGGACAGGACTGGTAATCCCACATTGGATTTTTAACCACGTCAACAAGAAATTAAAGCTGAAACTGTGCACTGTGCACACTTCTCTATTGCAGGTTTGTGCTTATTAAAGGCATAGAATACAGCGTGGAAAAACTGAAGTGTATCCATATTGTACAAACAAAGCTCATAAATAATTACTTACTAAAGAAACTGTAATCCTCTCTCTTTAAATTAAGTCCTACTTTGCACATCATGATCTGAAACCCTGATTGTCCATGGCAAGAAAAGCAGTTGTAATTTGACACCTGGCTTGGAAGAAGCACCTGCTCCTTACAAGGCTAATAAAAATACCAACCTAATTTAGTTTCAAGAAGGTTACCTTGGAAAGGACCCACTGATGTTCGTATTCCTTCCCACATGCCTGTCAATTTGACAGGCTGCCATGCGTAAGGCAGCTTAACAATATTCCAATGAGGCCCTGTTGTCAAGATTGGCTGGGCCTCCACGCCTCCGGTCTTGCCAGGTTACTTGTCCAATTACAGGCTGCCCTGCACCCACCCTAGCTCCCTGCTATTATCGGGGCCCAGGTATCAGATGATGTGGTAGCTCCCTGCTATTATCGGGGCCCAGGTATCAGATGATGTGGGTAGGTAGTGTTTGCATGACATCAGGAAACCTTAACAAATTGGATCAAAAACATAATTTGGGTAATGCATGACTTGTACAGTTTTTATTCATTATTAATAGAATTTGTAGTTGCCACATATATGATTCTATGCATCTGAGTATTAGCAAACTGAAAGGGAACAATGAGTGGCTCTGTGCTGATTTTCCACAGGAAACACAGAAGAATGGATGGTGGGTCCAAACACCGACTCTTCAATTAAAATGACAATGTTTGGCACACATGGAAAATTACATCAAACATACCCCAAAATAAAATATATATTTGCTGCTACTCACTCCAAGCTTAGTCTAGCTACCTTGTATTCGACTTCTCTCTTCAAAGTTGTTCCTTTCTGTTTCTGTAACTTGTTTTATTTCCTACATTTTCTCTGCTCTACTCTATTTCTGCTTTATCATTTAATTGCTTCACATTGCTGTTTCTCTCTGAACTGGCCACCATCATGCTCTGTTCTCATGTTTTGTTCCTCAGATCACTGTTGATACTCAAATGTACCACACACACCAACAGTGTGGACATGGCATGATCTTAGCAATCTCTTTATCCGTCACTGCAAAACAAATAAGTCTCCTCACAAAGTCTATTTCTACAATTCAATAACTACATCTTAAATTAAAGCATTGTATACACTGGTTCTGTTGCCATACAATGTTCAATGCAATTCAATGACCCAACAGGATATATCATAGTATTAAGTATCTCCTCGTACACTGCTAGCTTCAACTAAATAAGAACAAAAATTGATAGGTAAATTGGCTATTGTAAATTGCCCCCAGTGTAGGTAGGTGATAGGAGAATTGAGGAAGGTGGGGATGTGATAGGGAATATGGGATTAATGTAGGATTAGTATATAAAAAAATGGGTTGTTGTTGGTCGGCACAGACTCGGTGGGCCGAAGGGCCTGTTTCAGTGCTGTATCTCTCTACGACTCTATGATTCTAAAAATGTTGGAGATATGTGATCAATCTACATCTGAAAGAGAAAAATAGGTTAATATTTCCGGTGAGATGTTTCTACTTGAAATGTTAACCTAGCTTTCTCTTTCAGATGCTGACTGACTTCTACCATTTTTGGTTTTCAATTCAAATTTTCAACATTAACACTTTTTCTTTTTATCTATAATTTTGATAATATGGTCATAAAACAAATTTAAAATAATGTAATTAATCAGGAAACCGTTATTTTCTACAGCAAAACTTTCGTACAAAAGAGATCAGTAACACAATCTTCTAGAAACTACTACATTTCAGAGCTGCTTCTCTGCAGGTATAAGTCACAAATAGTTTATTTCACTATTTTCCACTTGTTCATTCTTTACATCTCCCATTTCATGTCAGTTCAGCATTAAACTGCCTCACAGTTACCAGCCACATGCCTAAGATCACTTCATGTTCCTTATGTTTCCTTTGTAAGTATGTCTGTTGCTAGGATACATCATTCCCACTGCCTAGCAACAGCTGTTTCTTTCTTCTAGTCACTGGTTGATCAGCATGCCCAAGCTGTCAGAGTTAAAGGGTGCTGTGATTTTCCATTGCTGTGTTTCTGTTTAGGGTATTTGTAAATGATCTACTGCAATAAAAAAAATAAAAATCTCCAAGGTAAAGACTATAACCTTGAAATTAGCAGGCAGGCATAAAAGAAAAATTAAAGTTAGGACTTTGGAGTTCATGTGTTACCAATGAGAACAATTTAGAATACACATGCAACTTTTCATTAACTGTTCGATAAAGTGAAGAAGCTTTCAAATCTGAACAAAATACACCATGAGAAAAAGACTAAAAAGAAGCAATGGAGTGGATCATCAGAGCCAGATTCTCTGGTGTTGGAATAAAGAAAATATGACACATTGTTAAAGCTTTGTTAACTGTCAGTGGCTGAAATTAATTATGCATTGATGGCAGATAACACATAGAGGAAAATATTCAAATACTTGTACAAGCTAATGCTCATAGCATTTTGTTCTTGATATAACTCAATATGGCTTACTGCAACTCTGAAAAGTTGGCCCAGTAAATGGAAATTAAATATGCATGGTCATTTGGTACTCAGGTATAACTTTCTGGAGATATGGGATCAATTGACATGAGCCTAAAACTTCCGCTCTTTAGTATTGCATCTACTGTTCCGATGCCACTTTTGAGAATGTGTCTGATGGGATCTTGGGCTCCCCCTGAAGTCCTGTAGTTACACTACATGAAGCAGGCATACTAGCCATATTGGGCCATATGTAGGTCTGACAATGCTGCATTCAAATTACAAACATCCAAAAAGAAAAATGACATAGTTGAAATTGAGGCTCACCAACATAGAAGCAGCACAGAAGCTGGAAAGATACTGAGCAGATGCTGAGAGATGACAAGATAGGGCTTAAGCGTGATGGTCATCTTATTAATGTCTGCTTGGCTCAGCAGTAATAATAGTGTCTGAATTAGCAGGTTATAGAATCAAGTCCCACTCAAGTACTTGAGTAGACACTCTTCACTGACATTTCAATATGTTACTGAGAACATGCTGTATTGAGAGAAGACATTAAATGAAAGCCCCATCTGCCTGTTCATGTGGACTTAAAAGACCCAATATAATTATTTCGAGAAGAGCAGGACTTCTTCCACTACCCAGCCAACATTCTTCCCTCAATTAACACTATTAATATGGATTAGCTATTTAATTATTTCATTTCATAGGATCATAGAATGGTCACAGCACAGCATTTGCTATTTGTGGGACCATGCTGTGCATAAATTCCCTACTACGTTTGCCAAAAAAACAACAAACTACAGCTGGAATTTTACACTCCGCAAAAGAGAGGGCCGGTGGCATGCCTAAAATAGAGTGGGAGGCTGGGGGCCCTTTCAACCCACTCCCACCTCCGCTGCAAATTTACATGGGGCGGCAGTGGCAGGAAACGGCCCACCCAGCCCAATCAAGGCCCTTAAGTGGCCAATTAACTGCCACTTAAGGGCCTCCACCCATCATCATGGGTATTTTACCCTGAGCTGGCGGGCAGCTGATGCCTCGGAAAGCCTGCCTGATGAAACTCGACAGCCGTCTTGCGGGCTGGGGGGGGAGGGGGGGAGGGGGGAGGGGGGGAACTTCCTGATCGGGCACCCTGTGTCCCACGGAAGGCCCCCCCACCGGGGCCCGACTGATTTTTAAGGCCTTGCCAGAGACACCTACTCTTTTTCCAGGGCTGTCCTTCATCGTGATCCTGAAGCTGGGTGTAGTCCCAGCAGTGGCCACTGATCCCGGTGGCGCTGCTGGGACTAAGAGCTGCCGGCCTGCTGATTGGCCAGCAGTTCCATTAGGCCGGACTTCCTGCCGAAATGAGTGGAAGTCCCGCCCAAGACCAATTAAGGGCCTGGGGACCATAAAATCCACTCTGGCTCCCCAGGCCCGGCGGAGGCGGATCAAGCCCCCGTGCCCCAAAAAAAATTCCAGCCTATACTTCAAAAATAATTCATTGGTTCTGAAGTGCTTGGAATACATGTAAGGATGATATGTCAATTCAATGCCAAGAAATTGGACTGCGTGAGAAAATGGGCGTGCAGGAACAGTGATGTGCACTGCACATGCCTTTTACCAAGGGCGCAGGACCACATGAAATTAAAGCTGGTTATCATGGGCCAGGTGTGCAGCCAGCACTACCTTCACAATGCTACTTATTGGCTGTGCATCTGGCTGGAGGGGTAGGTAATCAGGCATTTCTAACATCACTTTAGGACAGCCAGCACATCTTAAAAGGTAAGTATACTGTGCAACTAACAGGAGGAAACATTTTTGATCAGAGAAATAGCTTCAACAGCTGTAGACAGAGCAACCAGGTTCTCTGATGCCACTTTGGAGGTGCAGGTACAGATGATGATAGGAGTAGGAGATTCTGCCCCACCACCACCTGCAAGGAGGAGGAAACCCACCAGGCAACACCTCTGTTGCCAATCCCCACCATGTAATGTGTGTTACAACAGGAATTGAAGGGTAGAATGGTGTGTCCCTCACTCTGTGGGGATTAGAATTTCTTTGCTTTTTCTAAAAGACTTTGGAAGAAACTGATGATTGAATGCTCAAAGCTTTTATTCAGACAAGTTGTGCATTTATCAAAATTTCTGAACAAATATCATATTCTTCTATGAACAGTTCAGACAGACAATAACTTTAATTAGCAACACCCATGATGAGGGTTTCTTTGGTGGCAGAAAACAAAAGGATTGCTCACCAAGAAAGGATTTTTTAAAGTCAGTTGTTTATTTTAGTTAGACATTAAGTTTAAAAGTCTTCTGAATGATTTTGAAAAGTGTCAAGAAAACATGCTACGCTGAATGAGGGCTTTTTAATGCATCGGTAGGAAACCTACATTAAACTTTTATAAAGGAAAGCTGGGATCCTACATTTAACTTTTAAAAAGCTGGCAGCCAAGATAGCCACCACAATTTGCATTGAAATACCTCACATTCCAGGACATTGAATTTGAGACGCACGTTTAACAAGGCTCCCATTCAGGACAATGGCTTGGATAGCTGATGTAGATTATCCAGTATTACCCACGTCAGTGGGACATTACAAGCCATCTTGAAGCATTCATGAGTGGAGACCTACCTTCAGGAAGCAAACACTGACAATACAACCTGAGAGAGATTTGGGTTTTGGACCTCATTAAAAATAAAGGATATTGAAAGAACCATGTAACAGTCTCCCCAAGCTATGTAAAACTTGGAGTTTTGTTACACACAGCAAACAAGCTATGAGTGCTAACCAGACAGGACCGCACTGGGACTGGGTTCGTGTCTCTCTTTTTCTCCAGATATACTACAAGTTTTGATACCTGTCTGCAGCTGCAGAACATTCAAGTCTACCATTGCTACCAGAGATCAGGCTAATACTCTGCGGACATGGATTTGAATCCCACCATGGCAGATGGTGAAATTTGAATTCAATTAATAAATCTGGAATTAAAAAGCTAATCTAATGATGACCATGAAACCATTGTCGATTGTGGTAAAAGCCCATCTGGTTCACTAATGTCCTTTAGGAAAGGAAATCTGCCGTCCTAACCTGGTCTGGCCTACATGTGACTCCAGACCCAGAGCAATGTGGTTGACTCTTAAAATGCCCTCTGAAATGGCCCTGCTAGGCAGTCAGTTCTAGGGCAATTAGGGATGGGCAACAAATGCTGGCCTAGCCAGAGACGGCAACATCCCACAAATGAATAATAAAAAAAAAGACAGAGACCCTGGGGAATAAAGCCACCTGCATTAAAAACCTGAACCAGGTGGGCCCGCTGTAAAGTACTTCTACCAGCCAGAGATTTCGGAACTACAACTTCAGCCGGAAGACAAGTGACTTACCAGACCCCAAAGAATGTAAATTATTTTTACCTGATTTGGACCCAAACCAAACTATTCCGCATCATTCCATAACCGACTTGTGTGTGTGTGTGATTCTCAGTGTATGTACGTGTGGAAGTTGGAGCATAATTTTATTTTATTTCGATTGGGTTTAGATTTTAAGTACAATAAACTAACCACTTTCTTGTTTAAACTCATGAAAACCTGTCCAATTGGTTCTTTTATGATCATAACAAAGGTAAAGGATTAAACACTCACTGAATTGGTAAGCGCATCCACTGTTTTAAAAGGAATAAACCCTGATGTGGTCAAACAAGGAGAAGGACAAGAGAGAAGCCTTGTGATCCCTCCTCACCTGATCATAACAAAAGTTTAAGGTTTTTTTAATATAAAAACTTAAGACACTGTGTAAATGATGAACTTTTCAGCAACACATTCACCCTTCACCCCAGTGCTTGCTGACCTACATTGACTCCTGGTCCACGAATGTCTCAATTTAAAAATTCTCATTTCTGTGGCCTTCCATGGTCGCACTCCTCCCTCTTTACCCTCTTCCAACCCTAGAAACTGCCAAGAACTCTGTTACTCCAACTCTGGTCATGGGCATCCCAAATGTCCTCACCCCCATCATTGGGAGCCGTCTTCAGCCAACTAGGCTTCAAGTTCTCCACATCGACACCTCCCTCCCTCCTCTAATCACTCCTTAAAACCTACCTCTTGGACCAAGATTTTGGGTCACCTGGCCTAATGTCTCTTCCTTTGGCTCTGTGTCAATTTTTATTTGATTACACTCTAGTGAAGTGCCTTGGGACATTTTACTACATTAAAAGGTGCTACCTAAATACATATTGGTATTTCATGGGTTAATTTTTGTTTATAGAACTGCAAATTTATATAGAAGACTGCATGGGGTATATTTTCAACTTACCACCTGGTGCTAAACCTGGCATTGCAGATCAGCTATCTGTTATAGAAACTGCCCAATTTTCATTTCTATTGATTTCAGTTTTATGCCCAGGCAGCAAGTTAAAATCTACCCCATTCAGAACCTCATCTTCTGAGGCCGATGACAGTTTGGGTCTCATCCTCCTGGCCCCTCTCCTCCACAAGGCAACTAGAACCTACTCCTGTCACATGACAAATCCTAAAAAACACCAATATTAACAGACTATGTCATCCCAGTTCTCCAGAACCAGTCCCAATGTTCCCACTCATTAACTGCCTCATCTGACCTGTCCACAATTCCTTTTCTGTCCTCAGGCATCCTTGGAAAGGCCACATTTATTGACAATCTCTGGTTTCCATGAAAGGTGGTTAAATGCTTCCTCTTTGAGCTACAGAAGTCCATGTGGCAATGGTACTTCCAAAATGGTTTTAGGTACAGAATTCTGACTTGCAATGAGGAAGGATGGTATTAAAATTGGAGGGAAACTTGAACCCGATGGTGCTCCCAAATTATTGCTGCTCTTTTTTTTTTATTGAGGGTAGAGATCAGAGAAAGGTGCTGTAGGAGTAAGCTAAATGAATTGCTGCAGTACCGCCTATAAATAGTGCATCACCAGTCACAAAGCAGCTGTGGTGGAAGTATGGATAATGAGTTCAGTGGCAGGGTGTCCAATCAAGCAGACTGCCTTATCCTGGATGACAAACAATTTAAGTCTTTTTTATTCATTCATTCATAGGATGTGGGCATCGCTGGCTAAGCCAGCATTTATTGCCCATCCCTAATTGCCCTTGAACTGAGTGGCCATTACAGAGGGCATTTTAAGAGTCAACCACATTGCTGTGGATCTGGAGTCACGCGTAGGCCAGAACAGGTAAGGACATTAGCGAACCAGATGGGTTTTTACAACAATCGCCAATGGCTTCATGGTCACACGAGACGAGCTTTTTAATTCCAGATTTATTAATTGAATTCAAATTTCACCATCTACCATGGTAGGATTCGAACCCACATCTTCAGAACATTAGCCTGGGCCTCTGGGCTACCAATCCAGTGACATTACCACTACGCCACTGCCTCCCCTGAGGGAGCTTGTTGTAGAAGCCTTCCAGGATGTTGATGCTGGTGAGCTTAGCGATGCTGATACCATCGAAGCGGCAGGTGATGAGGCCTTTTTTTGTTAGAGATAGGAATAGGAGTAGGTCATCCAGCCCCTTGAAGCTGAATCATGGCTAAGTGTACTTCCAGTCCATTATCCGCCTTTGTTCTATATCCCTTGATCCCACTAACTAACAAAAGTCTAACGATTTCAATCTTCAAAATTTCAACTAACTCAGCACCATAACCTTTTGGCAAACAATTTCCAGCTTTTCACTGCCTCTTTTGTAAAAAAGTGCTTCCTGATTTCAGTCCTAAATGACCTAGCTCAAATTTTATTATATCCTCTTGTTCCGGATTACCCAATCGGAGGAAATGGTTTTTCAGTATCTATCCTACTGAATCCCTCAATATTTTTAACACATCAATTAGATCATAACTCAACCTTCTAAGCTCAAGCAAATACAAGCCAAGTTTATGCAATCTGTCCTCAGAATTCAACCCTTTAAGCCCAGACATGAATTCTGATGAATCTGAGCAATATCCCTTCCAAGGCCAATACGTCTTTCCTGAGGTTTGGTGTCCAAAACTAAAGACAGTACTCCAGATGAGGTCTGACCAATGCTCTGTATAGCTGAAGCATCAGTTCCTTACTTTGAACTCTTTTGAGATAAAAGCTATTATTTCAATAGGCTATTTGAATACTTTTGTCCCTGTGCACTAGCTTTCAGTGATTCTTATACATGGGCATCTAAAATCCCTTTCCTCCTCCACAGTTCCTAGATCATAAGAAACAGAACACAAAAAATAGGAGTAGGCCATTCGGCCTCTTGAGCCTGCTCCGCCATTCAATAAGATCATGCCTCATATGACTGTGGCTTTAACTCCACTTTCCAGCTTACCCCCACCTGATAACCCTCGACTCCCCTGTAGATCAAAAATCCGTCTAACTCAGTCTTGAATATGTTCAATGACCCAGCCTCCACTGCTCTCTGGTGAAAAGAATTCCAAAGATTAACGACCATTTGAGAGAAGAAATTCCTCTCATCTTTGTCTTAAATGGCAGACCCCTTATTTTGAAACTGTGACCCTAATTCTAGATTCCCAGGGGAAACATTCTCTCAGTATCGATCCTGTCAAGCCCCCTCAGAATCTTACATGTTTCAATAAGATCACCTTTCATTCTTCCAAACTCCACTGAGTATAGGCCCAACCTGCTCAACCTTTCCTCATAAGACAACACTTTCATCCCAGGAATCAATCTAGTGAACCTTCTCTGAACTGCTTCCAATGCAAGTCAATCCCTCCTTAAGTAAGGAGACCAAAATGGTATACAGTACTCTAGATGCAGTCTCACCAATGCCCTGTGCAGGTGTAGCAAGCCTTCCCTACTTTTATAGCCCATCTCCCTTGCACTAAATGCCAACATTCTATTTTCCTTCCTGGTTACTTGCTGTACCTGCATGCTAACTTTTTTGTGATTCCTGAACAAGGACACCCAACTCCCTCTGTACTACAGCATTCTGTAGTCTCTATGTACATAATATTCTGCTTTTGTATTCTTCCTGCCAAAATGGACAACTTCATATTTTCCCACAATATATTCCATCTGTCAAATTTTTGCCAACTCACTCAACCTATCTATATCTCTGTGCAGACATTTTGCATCCTCCTCACAACTTGCTTTCCTGTCTATCTTTGCATCATTAGCAATTTTGACTCAATACACTCGGTCCCTTCATGCAAACCATTAATATAGATTGTAAATAGTTGAAGCTGCAACAGCGATCCCTGTGGCACTCCACTAGTTACAGTTTGTCAAGCTGAAAATGCTCCATTTATCCCAACTCTCTGTTTCCTGTTAGTTAGCCAATCCTCTATCCATGCTAATATATTACCCCCAACACCATCTTGTGCAATAACCTTTTATGTGGCACCTTATTGAATGCTTTTGGAAATCCAAATACACAACATCTACTGGTTCCCCTTTATCCACCCTGCTTGTTACATCCTCAAAGAACTCTAATAAATTTATCAAACACTATTTCCCTTTTATAAAACCATGCTGACTCATTGGATTGCATGATGATTTTCTAAATGTCCTGCTGTTACTTCCTTAATAATTGATTCCAACATTTTCCCAATGACAGATGTTAGACTAACCAGCGTATAGTTTCCTGCTTTCTGTCTCCCTCCTTTCTTGAATAGAGTTTTACATTTGCTGTTTTTCAATCAACTGGGACCTTTCCAGAATCTAAGAAATTTTGGAAGATTACAACCAATGCATCCACTATCTCTGCAGCCACTTCTTTTAGGACCTTAGGATGCAGGCCATCAAGTCCAAGGGACTTGTCAGCCTTCGGAAGCATTAGATTTCCTAGTACTTTTTCATCTAGTGATCGTAATTGTTTTAAGTTCCTCCCTCCCTTTAGCCTCTTGATTTTCTACTATTCTTGGGAGGCTTTTTGTATCTTCTCCTGTGAAGACAAATACAAAATACATGTTCAAAGTCTCTGTCATTTCTTTGTTTCCATGATTAATTCCCCGTCTCATCCTCTAAGGGACCAACACTTACTTTAGTTCCTCTTTTCCTTTTTATGTATTTATAGAAGCTTTTACTGTCTGTTTTTATATTTCTTGCTGGTTTACTCTCAAACTCTAATTTCTCCTTTTTTTAAGTCATCCTTTGCTGGTTTCTGAAATGTTTCCAATCTTCTGGTCTATCACTAATCTTTACAGCACTGTATGCCTTTTCTTTCAATTTGATACCATCCTTAACCTCCTTAGTTAATTACAGATGGTTCATCCTTCTCATAGTCTTTCTTTCTCAATGGAATATATCTTTGCTGAGAGTTATGAAATATCACTTTAAATGTCTGCTACTGCTTCTATACTGCCTTACCTTTTAGCTTATTTTCCCAGTCCACTTTAGTCCACTTTGTCTTCATATCCTTATAATTGCCCTTATTTAAGTTTAAGACAGTAGTTTCAGTTCCAAATTTCTCACCCTCAAACTGAATGTGAAATTCTATCATGTTATGATCACTCTTGTCTAGAGTTCATTAATTAATCCCATCTCATTACACATTACCAGGTCCAAAATAGCCTGTTCCCTGGTTGGTTCCAGAATGTATTGTTCTAAGAAACTGTCCCGAATGCGCTCTATGAACTCATCCTCTAGGCTACCTTTGCCAATTTGATTCGTCCAATCTATATGAAGATTAAAATCTCCCACTATTATTACAGTACCTTTCTCCAAGCCTCCATTATTTCTTGATTTATACTTTGTCTTAGAGTGTAACTACTGTTAGAGGCCTATAAACAATTCCCACCAGTAACTTCTTTCCTTTGCTAGTACTTATTATTTTTATTCTTTCACAGGGTGTGGGTGTCACTGAGAATGACTATGGGCTTGCTTGCCCCACTCGAGGGATATGGGGTTACTCTCCCTTTGGATACAAAATTCTGATAACCTTCAGGAATCTTATTAGATTTTTCTCCACCCACAGCAGTATTTTTTCTGGGTCTTACTATTGCTGCAGTTAAAGCTCAGCCTGCTCTGCTGCACTTTCCATCAGCGTCCCTTCTCCTGCACTGGTTCAATCAGTGTTGCATATGACAAAATTAATATTTCCTTTTGGGCATGTGTGATTTCCGTCACACTACCCTGCACTATTGCCTTGTCCTTTCTCTTTAACTTTCTAACTTTCCCCTGACTTGAACCCTCCCCACCCCCCACTATCTAGTTTAAAGCCCTCTCTACAGGCCTGGTTATTTATTTAGAGATACAGCACTGAAACAGGCCCTTCGGCCCACCGAGTCTGTGCCAACCAACAACCACCCATTTATACTAACCCTACAGTAATCCCATATTCCCTATCACTTCCCTATACTAGGGGCAATTTACAACGGCCAATTTACCTATCGCCTGCAAGTCTTTGGATGTGGGAGGAAACCGGAGCACCCGGCGAAAGCCCACGCAGACACAGGGAGAACTTGCAAAGTCCGCACAGGCAGTACCCAGAATTGAACCCGGGTCCCTGGAGCTGTGAGGCTGCGGTGCTAACCACTGCGCCACTGTGCCGCCCAAATGCGATTTTCCAGGACACTGGTCCCAGTGCAGTTCAGGTGAAGTCCATCCCAACAGTACAGCTCCCGCTTTCCCCAGTACTGGTGCCAGTGCCCCATGAATTGAAACCTATTTCTCCCACACCAATCTTTGAGCCACGCATTCAATTCTCTGATCTTATTTACCCAATGTCAATTTGCTTGTGGCTCAGGTAGTACTCCAAAGATTACCACCTTTGTGGTTCTGCTTTTTAATTCAGCTCCAGCTGCTCACACTCCTTCAGCAGGACCTCTTTCTTAGTCTTACCTATGTCGTTGGTACTTTAAAAATGACAATGAGGCTACGAGTCTCATTGTCATTCAATCTTTTGACCTTGAATTGTTGTCAGCCAGAATGCCTCGATAAATTCGCCAGGTACATCCAGGCGAGGACTTAGCGGATTCAGGAGTTGTCTTTTCTACCTACCTGCTGGATCTCTGTGTCTGCTTGTAGAATCCCCGCGATCAGACACCCCCTCCGAACCTCTCCACAATGCCTCACCACTATCATGCCACCTCCCCAACCACCGAGATCAATCCCTGTCCATGATCAACCAACCCCACAACCAGCACAGACCTCCCTGGTCCTGGAGCCTTCACTGACCAGTTTCCTGTCCATCAGGCTGGCTTCCAGGCAGGGAACCAAATGTTGACATCACACACACACACTGTGGAGTTTCTGATTTTGGCATTCCCCGTGTCTTTCTGACCACCAGCTCCCAGGTAAGTAAAATTCCAGGCCAACATTTCAATTCTGCTTCTGTTCTTTTTCTACCAGTACCTTTATGTCATTACGGATATATAATGCATACTGCCTAATTTGAATAATTATATCATTTGCATTTCTCTGAGCTCTTAATTCCCCCTTTGCTCATTTTAAATT
Organism: Heterodontus francisci; assembly: GCF_036365525.1. Taxonomy (NCBI): domain Eukaryota; kingdom Metazoa; phylum Chordata; class Chondrichthyes; order Heterodontiformes; family Heterodontidae; genus Heterodontus; species Heterodontus francisci. The sequence continues at coordinate 70,183,144 of NC_090380.1, forward strand.
AGTGGCTTTTTAAAGCACCAACAAAACTTCAAATTATTAGTAGTCAATTTTTTTTATACAACCTTCAATATCTGAGTAGGATCAGACAGTGAAAGATACATGCCAAGAAACTCAATAACACTAAAGTGTTCTGAGCCAGGAGTGTGCCACCCAGCATATTGTATAGGTGTCAATAGATGTATCCAGGGCCCACATCTGAACAGGTGTTAGGCCTTTTGCGTATACAATTAAGGGCCCCAACACTTATTTGATACCTCCTTTACCAAATTAGTCAGCCTTGAAAGCAACTGCGTAGGGGACAGATGCTTTCAGAAAAATTAATTCTACATATGGCCGAACAGACTATCCTTAAAATAAAATATACTTACCCAAAAGTGGAGCCAGGAAAGGGGGGAGGGGGGGTGGGGGGTGCAGTAGGTGCGTGGTCTGGTACTGCAACTAAAAAGGGTCAATTTGTGGTGGTTACAATGTTACTCCATGGTCCAGGACTACCTGTTGAGGGACACACTAAAGCTTGGGGCAGCCGCCACAAAGGCTCAATTGGGAAAGGCCACTGTGTAAGATCCTCCTGTCATAGCATACTGAGGCGCTGGAACCTGTGTAAAACCCCTTGAGCTGTATGCACCAAATATGTTTTTGTTATGTAATGCAAATGTACATTGCATATGAAATGGAATGGAAAGAGTTGTGAGGCAACTTAGGTTCTGTACCGAAGGAATCTGATTGCTCTTGTGCTTTCTGAAATGTCAAATTTGAATTGCTTTGAACTGTTTTGTAATGTATCTTTCTTTACAAATTTTTATGAATAAAGTATATTTTTGGAAAGAAAAAACATGTTACTCCATGCAATAACCGAGGCTGGTGCTTCTTCAGCATAGCAAATTAACAAATTTAAAAACTATTCAGTTCACATATTATTGTCTGTAATCCAATAAAGGAGGACTCAACTTTGAGGACACAAGGGTAGGAGAGCCTTGAAGGGCATAATCCACGCTAATGGAAGATGCCTGGTGAAAGGTCATCAACCTGAAAGGTTAACTCTGTTTCCCTCTCCATAGATGCTGCCTGACCTGCTGAGTTTTTCCAGATTTCTCTGTTTTTATTTCATGGAAGGTGGTAGCCTTGGCACTCAGTGCCACCTCATGCATATTTAGGAATACTTTTTCAAACTTGGGTTGCATTTCATATGACCATCTCAGTTATTCAAAACTTCTGATGTAAGCATCAAGCATCACTTCACATCATCACAGAATTTTTACAGCGCAGGAGGCCATTTGGCCCATGGTATCTGCACCAGCTCTCCGAATGAGCAATTCGCCTACCACCACTCTACCACCTTCTCCCCGTAACCCGGCACATTCTTCCTTTTCATATAACTGTCTAATTCCCTTTTGAATGCTTCAATTGAACCTTCCTCCACCACACTCTCAGGCAGTGCATTCCAGACCTTAACCACTCGCTGCGTGAAAAAGTTTTTCGTCAGGTCACTTTTGCTTCTTTCACTAATTACTTTAAATCTGTGCCCTCTTGTTCTCGATCCTTTCATGAGTGGGAGCGGTTTTGCTCTACCTACTCTGCCCAGACCCGTCATGATTTTGAATACCTCTATCAAATCACCTCTCAGCCTTCTCTTCTCCAAGGAAAACAGTCCCAACTTCTCCAATTTATCTTCATAACTGAAGTTTCTCATCCCTGGAACCATTCGCGAGAATCTTTTCTGCACCCTCCCTAATGTCTTCATTTCCTTCCTAAACTGTAGTGCCCAGAACTGGACACAGTACTCCAGCTGAAGCCAAACTAGTGTCTTATACAGTTCATCATAACTTCCTTGCTCTTGTACTCCATGCCCCTGTTAATAAAGCCCAAGATACTGGATGCTTTATTGACCTCGCTCTCAAGCTATCCTGCCACCTTCAATGACATAAGCACATATACACCCAGGTCCCTCTGCTCCTGCACTCCCTTTGGAATTGTACCATTTATTTTATATTGTCTCTCCATGTTCTTCCTACCAAAATGTATCACTTCACATTTCTCTGCATTGAACTTCATCTGCCACCTGTCTGCCCATTCCACCAACTTGTCTATGTCCTTTTGAAGTTCTAGACTATTCTCCTCACAGTTTACAATGCTTCCAAGTTTTGTATTATCTGCAAACTTTGAAATTGTGCCCTGTACACCAAGGTCTAAATCATTAATATATATCAGGAACAGCAAGGGTCACAACACTGACTCCCTGGGGAACTCCACCACAACCTTCCTCCAGCCCGAAAAACATCCATTAACCACTAACCTTTATTTTCTGCCACTAAGCCAATTCTTTATCCAAGTTACTACTGTCCCACCTATTCCATAAGCTATAACTTTGCGCACAAGTCTGTTGTGTGGCACTGTATCAAATGCCTTTTGGAAGTCCATGTACATCACATCAACTGCATTGTCCTCATTAACCCTCTCTGTTACCTCTTCAAAAAACTCCAGCAAGTTAGTTAAACATGATTTTCCCTTAAGAAATCCATGCTGGCTTTCTTTAATTAACCCTCATTTGTCCACGTGACAATTAATTTTGTCCCAAATTAATCTTTCTAGAAGTTTCCCCCTCACCGAAGGGGGAACAAGGATTTAACGTTTGCAATTCTCCAGTCCTCTGGCACCACTCCAGTGTCTATGGAAGACTGAAAAATTATGGCCAGTGCCTCCGTAATTTCCACTCACTTCCCTCAGTATCCTTGGATGCATCTCATCCGGTCCTGGTGCCTTATCTACTTTAAGTATAGACAGCCTATCCAACACCTCCTCCTCATCAATTTTAAACCCTTCTAGTGTCTGAATTACCTCCTCTTTCACCATTGCCTGGGTCGCATCTTCTTGATAAAGACCAATGGAAAGTATTCATTTAATACCTCAGCTATGCCCTCTGCCTCCATGTGCAAATCCCCTTGTTGGTCCCTAATCGGCCCCACTCATCCTTTTACCACCCTTTTACTATTCATATGTCTATCGAAAACCTTGGGATTCCCTTTTATGTTAGCTGCCAGTCTCTGTTCATATTCTCTCTTTGCTTCTCTTATTTGTTTTTTCACATCCCATCTGAACCTTCTATATTCAGCCTGGTTCTCAATAGCATTCTCTACCTGGCATCTGTCTTAAGCACACTTTTTCCTCTCATCTTAATCTTTATCTCTTTTGTCATCCAGGGAGCTCTTGATTTGTTTGCCCTACCTTTCCCCTTCGAGGGAATATACTTTGACTGTACCCGAACTCTCTCTTCTTTGAAGGTAGCCCATTGTTCAGATACCATTTTTCCTGCCAACCTTTGTCTCCTCCCCCAGTAGATTCAGGACAGAAACAAAAACATGGACTTGCAGCAATCTTCATTTTCCCGCTGTCTCTTAAAAGCAACAGGGCAGACATGCAGCAGTCGACGATGGCCACCTCTAGAGAGGCTTTAGGAAAATCCACCAGTAAGTTTCCACAATGTTGTGGCCCTCAAATTTCCAATTTTCTTCCACTGGATTCCCCAGTATGCTCAAAAACTGACTGCCAAACTGAGGAAATTTTAGCCAGCTCATTGGCGGTTTTCAGAGGTTGTTGGGGGATAGGCTCTAAGCCCTGGTCACCTTCAGGTGGCATTGGGATTTGCATCACTGCAGTTGTTCTGCGATTCAGAAGTAGCAGCAATGGTTAATGACGAGGAAGAGAATCTTGACCCATTGTGTGGAGTTCAGTAGAGCTCTCAGGGGAGTGGGAGGATGTACATGTCGGAGGGGTATATTATTCTTTTCATACTTTCCTCTCTGGTGACAAGAAAACCTTACATGCCAAATAAGAAATATTAATGTCATCATTTGGAACCTTACATTAGACTTGTAATGGGAAAAATCCTACAGTAACTTTTAAAAAAACTAGCAGCCAAGATGCCACTGCAATTTACATCTGAAATACCAGGAGACTAAACTGGAGACAAAAGTGTAACAAGAAGTCCAGCCAGGACAACGGCTTTCTCTAAATGATTGAATTACCTAAAATGGCTTCATTAGCACAGCAGTCAAGGCAATCCTCACATATTGACTTTGAAAGAGCAAATCCCCTCCAAGTGTAAATTGACATCCTAGGGCATGTGGAACCTTGAATTTCATTAGAAGGTTCCAGAAAAACCTGAAGCAACCATGTGACTGACTGTCCATCTCAAGGGAGTTGTTACACAGACAAAAGACAAGCAGTAACTGAGTGGGCAGCAGCAGAGAAGGCTGCAGGCCTCCCTTTTTCACTCTCTCTTTCCCCAGAAAACATCAAGTTTGAAAATCGTCTGCAACTGGGGAACCCCCCAAGCCTACAGACTGCTACAGCCAGCGACCAGGGGAAGAGAACCAACTGCAATTCTGCCTTCAAGAAAACCCGTAAAGCAGGCCAACCAAAGTGCACTTTGACCAGCGAGGACTTCAAGACTAAATTAAAAGCAAAATACTGCAGATGCTGGAAATCTGAAATAAAAACAAGAAATGCTAGAAATACTCAGCAGGTCTGGCAGCATCTATGGAGTGAGAAGCAGAGTTAACATTTCAGGTCAGTGACCGTTCATCAGAACTGGCAAATATTAGAAATGTAAAAGGTTTTAAGCAAGTAAAGCAGGGGTGGGGCAAGAGATAACAAAAGAGGTGTTGATAGGACAAGGTCACAGAGAATAACTGACCAGAAGGTCATGGAGCAAAGGCAAACGGTATGTTAATGGTGTGGTGAAAGACAAAGCATTAGTGCAGAGAGGGTGTTAATTAACAGAAAAATGAACAGCACTGGCCCCAAGCACAAACATGAAAAAAAAAACAGAGTAGGCACAGTTGAAACAAACTAAACAAACTAAAATAAAACATATAAAAAAAAAATAATTAAAACTAAAAAATAAAAGGGGGGGCCATCATGCTCTGACTTCAAGAATACAGCTTTAACCGAGGACTACCGGATCATCCACTTCACAATCTGTGTATTTAAGTTTCATTTATTCTGGACTTAAATCCAACCACTAAATCTATTTTTCCCTCTATAATCTATTTGTGTGTATGCGATTCTCGTGTGAATGTGTGTGTGAATATGTAGTGTATTTTTTAGTATTTTTAAGTCGGGTTAGAGTATTAAATATAATAAACTTACCTCTTTCTTGTTTAAACTCAAGAAAACCTGTCTGATTGGTTCTTTCACAATCACAGAAAAGGAAAAAGGTAAAACACTCACAGAAGTGGTAAGCACAGCCACTGTTTAAAAGGAATAAATCCTGTTGCTGTCAAATAAGAGGAAGGACAAGAGGGAACAATTGTGACCCCCTCCTCACTTAGCCATAACACTGGGCATGAAACAGTAAGGAAGCAGCATTTCAATTTCTATCCCGGTGGCATGCTTCATCCCTCAAACATCAACATTGCTAGTGGTCTAATGGGAGAGCAAGTCAGCAGCTCAATGAGGGAAGGAGGCACTGCATCAGTTGGCAGAATCTTAAGTGGTGAGTGCACTTCAACAGCACTCAGCTTTCACTGTGGGACTCCCATTTTGCATCATGGCAGGAGCATAAGATGTAGGTTAAGTGAGCAGGTCAACAGACAGGATTAATGTTTCAATCAGTAGTCCTGCCAACATCACTGAGGATTTCCCAGGTTTTTAGTGTGGGGATTAAACTGCTGAAAGCTGGTGGGTCAGTTGCTGTAGTATTAGATTATTTTTGCCAAATAGTGAGGAGGGCTTACTAGGAAGACTTGGGCTATGTTTGAGGTTTCCATCCTCCTTTTTACTCTAGATATTTTTCAGCTTCCATATTTCAGACTACACATATAGGTAAGCTGTGCCTTCCTACATCTTGGAGTGTTTTCACTTCTTCAGATATTTAGGTAAATTTGCTCGGTGCCCAGGAAAAGAATAGAAACCTTTTCCAGTTTACTTCAGCTACTAGTTTTATCACTTGTCTTCCCTGATCTTCCTGGTCTTTGGGAGGGAACAGAAAAGTTTTAGCTACCCAAACTTACTAAACAGTAAAAGAACATATGAGTAGTAGCAGTAACATTTTATTTTACAGTAATTAAAACATTGTATGTTTTCAAGAAGAGGTTAGATATAGCTCTTGGGTCTAAAGGGATCAAAGGGTATGGGGCGAAAGTGGGAACAGGTTACTGAGTTGGATGATCAGCCATGATCATAATGAATGGCAGAGCAGGCTCGAAGGGCCTGCTCCTATTTTCTATCTATATCTATTAAGCTTAGCAAGCATGTGTAGCAGAAAAGCAGTTTGCAACTGTTATGCTAAAATCCAATACAAGTTAATTGCTTACATAGCTGTTTATTCCCCTTTTTTACACCATTCACAGATGCTAAATGACCTATCTCTCCTAAAATGCTTCAGGCTTAATGATTTGATAAATAGATTCAAAAGTAATCAGGATCAAGCAGAATTTAAATCAATTATAGTCAAAAAATTAATATTTGAACAAATCACAAGGACGAGACTGAACTGGATCCATCCTCTGAATACTGTCTTGAGACAAACTGACTTAATTGTTGAAATAAATATAACAAAATGAGGTACAATATTCTTCTGAGTGAAACAGGTTCCTAACCTCTTGCAGCAGTAGGCCACTCAGCCCTTTGAGCCTGTTCTGCCCTTCAATGAGATCATGGCTGATCAGTATCCTAGATCCATGCATCTGACTTGGCCTCATATTCCTTAATACACTTAGCAAACAAAAATCTGTCAATAACAGATTTAAAATATTAAATATCAAAATTAAAAAGTGGGTAGCTGGTGAGCCTTATCTTTTATTTTTAAATAAGGTTCAAGTAATTTTTATTAAATAATTTTTATTTTTTAATGATTTTTAAAGAAGATTTATAACTATTGGCGAGTTTATTACTACAATTGATAACATTTTAGTATTGGTAGGGTAGATTAGTTTTGGTAAACTTTAGTATTTGGAGTAGTAAGGTTATTATTGCTATTGGTGAGGGTTATTACTATTAGTAGCATTATTAGTATTAGAAGCAGCAGGATTTATTAGTAGCAGGATTTAGTTGTAGTACCAAGGTTACTGTCTAAAGATAAAGGAATGGCAAAGCTGCTCCAACCTCTGCAATGCACATCCTGGGCTATGTGGAAACTCCAGGGCACATAACCATATATGCAGGAAGTGTCGTCAGTTGCAGCAGCTTGAGCTCCAGGTTTCAGAACTTGAGCAGCAGCTGGTAATACTGCGGTGCATTAGTGAGAATGAGAGCTTCATGGATAGCACATTTATAGATGTGGTCACCCCGCAGTTTAAGAGTAAGCGGGGAGAAAGGGAATGGGTGATTGGCAGACAGTCAAGAAGAAACAGGCAAGTAGTGCAGGAGACCCCTGAGTGCTTCTCATTCTCCAACAGGTATTCAGTACTAAATACTGAGGAAAGTGATGGTTCATCTGGGGAGTGCAGCCAAAGCCAAGACCATGGCACCACGGGTGGCTCAGCTGCAGAGGGGGGCACAAGGAAGACTGGAACAGCGATAGTGATAAGAGATTCAATAGTTAGGGGAACAGATAGGCATTTCTGTGGCCACAGATGTGAATCCAGGATGGTGTATTGCTTCCCTGGTGCCAAGTTCAAGGATGTCACTGAGCGGCTGCAGAGCATCCCGAGTGGAGAGGGTGAACAGTCAGCAGTCGTGGTCCACATTGGTACCAACGACATAGGTCGAAAGAGGGATGTGGTGCTGCAGAAGGTTTACTGAGCTCGCAAGCAGGACCTCAAGTAGTAATCTCTGGATTACTCCCAGTGCCACACGCAAGTGAGTACAGGAATAGAAGTATAAGACAGATGAATGTGTGGCTGGAAAGTTGGTGCAGAAGGAAGGGCTTTAGGTTCTTGGGACATTGGGACTGACTTTGGGGGAGATGGGACCTGTACAGGCCAGATGAATTGCACCTGAGCAGTGCCGAGACTGCGTTCCTTGCGGGATATTTTGCTAGTGCTGTTGGGGAATGTTTAAAATGAGTTTGGCAGGGGGATGGGGACCTGAAGGTAGACTCAATTGGGACAAAATCAGAAATTAAAATGGAAGGCATAAAATTAGTGGATGAGTCTGGAAGGCAGAGGAAACAAAGGTTGGAAAATAAAAGACTTTGCCAGTACTCGAAGGTGCTTACTTCAATGCAAGGAGTATAGCAACTAAAGCAGATGAGCTGAGGGCACACATAGACACATGGCAGTATGATATCATAGCTTTTACAGAAAAATGACTTAAGGAGAGACAGGAATGGCAGCTCAACGTTTCTGGCTACAGGGTTTTCAGACGCGATAGAGAAGGGGATAAGAAAAGAGGTGGGGTGGAAATTTTGGTCAAAGAAACAATTACAGTTGTGAGGAGGGATGATGTATTGGAAGGTTCATCAGATGAGGTCATATGGATCTAGCTAAGGAACAAATAAGGGGTGATCACACTGCTGGGAGTGTACTTTCGACCCCCAAACTGTCAGAGGGAAATACAAGAGCAGATATGCAGGCAAATCTGAGAAGTGCAAAAAAAAATAGGGCAGTAATAGTAGGGGATTTTAACTACCCCAATGTTAACTGAGATAGTTTTAGTGTGAAAGAAATAGAGAGAGCACAATTCTTGAGGTGCATCCAGGAGAACATTTTTGGCCAGTATGTAGCAAGTCCAACAAGACAGGGCGCAGTTTTAGACTTAGTTTTGGGAAATGAAGCTGGGCAGGTGGAAGGAGTGGCAGTGGGAGAGCATTTTGATGGTAGTGATAATAATTCAGCCAGTTTTAACATAATTATGGAAAAGGACAAGGATTGAACAAGAGTTAGAGTTCTCTATTGGACAAGGCCAATTTTACTAAGCTGAGGAGTGATTTAGCGAAAGTGGACTGGAAACAGCTACTTAAAGGTAAATCAGTGTCAGTGCAGTGGGAGGCATTCAAAGAAGAGATTCAAGAGGTTCAACGTAAACATGTTCCCACAAAGTGAAAAGGTGGGACAGCCAAATCTAGAGCCCCATGGATGTCAAGGAGCCTGCAGGGTAAGATAAGGCAGAAAAGTAAAGCTTATATCCGTCTAACCTCAGCAGTGGGTAAATTATTGGAATCAATTCTGAGAGACAGGATAAACTGTCACTTAGAAGGGCACAAATTAATCAAGGATAGTCAGCATGGATTTGTTAAGGGAAGATCTTGTCTGACTAACGTGTTTTTGCAACTGGACGGCTGTTTCCAGCGGCATTCCGCAGGGCTCAGTACTAGATCCCCTGCTTTTTGTGGTTATCTTCTTCTTTGGCCTCCTTGTCTCGAGAGACAATGGGTAAGCGCCTGCAGGTGGTCAGTGGTTTGTGGAACAGCACCTGGAGTGGCTATAAAGGCCAATACTAGAGTGACAGACTCTTCCACAGGTGCTGCAGATAAAATTGGTTGTCGGGGCTGTTTCGCAGTTGGCTCGCCCCTTGCGCTTCTGTCTTTTTTCCTGCCAGGCATTCTGCAGGACTCAGTACTAGATCCCCTGCTTTTTGTGGTTATATATTAATGATTTGGACGTAAATGTAGGGGGCAGGATCAAAATGTTTGCAGTCAACACAAAAATTGGCCGTGTGGTAGATAGCGAGGAGGTTCGCTCTCGGCTGCAAGAAGATATCGATGGACTGATCAGGTGGGCAGAAAAGTGGCAAATGGAATTCAACCCGGAGAAGTGTGAGGTGATGCAAACAAGGCAAAGGAATACACAATTAATGGGAGAATACTGAGAAATGTAGAGGAAGTGAGGAACCTTGGAGTGAATGTGCACAGATCCCTGAAGGTAGTAGGGCAAGTTGATAAGGCAGTTAAGGCGGCATATGGAATCCTTTTCTTTATTAGCCGAGATATAGAATACAATAGCAGGGAGGTTATGCTGTAACTGTATAAATCATTGGTTAGGCCACAACTTGAGTACTGTGTACAGCTCTGATGCTCTGATCACCTCATTATAGAAAGCATGTAATTGCACTAGAGAGGGCAGAGAGGAGATGTACGAGGATGTTGCCGGGACTGGAAAAATGCAGCTATGAGGATAAATTGGATAGGCTGGGTTGTTCTGCTTAGGACAGAGAAGGCTGAGGGGAGATTTGATTGAAATGTACAAAATTGCGAGAGGCCTGGATAGAGTGGATGTGGAGGGCCTATTTACCTTAACAGAGAGATCAGTGACTAGGGGGCATAGATTTAAAGTAGAAAGATTAGAGAGGAGATGAATGAATATTTTTTCACCTAGAGGATGGGGGGAGGGGGGCAGGGTCTGGAACTCTCTGCCTGAAAGGGTAGTAGAGGCAGAAACCCTCAACCTATTTAAAAGGTGTCTGGATATGCACCTCAAGTGTTGTAACCTGCAGGGCTACGGACCAAATGCTGGAAGGTGGGATTAGGCTGGGTGGCTCGTTTTCCAGCCAGCGCAGACACGATGGTCCAAGTGGCCGCTTTCTGTGCCGTAAACTTTCTATTATTTCTATGATTCTTTGAAAATTATTAATTGATCTAGCATCTACTGATTTTTCTGCAACAACTCATTCTTGAGTGCAAGTCTTGGCTCCCAGGAACAAGAATGTGACTTTATAAACACATCTGGTAATGTAGCACTGCCTAGGGATTAAGTAGAAACTCTTGTATAATATCTTATGGAATTAGTTCCTTATATTCTCCCGGTCTTCATATTCTGAAGGAATAAATATTCTCTTTGTGTCTTGGGCTATAAACTATGAATCAGGTTCATTAAAAGTGATGGTTGAAGTCATCACAGCAGATTTCACATCACTGTGGAACTTTAAGTTGCATGTCCTCTGGCACAATAAGAGATGAGACACTTTACTCACTCTTGTAGTAATAAATGTGGATGAATGCCCAGAATATAGCTTATACGTGTGATTTTATCTACCAACATGGAGTGGATGATATTTGGTCCCTCTACAACCCCATTTTTGATCACAATATCAGCAGCCATAGCAGCCATTTTGGATCCAGAACCTATTAGCAGCAATGAATATATCATTACTGGTCTATATCTGAACTACATTTACTTGCCTTAGTTCATATCTCTTAACCCTTATCTAACAAAAATCTATCAATCTCCATTTTGAAATTTTCAATTGACCTAGCCTCAACATCTTTATTGGGAGAGATTATTCCAGAATTTTACTACCCTTTGCATGTAGAAGGGCTTCCTGATTATCACTCCTGAACACCCCAGCATTAATTTAAGTTTTACGCCCCCTTGCTCTGGATTTCCCCATCAGAGAAAGTCGTTTCTCTCTATCTACTCTACAAACTCAACCATTTGGAATACCTCGCAAGCCGAATCTATGCAACCTGTCTTCAAAATGTAATCCCTTTAGTCCCAGTATCATTCTGGTGAATCTGTGCTGCATACCTTCCAAAGCCAATATAGCCTTTCAGAAGTGCAGTGGCCAGAACAATGCAGTACCCCAGATACAGTCCTACCAGAGCTTCTTACACTGTATCGTAACTTCCACTCCTTTGTATTCCAGCTCCCTTGAGATAAAGGCTAAAGTTCCAGTTGTCTTTTCACATATTTTTTGTATCTGTCCATTAGCTTATAGTGATTTTTGTACACGAATCCCTAAATCTCCACTCCTTCATAGTTCCTAGTTTCTCACTATTTAGGAAAAGAAAGCTATCAACATTTTTTGTATTTGAGAAATAATCGAGCGGAGACAAACAGAAACAGAAACATAAAATGAAAGCAAAATACTGAAGATGCTGGAAATCTGAAATAAAAACAAGAAATGCTGGGAATACTCAGCAGGTCTGGCAGCGTCTGTGGAGAGAGAAGCAGAGTTAACGTTTCAGGTCAGTTAACCTCAAACATTAACTCTGCTTCTCTCTCCACAGATGCTGCCAGATCTGCTGAGTATTTCCAGCCTTTCTTGTTTTTATTTCAGAAAAGGAAACACCCTGATTCAAGCACCTTTCTCTTTTTATTAGAACTTCAAAATATACATAAAAATTGGATTCTGAAATTTGCCCTAATATCTCATGTGATTTGGTGTCAAATTTGTTTTATAATGCTCTTGTGAAGTGCTTTGGGATGCTTTCCTGCTTAAAGGCCCTGTACAAATACAAGTTGTTGCCATCCATTTTCACAACTTTGGAGATGCAGAGGTGAGAGTGAATATACACATAAATACTTGCATCAGGAACACTCCTATTCCCACCGTGGATATATTTTTGTAAAATTAGACACATTTCCCCTCCAGTTAAAACAATTTGTGCACCGAAAATAGACAAATAAAATGGAGGCAAAGAAAATAAATTAACCCTTAACTTATACGGTCACCAATCCTTCACCTTGGCATTGAAAAAAAGTCAACTTTAGTCTTGGCTGGAAACTAATTATAATTTAGTTGTTTAATTCAAATTATCCCAATTCACATTTTCAACTGTGCTGTGGTGTTTACATTGCTCCTTTCAAGATGATTGACAATTAAATTTTTTAGTGCAAAAAGAACTTTGTTATCTTCTTCTTTGGCCTCCTTGTCTCGAGAGACAATGGGTAAGCGTCTAGAGGTGGTCAGTGGTTTGTGAAGCAGCGCCTGGAGTGGCTATAAAGGCCAATTCTAGAGTGACAGACTCTTCCACAGGTGCTGCAGATAAAATTGGTTGTCAGGGCTGTTACACAGTTGGCTCTCTCCTTGCGCTTCTGTCTTTTTTCCTGCCAACTGCTAAGTCTGTTCGACTTGCCACTCTTTAGCCCCGCCTTTATGGCTGCCCGCCAGCTCTGGCGATCATTGGCAAATGACTCCCACGACTTGTGGTCAATGTCATAGGACTTCATGTCGCGTTTGCAGATGTCTTTAAAGCGGAGACATGGACGGCTGTTGGGTTCGATACCAGTGACGAGCTCGCTGTACAATGCGTCCTTGGGGATCCTGCCATCTTCCATGCGGCTCACATGGCTAAGCCATCTCAAGCGCCGCTGGCTCAGTAGAGTGTATATGCTGGGGATGTTGGCCGCCTTGAGGTCTTCTGCGTTGGAGATACGGTCCTGCCACCTGATGCCAATGATTCTCCGGAGACAGCGAAGATGGAATGAGTTGAGACGTCGTTCTTGGCTGACATACGTTGTCCAGGCCTCGCTGCCGTAGATCAAGGTACTGAGGACACAGGCTTGAAACACTAGGACTTTTGTGTTCCGTGTCAGTGCGCCATTTTCCCACACCCTCTTGGCCAGTCTGGACATAGCAGCGGACGTCTTTCCCATGCACTTGTTGATTTCTGCATCGAAAAGACAGGTTACTGGTGATAGTTGAGCCTAGGTAGGTGAACTCTTGAACCACTTCCAGAGCGTGGTCGCCGATATTGATGGAAGGAGCATTTTTGACGTCCTGTCCCATGATGTTCGTCTTCTTGAGGCTGATGGTTAGGCCAAATTTGTTGCAGGCAGCCGCAATCCTGTCGATGAGTCTCTGCAGACACTCTTCAGTGTGAGATGTTAAAGCAGCATAGTCAGCAGAGGAATTCCCTGATGAGGACTTTCCGTTATTTGGATTCGCTCTTAGACGTGCACGGTTGGACAACCTGCCATCTGATCTTGTGTGGAGGAAAATTCCTTCTTCTGAAGACTTGAACGCACGTGAGAGCAGCAGGGAGAAGATCCCAAACGGTGTAGGTGCGAGAACAAAGCCGTTTCACGCCACTCAGGATAGGAAAGGGGTCTGATAAGGCGCCACTATGCTGAATTGTGCCTTTCGTATTGTCATGGAATGAGGTGATGATACTTCGTAGCTTTGGTGGACATCCGATCTTTGCTAGTAGTCTGAAGAGACCACATCTGCTGACGAGGTCAAAGGCTTTGCTGAGATCAATGAAAGCAACTTAGAGGGGCATCTGTTGTTCGCGGCATTTCTCCTGTAGCTGGCAAAGGGAGAACAGCATGTCAATGGTGAATCTCTCTGCTCAAAAGCCACAATGTGCCTCAGGGTAGACACGCTCAGCCAGCTTCTGGAGTCTGTTTAAAACGACTCAAGTGAAGACTTTCCCCACTATGCTGAACAGGGAGATTCCACGGTAGTTGTTGCAGTCACCACGGTCACCCTTGTTCTTCTAGACGGTGATGATATTGGCATCACATATGTCCTGTGGTACTGCTCTCTCATCCCAGCACAGGCAAAGCAGTTCATTGAGTGCTGAGAGTATAGCAGGCTTGGCACTCTTGATTATTTCAGGGGTATTGCAGTCCTTTCCAGGGGCTTTTCCACTGGCTAAAGAATCAATGGCATCACTGAGTTCCGATTTTGTTGGCTGTTCGTCCAGCTCATCCATGACTGGCAGAGACTGGACTGCACTGAGGGCGGTATCAGTGACAACATTTTCCCTGGAGTACAGTTCTAGCGGTCCATTTGCTTGCGTTGGTCAGTGATTGTGTCCCCTGATTTAGACTTGAGGGGGGGGGCGATCTTCTTGGTGGTAGGCCCAAAAGCTCTCTTAATGCCATCATACATTCCTCTGATGTTTCCGGTGTCAGAGGCTAGCTGAATACGACTGCATAGGTGTTGCCAGTAGTCATTTGTACAACTCCTGGCTGTTCTTTGTGCAGCACTTCTGGCGGCTTTAAGTGCTGCAGATGTTAACTCACTGGGGGCTTTCTTGTAGTTCAACTTTACAATGCGATTAGCGGCTATGAGAGGTTCCAGCTCTTCAAAGGGAGATTGAAACCAGTCTGCATTCTTCTTCTCAGCAATGACCAGCTTTGGAAAACCTGAGTCATAGATGACGTCTATGATGTGGGCCCACTTGGTCTCTGCATCCCCTGCAGGAGTGTTTTGAAGGGCTTTTTCAAGTGAATTTAGAAACTTATGTAACAGCTGTGGATAAGATATTCTGTTAGTGTTGATGCGCGGTCGGCCCTTCTGCTTGGAGTGATGTAGCTTCTTTGGTTTGAGTCTAACTTTTCTGCACACCAGGGAGTGGTCGGTGTCGCAGTCGGCACTGTGGAATCTGCATGTGATTTGGACACTGTTTATAGAGGCTCGCCTTGTGACAATGAGGTCCAGCTGGTGCCAGCATAATCTTGGGTGCCTCCATGAAACCTGGTGACAGGGTTTAGTATGAAAGAACGAGTTGGTGATGCAGAGGTTGTGATAGGTACACAACTCCAGCAATCTCTGTCCATTCATCCTTCCAATGCCATAGCGCCCAAGGCAGGAGGGCCACGAGTCATGGTCGACCCCAACCCTGGCATTAAAGTTCCACAGCAGGAACAAATGTTCGATATTAGGAATGCTACTAATGATATTATGGAGTAGCTCATAGAACTGGTCTTTAACTTCAGGTGGGGAGCAGAGTGTTGGAGCATAGATTCTGAGTGGGTGTACTGGACCAGAGGCGGTGAGCAGTCGGATGGACAGTATGCGTTCCAAGCCATTTGAAGGTGGCTCTATCATGCTGAGCAAAGAGCTTCGGATGGCGAAGCCCACTCCATACTGTCTTCGTTCTTCAGGATCCCTATCCTGCCAGTAGAAGGTGTAGTCTTGCTCTCTTAGAGATCCGCTCGTAGGCAGGCGTGTCTCCTGAAGTGCTGCAATGTCCACATTGAGTCTACCGAGTGCGTTGTTAATGATGGCGTCTTCCAAGAGTCGTTGATTTGTGGAAGGTCTTCCAACAGACCAGGACACGCAGTTTTGACGTTCCAGCTCGGTACCTTCTTTCCTTTTTTTGTCGTGCTGTTTGGTGCAGTGTTACTGTCCACTTGTCGGGCAATAACCCTGAGCTCCAAGCACCCATTGAAGCAGGTGGACTGTGGCGGGCCAGAACCTTACTGACCGGGGGCTGCCCAGTTTGAGGCGAGCGGTAGCTGTCCAGTGAGATGCGATGACCTCTCCCACCGACAAAGCCAACCCGTGGCGCCCAAACTCGACGCCAGTTGAACTGGACTTATAACCCCGTAACTGCTGCCTTCTATGTTGTTTTGGTCGCTGTGAGGCGACTATGGAGTGACCTCTCCATGGTGCATGCCTGGGCAGATTTATGGAGATTGTGAGTTGCCCAAGCGTCAAAACCCACCTCTCGGCCTTCCCAGTGGGGTCCAAAGGAGTGCAGAGCATGACGTTTGGCACCGGTATGGCTGCAGGAACTGCCGGAAACATGCCAGAGGTGACACATGACCGCCTTAGGGGTCTCGCTCCGGATTTTCTGTTAGCGTTTATTCCCTTAGCCTTGGTCTCTCCCGGGACGCCCACAGAGCAGTGGGGTTGTTAGGGCCCCTGCTCAAGGATAGGAGCTAACAAGTAAACTGTGCGATTTCATGGAGGGAGAGGGAAGGGCAGACGGGGTGCGAGGAGGAGGGGGTGCGAGGGGGAAGGGGGAAACTTTGTTATCACAAACAGTATATGATGTATGCATTTGGCTTTCCGTAATGAAAACTGGTGAAATCATGCTGCTTAACATTAAATGATCAAATAAGGTCCATAGGGTCTAAGGAAGTTTTGATAAATACACTACAAGACCTCTTGGAGGTAATTCTATGGAAACATGAGCAAGGAAACTAAAGGATTCTATGCATATGTGAATTCTAAAAAATGAAGTACATTGTTCATTTTCTTCAGATAAACAGGAATGCTTTTCTTCAATATGACAAATCTGAAGCTTACCTTCAGCAATAGCATGAGGTTTGATAATGCATAAGGTGCAATCAACACATTTTGCTGTATTTGATGGCCCTCTACCAGGCGATGGGAAAAAAATCTCTAGCTCCTATAAAAATAAAAATAGAAAATGAACTGAACAGATCAATCAATTTACTAATACAAAGAAACAAAACACTGGCAATGCTGGAAATCTGAACGAGAAACCAAGTTCCGATGAAAGGTCATCGACCTGAGACGATAACATAATTCTCTCCCCACAGATGCTGCAAGACCAGCTGAGCAGTCCCAACATTTTCTGTTTTTATTTCAGGTCAGTCAATTTATTCTATTTTCTATTATCCTGATTCTCTGGGTGGAATTTTGTGCTGGCGGAGGGGGACCCGACATCGGGGAAACCAATGCTGAGATCCGTGTATCGGCTCTTGGACGGAAGGCCCACTGAATGTAGTGCCAATCAGGCACTTATCTGGACAGCGGAGGGCCTTCCATACAATTTAGGAACCCGCTGCAGAAGTCCCGGCCTTTCAGAACTGCTGGCCAATCAGAGGCCGGTGGCTGCTGCTATAGCTGCAGTGATCAGACACCAAGTAGCGGCGCTGGAACCAGGCTCAAAGTCGGTCAGGGTGGGTCTCGCGGGGTGGAGATCGTGGGGGAGGGGAGGGAGTCAGCAGCAAGGGCATTGGGGTGACCCTCATCAGGGGCCTCCCCTTCCCGTGCCGGGTCCCTCGTTCAGGCACCAAGTGCCTTTGAATAAGGAGCCCCCCCCCCCACACCAGAGCCGGGAAGCAGCCTGCATAGTTTTTGATGCCATGCTTCCCGTGCAGCGACAGGGCTGCTCGCCACATGGGTAATTGCGGCTGTGGTGGGAATAGGCCCTTAATTAGGGGTTAATTACCAAGTTAAGAGCCTCAATTGGCAGCGTGGCAGGAAGGCCGTTCACAAGCCTTCCCGCCCTGGCCTAAATGTCAGCAGAGGCAGGATGGTGGCGAGGTCCCCCCACCACCAACTCAATCGATTTTATGCTCTCCCCACTTCCAAACCCACCTTGGGGGTGAGCATACAATTCCACCCTCTCTTTCTGCTTAGGAGGTTAACTGTACAAGCCTCAACACCACCCCAGCTGTGATCACCTAGTTTAGCACAGACTAAGTACTGAACCCTGAATCTTACAGTCTGTACATGTTACCGCCATAACAGACAATGTATTTACTTATAAAACAACAAATAATAATTTTAAAAATGAACTTGCAGATATGTAGCCTCATTATTCTGGACATCTCAGTGTTTTATAGCCCATGATTTTTTTTTGAAATGCAGTTGCTGTTCACACAAAGACATGTATTGCAAATCTGAAATTCAGGCAAGACAATTTTTGGGTACATTGAGGGAACAATCCATGTGCCCGAAAGATGAGGCCCAAGACACAACTGAGATTGGATCTCAGGCCTCATTGCCAACGAGCCAGGGAGCTACAGACAACAGGCAGCTCACTGGTGAAACAGGATGGAGGAGCAGGTCACAAATGGTGGCCAGCAGTGACCTACGTTCTGGAATGTGGGGTTGGGAAGTGAACACCTGCTCTTCCTGGCTTCACATTCAGGTAAGTGTATTTTAAAATCGTATTTGTTGGTTGCAGCAAAAGGGACCACCTATTAGGCTGTGTGTAGGCCTGGTTTTCCCGAGTGCAGCTAGCACCGACAGCCTCAAGGCAAAATAAACATGCAGTGGATGCCTTGAACAAGTGTTCCTGGAACCAAATAACAGTACAGCTCAGAAGGAGGCCATTCAGCCCACTGAATCTGCACTTTCAAAAAGCAATCTAGTTAGTCCCACAGCTCTTTCCCCATATCCATGAAATTTTTTGCTCAAATATTTATCCAATTCCCTTTTGAAGGCTACTATTGAATTTGTATCCACCATCCTATCAGCCAACGCATTCAAAATCCTAATCACTCGTTGCATAAAACAGGTTTTCTTCATGTTGCTTCTGGTTCTTTTTCCAATCACCTTAAACCTGTGCCCTCTCGTTATCAACCCTTTAACCACTGGAAACAGTTTCTCTTTAGTTCCTCTTTCTAATCCCTTTATGATTTTAAACATCTCTATCCATCTCACTATTATCCCACATCCCTGGAACCATTCTATCAAATCTCTTCAGTACCCCTTCCATAGCCTTCACGTCCTTCCTTGTGTGTTGCCCAGAAATGGAGATAATACTCCAGCTGGTGTCGAACTGGTGTTTTAGGATACAAGAACATAAGAACATAAGAAATAGGAGCAGGAGTAGGCCATTCAGCCCTTCGAACACGCTCTGCCATTCAATGAGATCATGGCTGATCATCTACTTCAACAGCATTTTCCTGCACAATCACTATATCCCTTGATGCTTTTAATATGTAGAAATCTACATCGATCTCAGTCTTGAACATTCCACAGCTCTCTGGGGTAGAGAATTCCAAAGATTCACCACAATCTGAGTGAAGAAATTCTTCCACATCTCAGGCCTAAATGCCCTGTATTCGGAGACTGTGTCTCCTGGTTCTGGACTCCTCAGCCAGGGGAAACATCCTTCCTGCATTAACCCTGTCGATCCCTGTAAGAATTTTGTATGTTTGAATGAGATCACCTCTCATTCTTCTACACTCCAGAGAAGAAAGGCCCAGTCTACTTGATCATTCCTTATAGGACAACCCCTCCATCTCAGGAATTAGTTTGGAAATACATAGGTTCAGCATAACTTCCTGACTTTTCTTCTCTATATCAGGAGACAGCAAGCCTGAGACCAACAGATAAAGGCGGTGGCGTTTGTATGAGTGAGCGTGTTCAAAATAAAATCAGTGAGATGTCGCAGGAAAGTAGCTAAGTGATTGATTGGTGAGTATTTCCTATCTCTCTAAACTAGGGCATTCATTCAAACTACGAGCTGGGAAATTAAAAATTTAAATTGAGATAAGTATAACACGAAGTGAATTACTAGAGTATTAGCACAGCTGATCTAGAGGCATTAACTAAAATTAATAGTTTAAACAAGGTACTAACTAGAGTCTAAATGAGGGAATAACGAATTTTTACATCATGATGGGCAGCCTGTTGCTTGTAATTCCTGTCCATGTGGGAACCTTAGGACACTTCATGTATCTTGGTGGACCATGCGGATAGGAAGTATCTTCAGCTGCTTAAGCTTGAGTTCAGGATTTGTGAGCACGAGGCGCAGCTGGAGTCACTGCAGAGCATCAGGGAGGATGAGAGTTTCCTGGATCATACCTTCCAGGAGGTGGTCACCCCAATGACAATGGAAATTTGGAATAGTAGATGAGTGGCCAACCAGAAGAGTAGGAAGAGACAGGAAGTGCAGACGTCTTTGGGGCGTGTGCCACTCTCAAACCAATACTCAGCACCGGAGTCTGCTGGGAGTGATGACACTGTGAAGGAGTGCAGTCCAGACCGTGGCACCAACGGGTCTGCACAGGAGGGAAGAGTGAAAAGTAGAAATGCAGTCGTTATAGGAGATTCCATAGTTAGGGAGACAGAAAGGCGTTTCTATAACCGTCATTGTGAGTCCTGCATGGCATGTTGCCTCCTTGCTGCCAGGGTAAAGGAAATCACAGAGAGGGTGTAGGGGAAAGGGAGTGAGCCAGAAGTTGTGGTACATGTCAGTACCAGTGATATCGGAGGGGCAGGTATTGAGTTCCTACGGTCGGACTTTCAGGAGCGAGGGAGGAAGTTAAAAAGTAGGACCTCGATGGTAGTAATATGAATTACTCCCAGTGCCACGTGCTAGTGAGAGCAGAAATAGGAAGATAGGCAGGATTAATGCGTGGCTTCAGGCATGGCACAGTAGGAATGGCTTCAGATTCTTGGGGCATTGGAACCAGTTCCGGTGTAGGAGCGGGTTGCACCTCAACAGGACTGAGGAAGGTTTAAACTAAATTGGCAGGGGGATCGGCACCAGCATAGTTAAGTAGAAAAGAGGAATAAGGTGCATAAAGGAGTGAGAGTGTTCGATACTACTAGAGAAGATAGTACCATATTAGATGGAAGACTTAGATGGACTCTGAGGAATACAAGGACAGGTTTAGAATGCATGTATGTAAATGCACAAAGCGTGATGAATAAGGTTGGTGAGCCACAAGCCCAAAGAGCTGTATGGGAATACGATGTAGTGGCACTAACGGAAATATAGCTTTAAAATGGGGAGGACTGGGCGCTTAAATGCAAGGTGTTCAGAAAAGATAGGGGAGGGAAAAAGGGAGGTAGGGTGGCAGTACTGATTAGGGAAGACTTTGCACTGTTAGAAAGGGAGGATGTCCTTGAGGGGGCAAGGACAGAATACATTTGGTTAGAGTGTAGAAGCAATAATGAGATGATCAAGCTATGGAGATAGTCTATAGGCCTACAGTGATCAGAGAGGCAGAGAAGCAAATCTGTAGGGAAATTACAGAAATGAGCAAGAACTATAGAGTGGTGATACTGGGGGACTTTAATTACCCAATTATCAATTGGGATAATGTTGAGTAAAGACAAAGGAAGGGGAGGAATTCCCAAAATGTATTCAGAAGAACTTCCTTGACTAGTATGTTCTCAGTCTAACTAAGAAGCAGACATTGCTGGATCACACCCTACCTCCTGTAAGGACTCCATTCCATTCTCCCAGTTTCTCCGTCTCCGACGCATCTGCTCTGATGATGCTACCTTCCATGACGGTGCTTCTGATATGACCTCCTTTTTCCTCAACCGAGGATTTCCCCCCACTGTGGTTGACAGGGCCCTCAACCGTGTCCGACCCATTCCCCGCACCTCTACCCTCACCCCTTCCCCTCCCTCCCAGAACCGTGACAGGGTTCCCCTTGTCCTCACTTTTCATCCCACCAGCCTCCATATCCAAAGGATCATCCTCCGCCATTTTCGCCACCTCCAGCGTGATGCCACTACCAGTCGCATCTTCCCCTCCCTTCCCCTGTCAGCATTCCGAAGGGATCGTTCCCTCCGCGACACCCTGGTCCACTTCTCCATTACCCCCACCACCTCGTCCCCGTCCCATAGCACCTTCCCCTGCAATCGCAGGAGGTGTAATACCTGCCCATTTACCTCATCTCTCCTCACTATCCCAGGCCCCAAACACTCCTTTCAGATGAAGCAGCGATTTACT
Source organism: Heterodontus francisci (assembly GCF_036365525.1). Taxonomy (NCBI): domain Eukaryota; kingdom Metazoa; phylum Chordata; class Chondrichthyes; order Heterodontiformes; family Heterodontidae; genus Heterodontus; species Heterodontus francisci. The sequence continues at coordinate 70,204,934 of NC_090380.1, forward strand.
TGTACTTCTTTCAATGTAGTATACTGTATTCGCTGCTCACAGTGTGGTCTCTTCTACAATGGGGAGACCAAGCGCAGACTGGGTGACCGCTTTGCGGAACATCTCCGCTCAGTCCGCAAGCAAGACCCTGAGCTTCCGGTTGCTTGCCATTTCAACACTCCCTCCTACTCTCATGCTCACATCTCTGTCCTGGGATTGCTGCAGTGTTCCAGTGAACATCAACGCAAGCTCGAGGAACAGCATCTCATCTACCGATTAGGCACACTACAGCCTGCCGGACTGAACATTGAGTTCAATAATTTCAGAGCATGACAACCCCCCATTTTACTTTCATTTTTAGTTATTTTTTCCTCCTTTTTTTTTACATTCTTTACAATCTTTTTTTGCATTTATTTCATTTCATCTTAGTTTGTTCAGTTTGCTTACCCACTGTTTTTTTCAGGTTTGCACTTGCTGCTGTTCAATATTCAGTGTATTCACACCTAATCTGTACTAATGCGTTGTCTTTCAACACACCATTAACATATTGTTTGCCTTTGCTCCGTGACCTTTTGGTCAGCTGTGTGGCCTGGTCCAATCTAGACCTCCTTTGTTATCTCTTGCCCCACCCCCACCTCACTTGCTTATAATCTGTGACTTTTCTAATATTTGTCAGTTCCGAAGAAGGGTCACTGACCCAAAACGTTAACTCTGCTTCTCTTTCCACAGATGCTGCCAGACCTGCTGAGTGATTCCAGCATTTCTTGTTTTTGTTGCTGGATCTGGTGCTGGGAAACGAGGTGGGCCAAGTGGAGCAGTCTGTCTGTGGGGGAACACTTGGGTAAGAGCGATCGTCGTATCATAAAGTTTAGATTAGTAACGTAGAAGAGCACAGAACAATCTAAAATAGAATTTCTAAATTGGAAGAGAGCTCATTTCAATGGGATGACAAGTAATCTAGCCAGTGTAAAATGGAACAAAAGACTGACAGGAAAAACAGTATTGGAATATTCCCCATGATGATTTCTCCTGTCTTTGCCTCTAAGGGACCAATGTCTACTTTAGCTACTCTCTTCCTTTTTATGTACTTATGTACTTAAAAGTTCTTACAATCTGTTTTTATATTGCTGGCTAGTTTACTCTCATTCTATTTTTTCTCTTTTTATCAACTGTTTGGTGGCCCTTACCCCAAACAGAAATTGTTATAGGACAGAACATTAAACGAGAAATTATTGGAGCATGTAAAAAAAGTTACTGTATTAATTGTGGGGGACTTTAATCTGCATATAGACTAGGACAATCAAATTGGCAATAGTGGTCTAGAAGATGAATTTGTAGAATGCTTTCGAGATAGTTTCTTGGAGCAATACATTGTAGAACCAACTCGGGATAAAGCTATCTTAGATCTCGTATTATGTAATGAAGCAGGGTTAATAAGCAATTTAATAGTAAAAGATCCACTGGGAAATAGTGATCATAACACCATTGAATTTCATGTTAGTTCTGAAAATAACACATTTCAATCACAAACAAGAATCTTAAACAAAACCAATTACAAAGGTATGAGGGGAGAACTGGCTAAAGTTAATTGGGTAAATAGACTGGAAGGTATGATGGTAAATAAACAGTGGGAAACATTTAAAGATACAATTCAAAGGGTTCAACAAAAATACATTCCGTTCAAAAGGTAAAACTCGTCCAGAAAGACAATCCGTGACTCACTCAGATAGTTAAGAGTGTGAGACTAAAAGAAGCTTACAATGTTGCAAAAAAATAGTAGCAAGTCTGAGGATTGGCAGTGTTTTAGAAACCAGCAAAGGGCCACCAAAAAGTTGATAAAAAGGGATAAAATAGAATGAGTGTAAACTAACCAGCAATATAAAAACAGATTGCAAGAGCTTTTATAAGTACATAAAAAGGAAGAGTGTGGCTAAAGTAGATGTTGGTCCCTTTGAGGCAGAGATAGGAGAAATCATCATGGGGAATGTGGAAAGGCAGAGGCATTGAACAAATATTTTGTGTCAGTCTTCACAGTAGAAGAGACAAGTTCCATACCAGAAATAGGTAGTAACCTAGGGGCTTAAAACAGTGAGGAAATTATGGATGTTGATATCAATCAAGAAAAAGTATTGGAAAAACTTGAGGGACTAAAATCTGACAAGTCCCCAGGACCAGATGGCCTAAATCCTAGGGTTCTAAAAGAGATAGGTGCAGAGATAATGGATGCGTTGGCTATGATTTTCAGAATTCCTTAGATTCAGGAATGGTCCCATCAGATTGCAAGTTAGCAAATGTTATTCCACTTTTCAAGAAAGGAGGTAGAGAGAAAGCAGAGAACTACAGGCCAGTTAGCTAAACATCAGTTGTTGGGAAGATGTTGGAAATTATTATTAAGGAAGTCTTAACATTGCACTTGGAAAAGCATAGTATAACTAGAACAAGTCAGCATGGCTTTACTAAAGGGAGATCCTGTTTGACAAATTTATTAGTTTTTTGAGGATGTAACTAGTGGGGTAGATAAAGGGGAACCAGTGGATGCAGTATACCTGGATTTTCAAAAGACATTCAATAAGGTGCCACATAAAAGATTAATAGGCAAGATAAAGGCTCATGCTATTGGGGGCAATATATTAGAGCGTGGATAGAGGATTGGTTAACAGACAAGAAGCAGAGAGTGAGCATAAATGGGGCATTTTCAAGTTGGCGGGCAGTGAATAGTGGGGTGCCACAAGGATCAGTGCTGGGGCCTCAACTATTTACATTCTATATTCATGACTTGGGATGAAGAGACAGAGAATAATGTATCTAACTTTGCTGATGATACAAAGCTCAGTGGAAATGTAAGCTGCAGGGAGGAAGTAGAGAGGCTGCAAAGAGATATAGACAGGTTAAGTGTGTAGGCAACAAGATGGCAAATGGAGCATAATGTAGAAAAGTGCCAAGTTGTTCACTTTGGTCATTAAAATTGTCATGAAGATCCCCACCTGCCAAGAATGAGGCATATTAATTTAGTCATATGAACATTAATTTTAAACTGTTGCTGGAGTGAAGAAATGACTTGCTTAAAGAGATCAGCAGACATTTGGCTGGAGGACATTTGCGTACTAAGAGACAATCGCCTAGGAAAAGACAATGGGAGTGCTCACTGATTCAGTTGACAGAGATTGGTCTGGGCAATGGTGATCCACATCTTGTCGCTGTAAGAGACAGCACTACACCCACCACCCCGCACCCCACCCCACCCCCACTGAGAACTTTGAAATCCACAAACCGCAAGAGCGGTTGTTCCCAAATAAGGAGGCTAGTCACATGACTAACCTACTGGCCAACTTAGCGTTTTGAATTGTGCTCACAGGACAGTCTGAAGACGGACTGCAGATTGCAACTGAAACTGGAACAAGGCTGGCTCGCTCTCGCTTTCTCACAAACACCCAGACCCAATGAAGTCGCTTAAACCTCAAGAGTGAAAAGACTCTGACATCGGAACAAATTAAAAGTGTGCACTGAGCCACAATGAACAGCCAGACTTACGGGCAACCAAAGACTCCACATCGATCTCAAAGGACTGTAATTACAACCCACCTATTGCCTCAAACTTTTCCCCTTTATTCTTTTTACATTTCTGTCTCTATCTGCATGTGTGTTTATCACATATGCATGCTAGTGTGGTCGCGTTGTGCATTCGTAGTCGTTAACCGGATTAGAGTTTAAGGTTAATAAACTTCCACCTTTCTTGTTTAAATCTACGAAAACCTGTCTTATTGATTTCTTTGCCTTATAATTGGAAAGTGGTGAACAAGGATTCACTGAGGGGAGAGCTAAAACACGGTGTGTTTAAAATTAAACCCTGTTACGGTTAATAAAAACAAGAAATGCTGGAAATACTCAGCAGGTCTGGCAGCATCTGTGGAGAGAGAAGCAGGGTTAACGTTTCAGGTCAGTGACCCTTCTTCGGAACTGATTACGGTTAAACCAGGTGAAGGCTGACAGGGAACCCCTAAGCCCCTTTCTCACCTGGTCATAACAGAAATTTGGGGGCTAGCGTCCTGGATTTGACCCACACACAAATGAGAAATTGGAAATGGGAAGCCAAATTGATCCCAATCAAAAAGAGAAAAGACTTCAATCGAGGTTTTCTTATGATTGTGTGTGCTCGAATACTAACACGTCTGCGACTGAAGCCAATAGCTCCCCAAGCCAGGGTGAAGTAACTTGGGATAATTTAAAAGCACTGTCTATGGAGGCGTTGAGGAAAATGGCTGAGCAGTATGGGATTACTGTCCGTGTCAAGGCTAGAAAGTCTGAACTCCTAAGGCTAGTGGCCAACCATTTTTCCCTTGAATCTGAAGAAGCAGAAATAGGGTCAGAAATAGACTCTGACAGGGGATTGCTAGCAAAGATACAATTGGAACAGAGGAAACTTGAATTAGAAGACAGGGAAAGGGAAAGAGAGAGACAGGAGAGAGAGAAAGAAAGAGCCTTCCAGAAGGAATGTGAAGAGAGAGCGCTGAGGCGACTTGAGTTAACTGGGGGACGACAGAGTAACCCCAGTGAAAGCATGGCCAAATGGAGGATCATAATTCAGGGATGGGTACAGAATTGTTAAAACTTTCCCAACTGATCCCAAAATTCAATGACGGAGAAATGGAAGCATTTTTTGTGCCTTTTCAAAAACTTGCAAGGCAGTTAAAGTGGCCAGCTGAGGCTTGGACTCTGCTGCTACAACACAAGCTAACTGGAAAAGCCCATGAGGTTTATTCCATGTTGCCAGATGAGAGTTCATCCAATTATGAACTGACATAAAATGCTATCCTCAGGGCATACGAGTTAGTACCCGAAGCCGATTGCCAAAAGTTTAGAACCCTCAAGAAGCAAGCTGATCAAACTTGCCTGGAGTTTGAGAAAAATAAGCAGCTGGTTTTTGACCAGTGGCTGAGGGTTCTTACAAGTGCAGCTCAGCTATGAAAATCTCAGAGAGGTTATTTTGCTCGAGGAAGTTAAAAACTCTCTCCCACTCTCCACAAAGACACATGTAGAGGAACAGAAGGCTCATAGAGCCTGGCAAGCCACAGTGCTGGCTGATGAGTTTGCTCTCATTTATAAGTCGGTTCCCCAGAGGAAAACCTTTCCTAGTCACCCCCACAAACCCAAAAAGAACAAAGGGTGGGAAGCTGATAGAAGCCCAAGCAGTCCTGGGAAGGAACAAAAAGCAGGAGACACAGGGGGCCCTCCTCCAGCCAAAAAAGAAGGTGCTGTAAGTAGGAGTGAGACCCAGAGAACTGTGTGCTTCCATTGTAATAAAGCAGGGCATCTAAGAGCTGACTGCTGGAAACTAAAGGGAAAACCTGTAGGGTTGATCAGGGCACACCTGCTCAGTGAAGGAGAAGAGACCCTGATGGAAAGCACAGCAGAACAAGCTGTGGCTTTAACTGCAATAACAGTGAGACCCAGGAAGCTAACCGCTGCAAGTGCAGGAAAATTTAATAGGATTCTTGAAGGTTATCAGGGTTTTGTGTCTGAAGGGAGAGTAACCCCATACCCCTCGAGTGGGGCAAACAAGCCTATAGGTGATCCTCAGGGACACAGTTGCCACTAGATCCCTTTAACTGGGAAAAGGCCTGACCTTTCCCACGGAGATTGCAGTAAAAACCAGAATGGTGGTGAATGGTATTGGAGGGCAGTATATGCCTATACCTTGACACTAGGTGCACTTGGAGTGCGACCTAGTTTCGGGACGGGTGACCGCAGGGATTGTCCCTAATTTGCCTGTGGACAGGGTTGGCCTGCTCCTAGGTAATGATATTAAGAATGACCCATGAGATTACAGTGGCTGTACATGTCAGCATACAAAAAACCAAAGCCCACCTAAGACAGCAGTTTGACTGGCCAAAACTACACAAAGATGTGGAGGAGTACTGTAGGACTTGCCACAGGTGCCAGATTGAGGGGAAGCCCCAACCTACAGTGAAAACTGCACCCTTAAGTCCTGTATTGGTGTTTGGAGGACCCTCCGCCGAGGGCTGGTGAACTGTAAGGGACCCCTGCTGAGAACAAAAGGGGACAGGCTGGCAAAATGTTAGAAAAGAAAGTGGAAAAAGGGACCTAAAGGGCTGGTTAAAGGAAGTCCGGGAGGAATCCCAAATGGAAATCCCTACTGTTCGGTCAGCCAACCACAAAATATTTGAAAAGTTAGACTCCAGATCCTCCTATGTAAATGCAGACACTAGTAGCACCCCACCAGAGCTGCAAACAGCATTTACAGGAACGTGCAGAGACAAAGAAAGTCCTCAAGAGGGCAGAGAAACCGTGAGGGTGATGCCTCACCTAGTCGAAGTGCCGCAGTGGAGTGCAGCAGAATCTGGGCAAATACCTGTAAGCAGGAGTGTCTCAGAGGACAAAGGGAAGATTAGCAAAGAATCTGGCCCCACAGTCAGGAAAAAAGGGAACCAAGCATCCCTTAAGGTGAAAAGCCCTTGCATGATTGATCAAAGAACTGAAAGAGAGTTCAGAATAAAACTGCCCACTGCCACACCCATGAGCAGAATTCCAACCTGGGGCTAATTAAACCTAACCTTCCCCCTGCAGACCTCAACAAGAACAAAGACACCCTTGACAGTCATGGAAATGTGAAAACTGAAAAATTTCCCCAAAAACCACATGTTTATTGCCAAAAAGAGCAGTTCAAAACAGCACTGCCACAAAGAAAAAACAGGCTGTAACAACTGTTAGGATTTCTGAATGAATGGGAGAGATGCATGTGAGTTTTCCTGTACTTATCTTCTCTCTAGTCCCTTTTAATGGTATGTTGTTTTAAAAAAAAAATCACATTTTATTCTGCTGGGCGTGGAGGTGCTATGAACAGCCTCACCTGCCAAGAATGAGGCATATTAATTTTGTCATATGAACACTAATTTTAAAATGTTGCTGGAATGAAGAAATTACTTGTTTAAAGAGATCACCAGACATTTGGCTGGAGGACATTTGGATACTAAGAGACAGTCGCCTAGGAAAAGACAATGGGAATGCTCACTGATTCAATTAACAGAGAATGGTCTGGGCAATGGTGATCCACATCTTGTCGCTGTAAGAGACAGCACTACACCCCCCCACCGAAAACTTTGAAATCCACAAACCACAGCAGCGGTTGTTCCCAAACAAGGAGGCTAGTCACATGACTAACCTACTGGCCAACTTGGCGTTTTGAATTGTGCTCACAGGACAGTCTGAAGACAGACTGCAGATTGCAACTGAACCTGGAAAAAGAGAGCCTCTCTCCTGCCTGGCTCGCTGTCACTTTCTCACAAACCTCCAGACCCAATGAAGTCACTTAAACCTCAAGAGAGAAAAGACATTGGAACAAGTTAAAGCGTGCACTGGGCCACAACGAACAGCAAGACTTAACGGCAATCAAAGACGCCACATCTAATTCAAAGGACTGTAATTACAACCCAGCTATTGCCTCAAACTTTTCCCTTTTAATCTTTCTACTTGTTCTGTCTCTATCTGCGTGTGTTTATCGCATATGCATGCTAGCGTGGTCAAGTAGCGTATTCGTTAACCGAATTAGAGTTTAAGGTTAATAAACTTCCACCTTTCTTGTTTAAATCTACGAAAACCTGTCTGATTGATTTCTTTGCCTTACAATTGGAAAGTGAACAAGGATTCACTGAGGTGGAGCTAAAACACAGTGTTTTTAAAATTAACCCGTTACGGTTAAACCAGGCAAAGGCTGAGAGGGAACCCCTAGACCCTTTCTCATCTGGTCGTAACAAAATAGAAAAGCAGAATTTTTTTGAAAAAGGTGTGAAACTGGTATGTGTTGATGTTAAGAGAGACTTTGGGGTACTCGTACAAGGAACGCACAAAGTTAAGATGCAGGTGCAGCAGGCTATTAGGAAGGCAAATGGCATGTTGGCCTTTATTGCAAGGGGATTGGAGTAGAGGAATGAAGAAGCCTTACTGAAATTGTACAGGGCTTTGGGGAGACTGCACTTGGAATACTGCGTGTAGTTTTGGTCTCCACATTTAAGAAAGGATATATTTACACTGGATGCAGTGCTGCAAGATTTACTAGGTTGATCCCTGGGATGAGGGGGTTGTCCTATGATGAGAGGCTGAGTAAATTGGGCCTATATTCTGTGGAGTTTGGAAGGACGAGAGGCGATCTAATTGAGACATAGAAGATTCTGAAAGGGCTTGATAGGGTAGAAGCGGAGAGATTGTTCCCACTGGTTAGGGGATCTTGAACACGGGGACACGGTCTCAGGATAAGGCAACAATCATTCAGGACTGAGATGAGGAGAAATTACTTCACTCAAAGGGTTGTGAATCTTTGGAATGTTCTACCCCAGAGGGTTGTGCATCATTGAATACATTTAAAGGCTGGGATAGATACATTTTTGGTCTTGCAGGGAATCAAGGGATATGGGGAGCGGGCAAGAAAGTGGAATTGAAACCCAAGATCAGCCATGATCGTATTGAATGGCGGAGCAGGCTCGATGGGCCATATGGTCCACTTCTGCTCCTCTTTCTTGTGTTTAAGGAGGAGATGTTTCAAGTACTGGCTAGGTACATTCCAACAAGGGCAAAAGGTAAAGGAACCAGAGCCACGGCTCCTTGGATGATGAGGGAGAAAGAATATGATGAAACCAAACAAAAATGAGGGTGTATGAAGTATGTCAGGCAAATTCTTCAAGTAAGAACCAGGCCAAATACAGTAAGTTGAGAGGGGAAGTGAAGAAGAAAAGATTGGCCAAGATAGAATAATGAGAGTAGAATGGCAGTTAATATAAAGGAGAACCCAAAAATCTTCTACTGGCATGTAGATCATAAGTGGGGCCTATTGAAGGTGATATAAGCTTAGATGCACAGGACAAGGTTAGAATACTTAATAAGTACTTTGTAACAGTATTTACCAAGGAAGAGGAATCTGACAAAATATCAGCAGAAGCAGAGAAAGTAGAGGTAATGGATGGGGTGAAAATTCATAGGAAGGATGTACTTGAAAGGCTGTCTATGATTAGAGTGAAAACGTCATCTGGTCTGGATGGCTTACATTCTAGGTTGCAAAAGGAAATGGGCGGGGAGATAGCAGAAGGGCTTGCCATAATCTTCCAATCTTCCCTAGATACGGGGGAGGTGTCAGAGGATTGGAGAGTGGCAAATGTGACACCCTTATTCAAGGAAGAGTGTAAGGATATTCCTAGCAACAACAAGTCGGTCAATTTAACAGCATAAGAAACAATAATCAGGGGGGAAAAAATCAACAGGTACTTGGAGAGAGTCGAGTTGATTAAGGACAGCCAGCACAGATTTGTAAAGGCAGATCATGCTTGATTAATCTAATTGAATTTTTGATGAAGTAACAAAGAAGGCTGATGAAGGGAAAGCAATGATGTTGTCTGTATGGATTTTAAGAATGCATTTGACAAAGCACAAAATAGATAGTTAACAAAATTGAGGCTCATGGAATCGGAGGATCAGTATCAGCTTGGATTTAAAAAAAATTGGCTTAAGGACAGTAAACACCGAGTCGTGGTAAATGGTTGTTTGACAGACTGGAGGATGGCAGACAATGTTGTTCCCCAAGGTTCAGTGCAGTGATACCAAACTTGGAGGTGTGGCAAACAATGAGGATTATACCAATCAACTGCAACGGGACATAGGTAAGCTAGCAGAATGGACAGACAAATGACAGATGGAATTTAATACAGAGAAGTGTGAGATGATGCATTTTGGCAGAAGGGATAGAGAGAGGCAATATAGACTTAGTGGCACAGTTCTAAAGAGTGTACAGGGACGGGGGACCTTGGGATCCATATGCACAGATCCTTGAAGGTAGCAGGACATATTGAGAGAGTAATTAGCAAAGCTTATGGGATCTTGGGCTTCATAAATAGAGGCATAGAGTAGAAAAGCAGGAAAGTCATGTTGGACCCTTATTGAGCTCTAGTACGCTACAACTGGAGTACTGCGCCAGTTCTGGTTACACACTTTAGGAAGGATGTGAGGGTACTTGGGAGGGGACAATGAAGATTTGCCAGAATAGTTCCAGGGATGAAGGATTTTAGCTACAAGGTTAGGTTGGAGAAGTTGGGCTTGCTCTCCTTAGAGTAAGGGAGATTGAGGGTGTTAAACAGGCAGATATCCATTCACCAAAATGAGGAAGCCAATGACAGACTCTGATTCATAACTGTTCCATTGTCAATTCATAGTTCAGTACAAATATCTGTTCCCACTCTTCCCTACTGGACTAACTCTCTGTCCAGACATAACTCCCCCACTGGGCAAAAACCCAGCCCTTAAATGCAAAACTATAATGAGCATCACCTGCTCTCTATTAACACTGAAATGAGTCCTGTTTGATTAAAGGGACCAGCATTTTCAACATTGTCAGATTCCCTTTCTTTTATGGAAAAACATATTTACAGGCAAGTATATAGAAAAAAATCAGATTCCCAAACGTTACTTAGCCAGATATCCTCCTTCTAGAACAGTCAACAACTTTTCAGTAGAGACATTCCTCCAGGTGAAACAGTCTGATAGCTGATGACTAGTATTTACCCATCTTAGCTTAGAGATTTCTTTTCTTTCCAACACTTGCTTTAAACTGGCTATGTCGATCCTCAGACTTTTTTCATTTATGCTTTTTGTCCAATCACAGTATCACAGAATTGTTACAATGCAGAAGGTCGTCATTTGGCTCATCGTGTCCGTACGAGCTCTCCAAAAGAGCAAAGTTCCATTCCCCTGCCTTCTCCCCGTAACCCTGCACATTCTTCCTTTTCATATAACAATCTAATTCCATTTTGAATGCTTCAATTGAACCTGCCTCCACCACACTCTCAGGCAGCGCTTTCCAGACCTTAACTACTTGTTGCGTGAAAAAGTTTTTCCTCGTGCCGCTTTTGCTTCTTTTACCAATTACTTTAAAGAATGTATATTATCCCACAGAGATCGATTATCTATGTAATATTCAATTGGTATTGTCCTTTCAGTCTCTCTTTTATAAGGTCTTGGACAAATATAACGCCATATCAACAGCATCCACGAGTGCAAAAGTTTCAGCGGCTAGTGTGCTCTTCACCACTCTTATTTTCTTGGCCTCCCATGCCAACAGGCAACTTTTCCCATTCTCTCCCACTAGGAATACATCAAACCCTCCTGCACTGGAAAACCCATCACCAAGGTTTGCATGCGAGGCATCACTAAAAACCATTAATTTCATTTTTTGGGGGATCACCCAAAGCTGGGAACTTCAGCATACACTTCTCTACTTCTAATTGTTTTTAAAGTTTTGTTTACCCTCAGGAGGTCTTCAACCTTAGGATGTTTCATCACAAGACTAAGTTCTAGCACATCAAAACTTGCATCTGGTCTCGTCTGTGAGGCTAACCAATTGAGCTGTCCGACAAGACTTCTCAGCTGTTCCACTTCATCCTTGGACGCAGCTGCGTCTTTCTGTCCCGATCTGGTGCGACCAATTGTGATGCGTCTCACATTTTCCAAGTAAGAATGTTGATGTAAAACTACATCCGACTCATCTGGTTTTATCTCCAAACCCACATATTTAAAAGCCCCAGAAGTTTGACTGTCAATTTTAAATTCTTCCATAATTCGATGAATAATATTCTTTTCAAATTCATAAGTACCACCCCACAAAAAATCGTTCACATGCATCATAAAGATACTCAAAAGTTTTCCATTATATAGTGCCAATAAAACATTGCAAGGTCCGCCTGCAGTTGTGAACACCCCAACTGTAACAGAACTGCCCTCACCTTCAGTTAGATTTCCGTCCTGCTCACAGCCCTGATCAAAGTTACAAGCATTGTCTATGACAAAAAAAAGAAAGAATTTGGAAAACTAAAATCACTAAACTTACCATATATTTATTAATGCCATCTTACAAAAGTTTCCCTACATGGGCTTGTGCTCCTTGCCTAGAGTTTGCTCAGCAGCTTTTGGAACTCCTCGGGCTAGAAATTGGATAGCCCCATTTTTTGGGGCACAAGAGTCATGATTGCGACCTGGTGGCACCTGTTCAGATCTAGGAGGGTAACTTGCGAAATATATGTACCAACCTCATTTACATAATTGTGCCATTAGCCAGTGTGCCAGCAGCACTGCTGTCTGCTCCTGAACACTGCCAGTAAGCTCTGCGAACAGCAGGAGGCCCTGACAGCATTGTTTCCAGACAATGAGGTACAGCCTTCTTCTTAAATGCAAGCTGCACAAATAGATTGATGCATTGTAAATCCTTGTAAAGTGAACACCAGGGGAGACAGAGGGAGCCATAGTGACAGTTGTGGCGCCTCAGGCATTAGTAGTGGAGGCGGGCAGGAGGAGACATGCCATGGTCCCGCAGGGGACCAGGAAGGACCGCCTTCAGAAGGGCGGGGGAGCAGGTGGTCAGTTCGGTAAACTCCTGGAGTCTGGACCTGATGGCCTGGCAGCAGTGCCACAAGAGGTTTAATGACATCACGCAGGTGGTCAATGTTGGTGAATGCATCTTCACATGACATCTGTACCCACCACACCACCAACCTCTCAATGCACCACACCATCACTCACCCAGCAGCACTCCCTGGCACTCAAGACACCTGCCTAACATTCAGTTAACTACACCTCACCCTTACACACAACACCCACCTCTCATTGCTTCCACATACCTCCAGTTATTCAGCTATGGTAGGCACATCAACCAAGCACAGTGCTACACAACCACTGACATTCTACGTTCCCCCACCCCTCCCCACTTCTCTTGCAGGACAAGATGGCACACAATAGAAGGGAGCAGAGAAGAACTGGCAGGGGACATGGATATCTACATCTCCTGAGCCCTATGAAGGGGATGATGGGATGATTCTCTGCATCATGGTGTCAGCAGCGATGTAGCCCCTAGCATCTGGCATCACTGAGAACATTGAAGATAACGACATCTTCCCTATGCTCTGATTGAACTCCCAGCATACCCTCATCCTGCTATCTGACAAGCTGCTAATGGTGTGACCATGGTTTGCTTGCTTCTCACCAACCTCTGCTTCTGAGTTCCTGCTTTCAGACACCCAAGAACTTCCATCTGGCCAACCAAAGGAGTCCCAGAAGAAGGGAAGAGAGCAGCAGCACAGCACTGCTGAAGAGACCCAGTCACTTGATCTGACACTCAGCCATCAGCTCAAATGCTGGCACTGCTCTTGGAGACTAGTACAGAGTTAGGATCAGTACGTGGTGAGTCATATGAGCACAAGTGGGCTGCAGTCAGGCCAGGGGCAAAGGATGGTTTGTTTGCCAGCTCACCAGAGGGAGAGATGACAGACAAGTGCTGCTACAGAGGACTCGCATGAGGACTTCAGTGGGGTAGCATACAGGAGAGTACTGAATGGGCATGCACACAAGATGATGGGTGCATTGGCTGGCCTGTCAGACAGGCTCCTATCATTGTCAAGGAGCATGGAGGAGTCTGGCTCCAACTTGGTACAGCGGATGGTGCACAGCTTTCCCCTCCACTGCCTCTGCTCCATCTCCGTCATGGTGCAGACCCAGAGACACTGTCACTGCCGCCTGAATACCTGTTGTAGCTTTTGTGTGCACAGGTCGCCTACTCCTCTACCATCCCTGTCAGGATGAGGCAATAATCTCTGGCAAATGCATGAACTCACCAAAACACCTACAAAAACACTCAAGTACTTTCAAACACACTGCAATAGAAAGAGTTTCAAAAAGTTACCTTACCTGCAATCAGGGTGCCTGACACTTTAAATAATGCTACTGCAGGACCCATCTTGCAGCATCACACTTTTTGAGTAAACAATACAGACACTGCCTGTACATTAGTTGTCCAAATTTGGATCCTGGCGTCACATCAGCAGGTTGGGCCATGAGACATCAGGCTAAAGCAAAATCAACACCTTCTGCTGCATGCAGGGGACACACCTGCTTTCGCCCTTGCAAGAGGCCGTGCAGGCTGCACAAGAAGTGGCCATATGTGCCTCCTGCAGCGCTACATTAACGAATTTCATATCCAGAGCCTTTGTCCAATCTGGTTTATATTGTATGCATGCACAACCTCTATAGTTCTCAGTCCCAGTTTTCCCACCCATTTACACATGGACCCATTGCACTTCTCCATGTGGTATGCAATTGCAGGCATTGAAAATTGGCAATGTTCATCTGCCTAACTTTGACTATTATTACCACTGTTGTTATTCTCCACCCCATGCTCACTCCCTGTCCTCCAAGTTAAGCAACAGCCCCAAGAACTCCTGCAGTGTCTCGGTCACTTACAGAAAAATGGCAGAAACCAGTCCTACTGATTGTAAGACGTTTTTTCACAGGTGGTGGCCTGGATAAACAGCACTGAGCTTCAGCAACAGAACACATCAAACAGTATGTTAACTAAATCTTAATCAACGAGTTACTCTGTTTTATAACTAAATTACCGATTTCTTTTATAATACAGTAAAATTAATCACTAAAATTAATAATCTATTACTCAGTTTCACCATTAATTTACTTGCTACTTTTAAAACTTAAGTCACTGCTTACATTTAAGTTACTCATTACGTTTTTATTCTGCATAGTTTTTTATGAATTGTATAATCAATATGTATACTCATTGACAACTTCAGTTCAGTTACTTTATACCCATGAACTATTATCCTTTATACAGAAGGAATGAATTTCTAATGTACAGTTGTATTCTGTGTTTTGTGAAACTTCTGTCAGGATGTTTGTGCTCATTGTTATGTATAAAATCAAGTGTTTCCCACCATTTACCTTTTTGGAACATGGGGCACCACAGCCACCTGTCAAGAAATTGTGTACACTGTTCAAAATTCATCTTAAGCGTGCTTAGATGGTTTTCCTGTGCACTGACCCCAAGAGCAACAGTCAAGATTTTTATGGTTAAATAATATTTTTCAGGCAGCTGAGAGGCTGCTACCTCCTACTTCTGTGGTATGTCTCAGAGGTCTTTAGATTTTTTAGATTTAGATTTAGAGATACAGCACTGAAACAGGCTCTTCGGCCCACCGAGTCTGTGCCAACCATTAACCAGCCATTTATACTAATCCTACATTAATCCCATATTCCTACCACATCCCCATCTGTCCCTATATTTCCCTACCACCTACCTATACTAGGGGCAATTTATAATGGCCAATTTACCTATCAACCTGCAAGTCTTTTGGCTGTGGGAGGAAACCGGAGCACCCGGAGGAAACCCACGCAGACACAGGGAGAACTTGCAAACTCCACACAGGCAGTACCCAGAATTGAACCCGGGTCGCTGGAGCTGTGAGGCTGCGGTGCTAACCACTGCGCCGCCCGTCTTCTAAAGCAAGCTTCCAGTCCTAGTTCAGCAAGATTCCCAATCAAAAAGTCATGATGCTGTCTTTTAATTTGATATGAAACTTCCATGTTGATCAATACTTAAAGCTAATTTAAGGCACTGAAAAATGAAAAAAGAAACCACTGTCTCATCTGAATCAGGCAGTCAAGCTGTACTGGAAAAAAATTACATTTCTCCTGGGAGACAATTTTAGAATGTGCTGCAATACCTAGCCTAAATTACCAATCCAAAATCTATGACCTCACTCAAGCCTATTGATAATCTTCAACATGAAATTTTGGACTTCATTATTCTTCTGAACAAACCTGACTAGAACAGTTTTTGCAAACATAATCCACATCTGTAAACACTTCCACTTTAAGAAACCTCTCTGTCAATTGAGTCTAGTTGGTTAACTATCCCAATGGTACATCTGATTTTGAATAGCACATGAATTTAACTTATTTCCCATGCAAGAATCAATAGGGTCGATATTTTGGGATATTTGTCAACATCAGAAAATTATACATGGATTAAAATAACAAAATGCCTAGATGGAGTGCCTCAACCACTCCCTCTTGGTAGACATCCAGTTAGATTCCTCACAGGATCAGGTGAAAGATGCCAGTCTTAAAATCTATTATTCTTGTTATACATGCAGAGCATACCAGCCTGGTCAGCTAAACAGAAATCATGAATGGGAGTGGTAATGCTGGGGATTTGAAGTATCAGACCCACCGGCCGTCCATGTCTCCGCTTTAAAGACATCCGCAAACGCGACATGAAGTCCTGTGACATTGATCACAAGTCGTGGGAGTCAGTTCCCGGTGATCGCCAGAGCTGGCGGACAGCCATAAAGGCAGGGCTAAAGGGTGGCGAGTCAAAGAGACTTAGCAGTTGGCAGGAAAAAAGACAAGCGCAAGGGGAGAGCCAACTGTGTAACAGCCCCGACAACCAATTTTATCTGCAGCGCCTGTGGAAGAGTCTGTCACTCTAGAATTGGCCTTTATAGCCATTCCAGGTGCTGCTTCACAAACCACTGACCACCTCCAAGCGCTTACCCATTGCCATTGTCTCTTGAGACAAGGAGGCCAAAGAAGAAGCACAGGTGAATATCCACACATTTCTGAGTAAACTTATGTTCATCTCTATAAGCTGCAGCACAACGAAGTGAAACTACAGGCCGGTTAGTTTAATACCAGCTGTAGGCAAGTTACTAGAATCTGTCATTAAAGTTAGAGTAACTGAACAATTAAACAAACATGAGTTGGTTGGAGAGAGCCAGAATGGCTTTGTTAAAGGTGAGTTCTATCTGACTAATCTAATTGATTTTTTTAAATAAAGAGGTCACTAATAAGATAGACAAGGGAGTATTCTAAGGATGTTATATATATGGACTTCCAGAAGGCCTTTAATAAACTTCGACACAAAGGATCCTTGACAAAAATTGACAGTGCATGGAATTGAGGTAGTCTTTTTTACTTGGGTTGGAAATTGGTTGGCAGTTAGGAGACTGTGTGTGGGAATAAAGGGATACTTAGACTGGCAGGATGAGAGGAGTGATATTCCCCAGGGAACTCTTCTGGGCCTCAACATTTCACCATATTTATTAATGACTTGGATGAATTAAGAGAGAGTTCACAGTTCCAAGTTCACAGATAACAGCAAATTAGAACAATAAATTGTGCAGATGGAGCAGGAAGTTGCAAAGGACACTAAACAGATTAAGTGAGTGGAAAAAACTATAACAGATGGAGTTTATTGTGGACAAATGTGAGTTCATCCACTTTGGACCAAAGAGAGATCAGTATTTTCTAAATAGTGAGAAATTAGGAACTCGAGCAGTGCAAAGAGATTTAGGAGTCCAAGTACACAAATCATTTAAAGGTAGTGGCCAAGTACAAAAAGCAATCCAAAAGCTGATGAAATGCAGCTCTTCATCTCAAAGAAGCTGGAATGCAAAAGGGGAGGAGCATATGCTACAGCTGTATACAGCCTTGGTCAGACTCCATCTGAAGTACTGCATTCAGTTTTGGGCATCGCATCTCAGGCAGCATATATGGGCCATAGAGGAAGAGCAGCACAGATTCACCAAAATTATACCAGGGCTTAAAGGGTTAAATAGAGGGAATTACATAAAGATGACTTGTATTCCCTGGAATGCAAGATTGAGGGATGACCTGATCAAAGTGTTTAAAAGGTTAAACCGATTTGATAGGATAGATTTTCTTTGGTTTTGGGGGGGGGGGGGGGGGGGTGCGCAGGGAAGGAAATCAAAACCATCGGAAATAGAAACTAGAGTAGGCCATTTGGCCCTTCAAGTCGGCTCCACCATTCAATAAGTTCATAGCTGATCCTCTACCTCAACTCCATCATCCTGCACTATCCCAATATACCCAAAAATCTATTGACCTCTATCCAAAATACACTCAACGACTGAGCAAACACAGCACTCTTTTATAGTGAACTCCAAAAATTCACAATCCTCTGAGTGAAGAAATTCCCCTTCATCTCAGTCCTAAATGGCCGACCTCTTATTCTGAGATGGTAACCCCGTGTTCTAAACTCCCCAGCCAGGGGAACATTTTCTCAGCATCTGCCTTGTCAAGTCCCTTGAGAATTTTATATGTTTCAAATCAGATCATCTCTCATTCTTCTAAACCTCTATTCAATCTCTCCTCATTAGAACTCTTATGAATGGTAATTGACCTGAAATGTTAGCATCTGTGGAGAGAGAAACAGAGTTTTCAGACCTGCTGAGTATTTCCAGCACTTTTTGTTTTCACTTCAGATTTCCAGCATCTGCAGTATTTTGTTTTTATTTGTCAAACACGATTTATTTCATAAACCTGCGTTGACGCAGTTTAACTATATTATGATTTCAAAGTGCCCTGTTACCATGTCCCTACAAACATTTTCTAGCATTTTGCCTACTACTGATGTTGAGCTAACCAGCGTATAGTTCCCCGCTTTCTCTTTTCTTAAATAGCACGATTATGTTTGCTGGCTTCCAATCCTTAGGAACTGTTCCAGAATCTAAGGATTTCTGGAATTTCATAGCCATTGCTATCGCTGCAGATCTTTTAAAAACCTGGGATGCCGGTCATTAGGTTCAAAGAATTTGTCGCCACTTGTCGAACTTCTCCAGTACTATGTCTTTATTTATACTGATTTCTCAATCTAGCTCAATCCTTGGTTCCCCATTATTTCTAGAATGCTCTTTGTGTCTTATACCATTCTCTTTTCTCCTTCCATATCAACTTCTTGGTCCTCCTTTGTTGAATTCTAAAATCCTCCCAATCCTCAGGCTAATTACTCCTTTTTGCAACGTTATAAGCCTCTCCTTTTCCTATTTACAATTTACATAAATGACTTGGATGAAGGGACCGAAGATATAGTTGCTAAATTTGCAGATGACACAAAAATAGGTAGGAAAGTAAGTTGTGAAGAGGATATAGGAGGCTACAAAGGGATATAGATAGGTTAAGTGAGTGGGCAAAGATCTGGCAAATGGAGTATAATAAGGGAAAATGTGAAATTGTCCATTTTGGTAGGAAGAATAAAAAAGCAGCATATTATCTAAATGGTGAGAGATTGCAGAGCTCTGAGATGCAGAGGGATCTGGGTGTCCTCGTGCATGAATTGCAAAAGTATGCAGGTTCAGCAATTAATTAGGAAAGCTAATAGAATGTTATCGTTTATTGCAAGGGGAACTGAATACAAAGTAGGGAGGTTATGCTTCAGTTATACAGGGTATTGGTAAGACCACATCTGGAGTACTGTGTACAATATTTATGGACGGCTTGTCTTATGAGGAAAGGTTGGACAGGCTAGGCTTGTATCCGCTGGAGTTTAGAAGAGCAAGAGGCGATTTGATTGAAACATACAAGATCCTGAGGGGTCATGGCAGGGTGGATGAGGAAAGGATGTTCTCCCTTGTGGGAGAATCTAGAACTAGGGGTCACTATTTAAAGATAAGGGGTCGTCCATTTAAGACAGAGATGAGGAGAAATTTTTTCTCTCAGAGGGTCGTGAATCTTTGGAATTCTCTTCATCAAAAGGCAGTGGAAGTAGAGTCTTTGAATATTTTTAAGCAGAGGTAGATAGATTCTTGATAAGCAAGGGCATGATAGGTTTTCAGGGGTAGGCGGGAATGTGGAGTCGAGATTACAATCAGATCAGCCATGATCTTATGGCGGAGCAGGCTCAAGGGGCCGAGTGGCCTACTCCTGCTCCTAATTCGTTTGTTTGTATGTCCTTTGATCTAATACTACCTTTAACTCCTCTTGCTAGCCGCAGCTGGACGATTTTGTCTGTGGGGTTTTTGTACCTTAAAAGGAATGCATATTTGCTACAAATTCTGTATTAATTATTTGAAGGCTAGACATTATTTATCTACCATCATATCTTTTAACATAATTTCCCAATCTACCGGAGTTAACTCGCCCCCCATACCTATGTTGTTTGCTTTGTTTAGATTGAAGACCCTAGTTCTGGACTAAACTAAATCACTTTCAAGCTCAATATAAAATTCTATCATATTATGGCCACTCTTCCCTAGCGGCCTTTTTATTACAAGGTTATTAATTAACTTTTTCTCATTGCACAATACCAGATCCAAAATAGCCAGTTCCATAGTTGGTTTCTCGACATACTGATCTAGAAAACTATCTTATATACATTCTCTTCTCTACATTATTACTGCAAATCAAGGTTTCCCAGTCGGTATGAAGATTGAAATGCCCCATGATTACTGTATTACCCTTATTATATGCACCTCTAATTTCCTGATTTATACTCTGCCTGACACCACAACTCCTATTAGGGGACCTATAGGCAACTCCCATTAATACTTTCATCCCCTGCTGTTTCAAAGTTTCACCCAAACTGAATCTATTTCTTGATTTTCTGAGATAAGATCCTTTCTCTCTACTGTCTTTATCCCATTCTTTATCAAGGTTACCTGTCCTCCTTTGCCATGCCTAGCTCGTCTGAAAATTAAGTATCCTGCACTATTTAGTTCCCAGCCTTGAGCAAACATAATCTCAAAATTAGAACCAGATCATTGAGGAGAGAAAATGAAGCATTGTTTTCCACACAAATCGTTGTAGAAATCTGGAATTACCCCCAAAATGCTGAGGATGCTGGGACAATTGGAGCTTTTAAGACTGAGTTTCATAGATTTTTGTTGGGTAGGGATACCAAGAGATATGGAGCTAAGGTGGGTAAATGGAGTTGAAGTACACATCAGCCATGACCTAATTGAATGTAGGCATGAGGGACTGAATGGCATCCTTCGTATTCCTAAAAAAAAAAGAGATCCCAAATGCAGAGAAAGTCTGATCTATGATCTGGCCTCACATAAGTTGGCTACGTCTGTCAGTAAGCTGACACACCGGTGTTAAATCTACTTTACATGAACTCCAGACAATAGCATTATGTCTGCTGCTACTAAAGCTTTGTGAATTCTTGTATGCTACATATGAATCATTCTTACTGCCAAAAAGTCTCCCTCCAAGATCTCGACCCATGTATCTTTGAAGCCCTTTTGAAGAAAGTAATTCTCAAGACGAGAAAGGTTTTTGGCTGCAGTTTTCAACCCACAATTTGATAGCTATTCTATTTTTGCATAGCTGTCAAATAGCACTCTCAGCATAGAGTGTGTACTCTACTTGTTAGGGCCCCTGCTCAGGGATACAAGCTAACAATCCCACTGCCTTGTGGGAGTCTCGGGAAAGACTAAGGCTAAGGGAGTAACCCCTAAGAAAATCTGGAGCGGAACCCCCAAGGCATCTTTGGCATGTTTCCGGCAGTTCCTGCAGCCAAACTGGTGCCAAACGTCATGTTCTGCACTCCTTGATTTCAATAGCATTGAAATTTCCTTATCTGGAGTATTCTCATTACTGGCAACTTTAACTGCCATTATCAGGAGTGGCTAGGAAGCAACAACAAAACAAAACCTATAGAGACATGTTGTACCCAAACAGAAAATGCTGGAAATACTCAGCCGGTCAAGCAACATCTGTGGAGAGGTGGAGAACAAAACAGAGTTAACGTTTCCAGTCTGTAACCTTTCATCAGAACTGGCAAAAGTTAGAAATGTAATAGGTTTTGAGCAAATGAAAGCGAGGGGGGGGGGCGCAGGGTGGAAGAGGGGAAGGAGAACAAAAGGGAAGGTCTGTGATAGGGTGGAGAGCAGGAGAGAATAAATGACAAAAGGTTTCATGGTACAAAGCCAAAGGGAGTGGTAATAGGACAAGTAAAGAAGCAAAAAGATGTGTCTGGATGAAATGTAAATGGCAGGACTGCAGTCATCTGAACACAAAGCAAAGGGATTAAGAATTAAGAAAGAAACAGGGGGGTTGTGGGGAAGAGAAACAAACCAGCAAAATAAAATACAAGAAAAAAATGGGAGCAGAGGTTATGATGCAAAATTACTGAACTCAATGTTGGGTTCAGAAGGCTGTAAAGTGCTTAGTCCAAAGATAAGGTGCTGTTCCTTGAGCTTCATTGGAACACTGTAGCAGCCCAAGTACAGAAAGGTCAGAGTGGGAGCAAGGTGGAGAATTGAAATGACAAGTGGCAGAAAGCTCGGGGTCATACTTGTGGACTGAATGGAGGTGTTCCACAAAGCGGTCACCCTGTTTGCATTTAGTCTCCCCCTTATAGAAGATACCACATTGTAAGCAGCGAATATAGTATACTAAATTGAAACAAGTACAAGTAAATCACTTTCACTTGAAAGAAGTGTTTGGCGCCCTGGATGGTGAGAGGAGGAGGTCAAAAGACAGGTGTTGCATCTCCTGCGCTTGCATGAAACAGTGCCATAGGAAAGTGGGGAGGCGTTGGGTGTGACTGAAGAGTGAACTGCAGTGTTGCAGACGGAATGGTCCCTTCAGAATGCTGAAAGAAGAGGGGAAGAATTTTTTTTTGTTTTCAGGTGGTCAAGATAAGAATTACTTTTGATAAAAGCATACGTGCTACTCCACATAGCTACTTTGCAGATAGTCTCGAGGGAAATTATTTGCATGTTGACCCAAGAAATACTTACATGAGTGGAATAAAGTCCTAAATTTCCTTCGGCAAATACAGCCATGTGCCTCTGCCCCCCCCCCCTCCCCCATTTAAGCATATGACTTATGATTTTTTTTTTTTAAAAGAGACACAAGCTGCTTTAAGTTGTTTACAAGTGCTCCATGCTGGGAAGTTAAATAGTTTTGGTTACATAAAAACATAGAAAGATTTATGGCACGGAAGGAGGCCATTTGGCCCATCATGTCCGTGCTGGCTGGAAAGTAATTATCCACTCTAATCTCACCTTTCAGCTCTTGGTCCATAGCCTTGTAGGTTACAGCACTTCAAGTGCATATCTAAGAATCTTTTAAATGTGATAATGGTTTCTGCTTCTACCACCCTTTCAGGCACTGAGTTCCAGATCCTCACCATCCTCTGCATGAAACATTCCTCTTCAACTTCCCTCGAGTAAGCTGCTTACTCCTCACTCTCAAGAAAGTAAGCAATTGAATGCTCCTCTTCCATCTTACAGGAATAACTCTCATCAATCTGATTTCTTTCATTTAAGGTTGCCAGCTCAATTTGGCTCTCATCTTCATGCACTGATTTTTTAAAAAAAATTCGTGCTTAGCACTATTGCAATACATTATTCACACTTCTTCAGATCAGCAAGCTAGGAATTGCACCCTTTGCCTTACAGTGTAATGCAGGCTGCATGAAATTTCATGTCTTGCTGGAACAGCAATAAAGGACATAAAAGAATGGGCTGATTAGATTTCTAATCATAAACTTTCCTCTGCTTATAGGAACAGGAGTAGGCCATTTAGCACCTCGAGCCTGCTCCGCCATTCAACGAGATCATTGCTGATCTGTAACCTAACTCCATATATCCCTCCTTTGCCTCATTTCCCTTAAATACCTTCGGAAAACAAAATCTATCAACCTCAGTTTTAAAATTAATTGATCTAGCATCAATTGCTGTTTGCAGAAATGTGTTCCAAACATCTACCATCCTGTGTGTGGAGCATTTTCTAATTTCATTCCTGCAAGGTCTGACTCTAATTTTTTTGACTATGCTCCCTAGTCCTCCCCAACCGGCAGTAATAGTTTCTCTCTAGCTACCCGATCTTTTTCCTTTAATATCTTGAAAACTTCATTCAAATCATCCTTAACCTTCTAAATTCCAGGGAATACAACCCTAGTTTGTGAGATCTCGCCTTGTAATTTAACCCTTGGAATCCAAGTATCATTCTGGTAAATCTACATTGCACTCCCTCCAAAGCCAAAACATCCTACTTAAGGTGCTGTGCCGGAAATTGCTCAGAGTACTCGAGGTGCGGTCTAAAGTCGGCTTTGTATAGCTGAAATATGACTTTCATCTCTTGTATTCTAGCCCTCTAGATTTAAAGGCCATTAGCCTTTTTGATTATTTTTGTACCTGTTCATGACATTTCAATGATTGATGTACCTGGACCCCCAAGTCTGTTTGGACCTCCACTGTTTCTAACTTTTCATCTTTAGAAAATTCCCTGTTCAATACTTTTTAGGTCCAAAGTGGATGACCATATATTTCCTACATTGAAATTCAATTTGCCACAGATTTTTCCATTCACTTAATCTATCAATATTGCATTGTAATTTTAGGCTTCTCTTTACATTGCTTACAAATGTCTCCTATCTTTGTGTTATTGGCAAATTTGGATATGGGGATTTCTATCCCATCATCATCTAAGTCGATAATAAATACACAGTGAATAGTAAAGGCCCCAACACAGATCCTGAAGAGACACCACTTGTCACATCCTGCCAATTAGAGTACTTGCCCATTATCCCTACTCTCTGTCTCCTCCCACTTATCCAATTTCCTAACCAGGTCAAAAATTTGCCTTCAATTCCATGGGCTTCAATTTTAGCTAATAGTCTTTTATGAGGGACTTTATCAAATGCCTTCTGAAAGTCGATATAAATAACATCCAAAAACATTCCCCGATCCACTACTTTAAACATAGAAACATAGAAAATAGGAGCAGGAGTAGGTCATTCGGCCCTACAAGCCTGCTCCGCTATTCATTATGATCATGGCTGATCATCCAACTCAGTAACCTGTTCCTGCTTTCCACCCATATACCTTTGATTCCTTTCGCCCCAAGAGCTATACCCAACTCCTTCTTGAAAACATACAATGTTTTGGCCTCAAATGCTTTCTGTGGTAGCGAATTCCACAGGTTCACCACTCTCTGGGTGAAGTAATTTCTCCTCATTTCAGTCCTGAAAGGTTTACCCCGTATCCTTAGACTATGACCCCGGTGCTGGACTCCCCCACCATCGTGAACATCCTTCCTGCATCTACCCTGTCAAGTCCAGTTAGAATTTTATACATTTCTATGAGATCTCCCCTCACTCTTCTGAACTCCAGCGAATGTAATCCTAACCAACTCAATCTCTCCTCATACGTCAGTTCTGCCATCCCAGGAATCAGTCTGGTAAACCTTCGCTGCACTCCCTCTATAGCAAGAACATCCTTCCTCAGATAAGGAAACCAAAATCACACACAATATTCCAGGTGTGGCCTCACCAAGGCCCTGTATAATTGCAACAAGACACCCTGCTCCTGTACTCAAACCCTCTCGCTATGAAGACCAATATACCATTTGCCTTAAATAAAAACAAGAAATGCTGGAACCACTCAGCAGGTCTGGCTGCATCTGTGGAAAGAGAAGCAGAGTTAATGTTCCGGGTCAGTGACCCTTCTTCGGAACTAGGTTCTTTCCACAGATGATGCCAGACCTGCTGAGTGGTTCCAGCATTTCTTGTTTTTATTTCAGATTTCCAGCATCCGCAGTATTTTGCTTTTATTATACCATTTGCCTTTGTTACCACCCGTTGCATCTGCATGCTTACCTTCAACGACTTGTGTACGAGAACACCCAGGTCTCGTTGCATATCCCCCTCTCTCAGTTTATAGCCGTTCAGATAATAATCTGCCTTCCTGTTTTTGCTACCAAAGTGGATAACCTCACATTTATCCACATTATACTGCATCTACCATGCATTTGCCCACTCACTCAACTTGTCCAAATCACCCTGAAGCCTCTCTGCATCCTCCTCACCAACTCACCCTCCCACCGACAGTTTTGTGTCATCTGCAAATTTGGAGATATTACATTTAGTTCCCTCATCTAAATCATTAATATATATTGTGAATAGCTGGGGTCCTAGCACCCAAACCTGCAGTACCCCACTAGTCACTGCCTGCCATTCGGAAAAAGACCCGTTTATTCCTACTTTTTGTTTCCTGTCTGCCAAACAATTTTCTATCCATCGGAATACACTACCCCCAATCCCATGCGCTTTAATTTTACACACTAATCTCTTATGTGGGACTTTGTCGAAAGCCTTCTGAAAGTCCAAATAAACCACATCCACTAGCTGTCCCTCATCAACGTTACTAGTTATATCTTTGAAGAATTCTAGTCAATTTGTCAAGCATGATTTCCCTTTCGTAAATCCATGCTGACTCTGTCCGATTCTACCACTGTTCTCTAAGTGCTCTGCTATAAAATGTTTGATAATAGACTCTAGAATTTTCCCCACTACTGATATCAGGCTGACTGGTCTATAATTCCCTGTTTTCTCTCTACCTCCCTTTTTAAATAGTGGGATTACATTGGCATTACATTACATCCAATCTGTAGGAACTGTTCCAGAGTCTACAGAATCTTGGAAGATGACTACCAATGCAACCACTATTTCTAGGGCCACTTCCTTAAGTACTCTGGGATGTAGATGATCAGGCCCTGGGGATTTATCGGCCTTCAATCCAATCAATTTCCCCTACACCATTTCTCTACTCATACTGATTTCCTTCAGTTCCTCCCTCTCACTAAACCCTGTGTTCCCCAACATTTCTAGTATGATATTTGTGTCCTCCTTTGTGAAGACAGAACCAAAGTATGCATTTAGTTGGTCAGCCATTTCTTTGTTCCCCATAATAAATTCTCATTCGCATCTTCATAAGTTTAATCAGGCTCGTCAGACATGACCTCCCCTTTATGAATCCATGCTGGCTCTCTCTGATCAGCTGAAAATTTCCAAGGTGCTCAGCTATCCTATCCTTAATTATAAACTCTAGTAATTTCCCAACAACAACTGTTAGGCTAACTGGTTTGTAATTCCCTGGTTTTCCTCTCTCACCACATGAGCAGTTTTCAATCTAAAGGAAGAGTTCCTGAGTCAAGAGAACTTTGGAAGATTACAGTTACTGCATCTGCAATGTTCTCACTCATTCCTTTTAAAACCCGGAATGGAAACCATCTGGTCCTGGAGATATGCCACTCTTTAGTGCCATTATTTTCTTCATTACTGTTGTTTTGTTTACATTAATTTTGGGTGAGATCCTGTCCCTGATTCAATATTAGTGGCCTTAGGATGTCCGGCATGGCGACCTCTTCCTCAACTGTAAACACTGCACTAAGCAATTATTAAAAATGTTGGCCATTTCCTTATTTTCATTGTCAATATCACCATTATCAGTTGTCATGAGGCCCACATTGCTCCTGACCACCCTATTTTTCCCCTCATATAATTGCAAAAATTGTGTGCACTGATTTTAATATCCCTTGCATACTTTTCATACTCTCTTTTTCTAGCTTGTCCTGTTTTGTTACTCTTTGCTGTTCTTTCTATCTTTCCTATTTGCCAAGATCCGTGCTACTTTTTGCATTTTTGTATGCTTTATCTTTTAGTTTTATGTTGTCTCTTATCTGTTTAGTCGTCCATGGCTTTTGTTTTTAATCCAGTAGAGCTCTTGCCCTTTAGGTGGTATAAACTGATTCTGTAACAATTCATTTTTGAACAACCTGCAATTATTTTCTGTCATTCTATCCATTAACAGATTTGTCCAGTTTACTGTTGATAGTCTCTGTCTCGTCGCATTGAAGTCAGCCTTACCTAAATCTAGAATCTTTGTAGCTTTTTCACATATCCCCCTTTCAAACATTGATTTTTTTTGTCAAAAGTCTTGCATTTAAATTGGGCTTTAACAAAAAATATACAGCCAAATAGGACAAGTCTTGGTACAGGCAAAAACAACACCAGAAAATGCTTGGAAAATTCAGCAGATCAGGCAGCATCTGTGAAGAGAGAAACAAAGTTAATGTTTCAATTTGATCACCTTTTGTCAGAATGAGAAAAGGTTGGAGATGTAACAGATCTTAAGCAAGTACAGAGGCAGAGAAAGGGGGGGGGGGGTGGTGATGGGAAGTGGGGAAAGAACATAAAAGGAATGTCTGTGATCGGGTGGAAGTCAGGAAAGATTAAATGACAAAAGGGATGAAGGTACAAAGCAAAAGGAGATCACAACGTCTGCACCCATTTTTTCTGATGGCAACTGTTGGTGATGATGCTGCTATTCCCATTTATACATCCTATAGACCCATCTTGTATCTTTACTTGTTCCACTATCTTCATCTTTTGCCTTGCACCATCATCGCTTGTGTCATTTAGGCTCTGCTGCCTTCCACCCTATCACAGACTTTTCCCTTCTGTTCTCCCTCCCCCTTTCCCTGCATCTGTACTTGTTTAAAACGTGTTCCATCGCTAACCTCTTCCAGTTCTGAGAGAAGGGTCATCAATCTGAAACATTGGGCTGGATTTTACCAGCCCCCCGACATCAGGGGTCGTGGCAAGGTAGCCTGGAAAATACTTCCGGGAGAGGCCCGCCACGGGCCTCGACGCCGGGAAGGCCCCGCCCCATTTTACCAGTGGTGGCGAGGCCTTGTGGCAGCCTCCCACCACTCGACGAAGGAACCTTAAATAGTCAAATAAATGTTAATGAATGAATAATCACTTATCTTGTCCCAATGGCCGATATTCTGGCTGGATGCCAGAGTTCCTGTGCCTTCAGATCTCCGTTTGGAGATCCAAGGCATAACACTGGCGGGGAGGGGGGAGGAGTAAAGCTTTCAGGGCGGGAGTGGGGAAAACTGTTCCTATTGATTGTGGGGATGGTAGGAAGGCGTTGATGATCAAAGTTTATGAAGTTTGGGGGGGAAAGTTTGGGATCGCGAAATGTTTTTTGGGGGGGAGCGAGGGGGCAGTTTACATATTGATTACTCATAGGGGGTGAGAGAGGGGATTCAAAGTGCAATTAAAAGTTTAATTTTATTTTTTTGGAGAGCAGGACTTTCAAAAAATTTAAATCTCACTGAAGGGCTAGAAGCCCTTTAAAAACGGCGCCGGCGCCTGCATGATGACACCGAATGCCATTGCCGGGGATGGTGTGTCCAACCCCTCTACATCATTGGGGGCAGTCGTTCCGCCCTCCCCCTCCACATTAATGAGCCCACATGAGAAATATCGTGGCGGCTCCACGGCGCATATCTTGTGCGTGCACCGCAGCAAGCTTTGAAAATTCAGCCGGTAAACTGTTTCTTTCTCCTTGGATGCTGCCTGACCTGAAGAGAATTTTCGCATTTTCTGTTCTTATTTCAGATTTCCATCATCTGAAGTATTTTACATTTGTCTTGGTAGGGGCAGGATTGAGATTGGCACTGGAAATTGAATTACACTAGAAAAGGATGGACACAGTCCGCCCATGGCAACATAATAGAAGAAACATGGGGTGACAACTGAAAGTTCAACCATCAATCTCCTGGGTACAATTAAGAAACAATATTAGGCAAATAGGAAGAATGCCCCATTCACGGGTTGTAAAGCAAGATTTGCGATAGTTCGACTACCAATATGTACAATTCATTAATTTTCTTAGTGTGACGAAGACCAACAAAAAGCCTCGAGTGAAAGTTCACAGAAACAAACATTCAGGCTGATAAGGTTCCACTATACATGCTTCCACAATGTTATCTCTTACAAAGATGGATGGTAATGATGAGATGATGAGTCAGAGAGAGAGTATGTGAACAGAGGTTTTGAAAATACATTAAAAGTATTGAAGATATTTATGGGGAGGGTGTGGGGAACACAGTAGCTCGAGGAAAACCAGCAAGGCAGGGACACAGAGTTTCTGCTGAATTTAATAGCAAGACCTCAGTAGAAGCTTTTTCTTGTTTCCTGTCCAGCTGCCAACCAGCCAAATTGACAGGCTTGCCAGCTGTCAGGGTGGGGGAACCAACGGCAGGAGGGAACCCTGGGCAGGTCGCAGATCGGGGCAGGGAGGGGCACACAGAGGAGGTCATAAATCATGACAGGGGCTATAGAGAGGCAATATTTGGCAAAAGTGAGGACGAAGGCTTCCTCCACTGACCTCCTCCTGCCAATCATAGCTTGGGGTGGAGGAGGGGGGTGGAGGTGCTGATAATTATATCCAAGCTTTTTAAAAATTTTTAAATTGAGAAACCTAGGTGTCGACTAAGAACAGCAGTACACGATACCACCAAGGCTGAAAACAGTAGGTAAACAAATCAAGAACTCACAGGTTAGTTGTAAGCTTTTAACACCCAGTATTTCTTGGAAGCAAGCAGTATTACTGCAACTAATTCTTGGAACTTCGTCTAAGCTGGCCATTTTTTAAATTCATTCACGGGATGTGGGCATCACTGGTAAGGAGCATTTATTGCATATCCCTAATTGCCCTGGAGAAGGTGGTCATGAGCCACCTACTTGAACTGCTACAGCTTGTGTGGTATAAGTACACCCACAGTGCTGTCGGGGACAGAATCCC
This sequence comes from Heterodontus francisci, assembly GCF_036365525.1. NCBI lineage: Eukaryota > Metazoa > Chordata > Chondrichthyes > Heterodontiformes > Heterodontidae > Heterodontus > Heterodontus francisci. Next base: position 70,234,939 of record NC_090380.1, read on the forward strand.
AGGATTTTGACCCAGTGAACAGTAAAGGAGTGGTGATATATTTTGAAGTCAGGATGGTGAGTGATTTAGAGGGGAACTTGCTGTTCCCATGCGTCTGTTGCCCTTGTTCTTCTAGGTGGTAGAGGTTATGGACTTGGAAGTGCTGTTGAACGAGCCTTGGTGAGTTGCTGCAGTGCATCTTGTAGATGGTACACACTGCTGCCACTGTGCTTCAGTGGTGGAGAGAGTGAATGTTTAAGGTGGTGGATGAGGTGCTAATCAAATAGCCTGTTTCATCCTGGGTGATGTCGAGCTTCTTGAGTGTTGCTGCAGCTGCACTCATCCAGGCCAGTGGGGAGTATCCCATCACACCCCTGACTTGTGCCTTGTAGATGGTGGATAGGCTTTGGGGAGTCAGGAGTTAAGTTACTTGCTGCCGAATTCCCAGCCGCTGACCTACTCCTGTAGTCACAGTATTTATGTGGCTGGTCCAGTTCTTCTTCTTTGGCCTCTTTGTCTCGGGAGACAATGGGTAAGCGCCTGGAGGTGGTCAGTGGTTTGTGCAGCAGCGCCTGGAGTGACTATAAAGGCCAATACTAGAGTGACAGACTCTTCCAAAGGTGTTGCAGAAAAAATTGGTTGTCAGGGCTGTTACACAGTTGGCTGAATGTGTGTGGCTGGTCCAGTTAAGTCAATGGTAATCCCCCAGGATGTTGATGGCAGGTGATCCAGCAATGGTAATGTCGTTGAGTGTCAAAGGGAGATAGTTAGTTTCTCTCTTGCTGGAGATGGTCATTGACTGGCATTTGCATGGCACAAATGTTAGTTGCCACATCAGCCCAAGCCTGAATGGTATCCAGGTCCTACTGCTCCATCGTTGAATGCATTTAAGGCTGTAATGGACAGGTTTTTGGTCTCTCAAGCGATATGGGAGCGAGCAGGAAAGTGGAGTTGAAGCTCAAAATCAGCTATCTTCCTATTCAATGGCGAAGCAGGCTCGACTGGCCATTTGGTTTACTCCTGCTCCTACCTCTTATGTTCTTATGCATGATGGCACTGACTGCTTCTTTATCTGAAGAGTTACAAATGGTACTGAACACCATCAGCGAGCACCCCCACTTCTGACCTTATGATGGAGGGAAAGTCATCGATGAAGCAGCTGAAGATGGTTGGGCCTATGAAACTGCCCTAAGGCGATGTCCTGGGGCCAAGATGATTGGCCTCAAACAAGCACAACCATCTTCTTTTGCACCAGGTATGACTCCTGATTGCCATGGACATCAAATTTACTATGGCTCTTTGAAGTGGTTTACTGAATGAGCTGTCGAGGTGGGGTGGCAGAGGTACATACTGATACTGATCAAGGAAGTTTAGTTTAGTTTAGAGATACAGCACTTAAACAGGCCCTTCGGCCCACCGAGTCTGTGCCGACCATCAACCACCCATTTATACTAATCCTACACTAATTCCATATTCCTACCACACCCCACCTGTCCCTATATTTCCCTACCACCTACCTATACTAGGGGCAATTTATAATGGCCAATTAACCTATCAACCAGCAAGTCTTTGGCATGTGGGAGGAAACCGGAGCACCCGGAGGAAACCCACGCAGACACAGGGAGAACTTGCAAACTCCACACAGGCAGTACCCAGAATTGAACCTGGGTCGCTGGAGCTGTGAGGCTGCGGTGCTAACCACTGCGCCACTGTGCTGCCCAGGTAGCTGCTGCATTAACGGGTTGAGTCAGGCAATATGTGGCAGTGTGGAGCAGCTCTGCCCATACATAGTTTGTAGCTGATAGCACCCTTTTTGGTTACCATGATGATGGCAGAGACATCCTGCCAGATTGAAAAACAGCACAAAGGAAAAGGAGAGTAGCAGGGTCATTTGAGACCTTAGGAGGTGGTCGTCCTTGCCCTTTTGCGAGTTGCCCCAGGCGAAGGTCCCATGCTCAGGGTTATGAGTCACGGCCAACGGCAGAACCAGCAAATTTTCAGTGGTGATAGTGGAAGAGCTAGAACCTCGAGGGACAACGGCTGCTTACAGGCGGAGGATCCTTCGAGAACAGGATTGGTGTTTCCTTTAAAGCACACGAGGAAGGCAATCGAAACCAACTGATGTACTTTTCCTCAAGTCATATTGCTCATTTCTCATGGAAGTTCAAAAATGGGAGGCTCTTACAAGCAACTCAAGAGAAAAGCACAGGACAGTGAGGCCTGGAGAAATGAGCAGAGGACCTGCTCTTGGGAAAATCACCACTACTCCTTGATCTCACACATGGTCAAATGCTGCCGTGATGTCAAGGGCTGTAGGTGGTAACCAGCAGGAGGAGTCCTTGCCGATGGTTGACCTGATGCTATGAGACATCATGGGATCTGGAGTCAATGTTGAGCGTCCCAAGGTCACTCCTCCCAACTGTATACTACTGTGCTGCCACTTCTGGTTGGTCTGTCTTGCCACTGGGACAGGACATATCCAGAGATGTTGATGGAGTCGCATCGAATATTGGCTGTAAGGTATGATTTCGTGAGTATGACTATGTCAGGCTGTTGCTTGGCTAGTCTGTGGGACCGCTCTCTCAATTTTAGCACAAGTCCTCAGATATTAGGGAGGAGGACCTGCAGGGTTAACTGCGTACCTTTGTTGTTTCAGATGCTTAGGTCGATGCTAGGTGGTCTGTTCCATAATATTTTTATTTCACTTTTCCATAGTAGTTTGATACATGAGTGGCTTGCTAGGTCATTTCAGAGAGCAATTAAGAATCAAGCATGTTTCTGTGGGTCTGGAGTCAAATGTAGGCCAGGCTGGATAAGGACAGCAGATTTCCTTTCCTAAAGGACATTAGCGAATCAGATGGGTTTTTATGACAATTGTTATGACACGATCACTCAAGACAAAGCCCCCCAATCAAAAGATATGATTCTGATTGCGGTGGGGGCAACGCACCATCAATTCAGTCCCGTCACTCCACAGATCGCCGAACATATCACTTTAAACTTTCAAAATTAAAGAAAACCACTGCCGAATTGAACCATCTATTAACTCCCAAATGAGGTGAACCGAACCAGGTGTCATTAGATCAACAAATTAACGGTTTATTAGAAAAACTAAATTCTTAAACACGACTAAGATAAAAACAGCATTTAAAATAGAAAAAATTAGTATCCGTGCAGATTTACACCTCCCAATGAGCAATCCTGATTAAAGTCCACACGCAATCTTTCAAGGTCCGACGAGGAAAGGAAAACAGTCCGACATGCAAAGCTTACAACTTCTCTTTCTTCCAGCGATGACCACAGCAGATAAACAACTCGCAACCACTTTCAATAGAATCCATCTGGCTTTAGAATTTTGAGGAATAAACGATAGTCACAGTTGAAATCATTTTCCTTCAGCTTAAATTAACTCTCTGTTCAGTTCATGCTGGCCCAGCTGACTGCGTCTGTTAGAACAGTCTGTCTCAAATAAAAAGCCAGTTTAAAAGTCAATCGCAACATTGTATATCAATCCTCAATCTCAGAGTGGCTGTATCCAAGGCAACCAGGTTGCACCTTCTGAAGCTGGTTGGTTCCCTCTCTGTATGGTTGTATCCAATGGCAACCAAAATGCACCTTCTCGGTAACTCCTGAGGCTTGCTTGTTCTTAAAGCAGTACTGATCCTCTGCTGTCTTAAAGACACACAGCATATTCCCCCCCACCCCACAAAATACAGTATCAGGACACAATCCAGTGGTTTCAATATCACCATTACTGACACTAGCTTTTTGCTAGAGCTGTGCTACCAGCTTGAAGCCTCTGGATCTCATTATACCAGATCTAACTCTTGCTTTGAGTTCAAAGACCGTTCTTGTAAATTATTCTGAGTACCACACATCTGAAAAACATGTGTTCCATGGCGAATTAGGATGGACCATGAAACTTGTTAGCAAAATTAAAGCAACAGAGGCCACATGGATACAAAATTGGCCAAAAGGCAGAAAGCAAAAAGTAGTGGTGAACACCTGTTTTTCCAGACTGGAGGCAGGTATAAAGTGATGTTCGCCAGAGGTCAGTATTAGGACCACTGCTCTTTCTGATATATATTAACAACCTGAAGTTGGGTACAGAGGACATAATTTCAACGTTTGGATATAACAAGAAACTCGAAAATGTAGCAACCGAGGAAGATATCAAACTTTAGGAGGCCATGATGGATTGGGAAACGTTACTTAATAGGATGACGGTGGATAGGCAATGGCAAACATTTAAAGAGCGCATGGATGAACTGCAACAATTGTTTATCCTGTCTGGCACAGAAGTAAAACGGGAAAGGTAGTCAAACCATGGCTTACAAGGGAAATTACAGATAGCATTAGATCCAAGGAAGAGGCATATAAATTTGCCAGGAAAAACAACAGATCTGAGGATTGGGAGCAGTTTAGAATTCAGCAAAGGAGGACCAAGGGATTGATTAAGAAGGGGAAAATAGAGTACGAGAGCAAGCTTGCGGGGAACATAAAAACTGATTGTAAAGGTTTCTATAGATATGTGAAGAGAAAAAGATTGGTGAAGACAAATGTAGGTCCCCTACAGTCAGAAACAGGGGAATGTATTATGGGGAATAAAGAAATGGCTGACCAACTAAATGCATACTTTGGTTCTGTCTTCACAAAGGAGGACACAAATATACCAGAAATGTTGGGGAACACAGGGCTTAGTGAGAGAGGGGAACTGAAAGAAATCAGTATTCATAGAGAAATGGTGTTGGGGAAATTGATGGGATTGAAGGCCAATAAATCCCCAGGGCCTGATGGTATGCCTCCCAGAGTACTTACGGAAGTGGCCCTAGAAATAGTGGATGCATTGGTGGTCATCTTCCAAGATTCTATAGACTCTGCAACAGTTCCTACAGATTGGAGGGTAGCTAATGTAACCCCACTATTTAAAAAGGGAGGTAGAGAGAAAACAGGGAATTATAGACCAGTCAGCCTGACGTTGGTAGTGGGGAAAAGTCTACAGTCCATTATCAAAGATTTTATAGCAGAGCACTTAGAGGACAGTGGTAGAATCGGGCAGAGTCAGCATGGATTTACGAAAGGGAAATCATGCTTGACAAATCGACTAGAATTCTTCAAAGATGTAACTAGTAGAGTTGATGAGGGGGAGCCAGTGGATGTGGTTTATTTGGACTTTCAGAAGACTTTCGACAAAGTCCCACATAAGAGATTAGTGTGTAAAATTAAAGCACATGGGATTGGGGGTAGTGTATTGCGATGGGTAGAAAATTGGTTGGCAGACAGGAAACAAAGAGTAGGAATAAATGGGTCTTTTTCCAAATGGCAGGCAGTGACTAGTAGGGTACCGTAGGGATTGGTGCTAGGACCCCAGCTATTCACAATATATATCAATGATTTAGATGAGGGAACAAAATGTAATATCTCCAAATTTGCAGATGACACAAACCTGGGTGGGAGGGTGAGTTGTGAGGAGGATGCAGAGGCTACAGGGTGATTTGGACAAGTTGAGTGAGTGGGCTAAAGCATGGCAGATGCAGTATAATCTGGATAAATGTGAGGTTATCCACTTGGTAGCAAAAACAGGAAGGCAGATTATCTGAACGGCTATAAACTGAGAGAGGGGAATATGCATCAGCCGCTGAAGGTAAGCATGCAGGTGTAACAGGTAAAAAAGGGAAATGGTATGTTGGCCTTCATAGCGAGAGCAGGGGTGTCTTGCTGCAATTATACAGGGCCTTGGTGAGGCCACACCTGGAATATTGTGTGCAGTTTTGGTTTCCTTATCTGAGGAAGGATGTTCTTGCTATAGAGGGAGTGCAGCGAAGGTTTACCAGACTGATTCCTGGGATGGCAGAACTGACGTATGAGGAGAGATTGAGTTGGTTAGGATTATATTCGCTGGAGTTCAGAAGAGTGAGGGGAGATCTCATAGAAACTTATAAAATTCTAACACGGCTTGACAAGGTAGATGCAGGAAGGATGTTCCTGATGGTGGGGGAGTCCAGAACCAGGGGTCATAGTCTAAGGATACGGGGTAAACCTTTCAGGACTGAGATGAGGAGAAATTTCTTCAGCCAGAGAGTGGTGAGTCTGTGGAATTCACTACCACAGAAAGCAGTTGATGCCAAAACATTATATGTTTTCAAGAAGGAGTTAGATATAGCTCTTGGGTCTAAAGGGATCAAAGGGCATGGGGCGAAAGCGGGAACAGGCTACTGAGTTGGATGATCAGCCCTGATCATAATGAATGGCGGAGCAGGCTCGAAGGGCCGAATGGTCTACTCCTGCTCCTATTTTCTATGTTTCTAGGACATGGACTACTGAAATGAGCAGACACATTGCAGATGACATTTAACACATTAGTGTGAAATGATACATTCGAGTACGAAGATTAAAGAGAGGCAATATGAACTAAATAGTACAATTCTGAATGGGGTGCAGGAAGAGAGAGACCAGTGGATGCATATACACAAATCCTTGAGGGTGGCATAACATGTTGAGAAGGAGTTAGAAAAGCTTATGACTTTATTTAACGAGGAAGAGAGTACAAAAGCAATGAAGTGATCCTAAACCTTTAAACTACCAGTTAGGCCTCAGCTGGATTAGCTTGTTCAATTCTGGGCATCAAACATAAGGAAAGATGTCAAGGCCTTTGACAGATTGCAGTACAGATTTACTAGAACTGGTTCTGATAAAAGGTCACAGACCTGAAACGTTAACTCTGTTTCTCTCTCCACCTGTCCTGCTGTGTTTTTCCAGCATTTTCTGTTTTTACTAGAATGGTACTAAGGACGAGGGACTTCAGTTACTGGAGAAGATGGAGTTGTTCTCCTTGGAGCAGAGAAGAGGAGGACAATTGTTAGGAGTGTTCAAAATCATGAATGGTTTTTAATAACCAGGGAGACAATAGCAGTGTGTACCATCTACAAGATGCACTGCAGCAGCAACTCGCCAAGGCTCCATCGGCAGCACTTTCCAAACCCGCGACCTCTAACAACTAGAAAGACAAAGGCAGCAGACACATTGGAACACCACCACCTGCAAGTTCCCCATCCTGACTTGGAACTATATTGCCGTCCCTTCATTGTCGCTGGGTCAAAATCCTGGAACTCCCTCACCAACGGCACTGTGGGTGTACTTATACCACATGGACTGCAGCAGTTCAAGAAAGCGGCTCACCACCACCTTCTCAAGGGCAATTAGGGATGGGCAATAAATGCTGGCCAAGCCAGCGATGCTCATATTCCAAGAATGAATTTTTTAAAACGGTTTCCAGTAGGAGAAGCGTTGTTTACTAGAGGACACAGATTTACAGTGAAAAAGAAAGAATCAGAGGAAAAAAATTATGCAGCAAGTTATGATGATCTAGATTGTGAATTAGACAGTTCTACCAAATGAATTAGACAGTTCTACCAAAGAGCTGGCACAGGCTCAATGGGCCGAATGACCTCCTTCTGTGCTGTAACATTTTATGATTCTAATGGCTATTGTTTCCTCTATCTAAATCTCATAAATGGTTTGTCTTGTAAGCGAAAGGATCAGCAGACTGCCCAGGGCTACTCTCCTGGTGTTTTGAATCTGCAGCAGCCGCTTACTTCAGTATGCAATAACTGCATTTCTCCTAACATAAAAACATTTTTCACTATTCACTAAAACTAGCTCACCTGCTGTCCTTTTCTCCCCCGTTCTATGTCTTATTCTTATTAATTTTACCCTTTTCTTGTCAATGGAACCTTCATAAACCTTTACTAACTGAAAATATTTTACTGACTAGTTTTTGTTTCCTTCCTCCTGACTCCCACTGGAAAGACATACTTAAGCAGTTTTTCTATTAATTTTCAGGAGAATAAATTGCCCAATCAGAAATATCAACAAAAGGCAAGTAATTTTATGTGCACATTTTTGGACTCAGCTCAACTACAAGATAAAGTAAAACTTATGCTCAACCCTTATATGACTAAGCCAGTATTTCTTAAAGGATTTAAAGAGGCGCATTCATACTTAGAGCCTTTAAGGACTATTCACTAAATATACGTGTCTAGGAAAACTGTACAGTCTCTTGCTTACATCTGAATTATACTGTTAAACGTGGCAAGGATCAAAGATCCAGCTCAGTGCAATTTTCTTTTAACCTGCCCCCAATCCCTTACAATTAAAAAAACTTACTCGAGCTGCAGTTACAGCACATTCAGAACCATGTGCATTATTGCTGATGTTGTCAATCCCATAAAGTGCCCGGACATTGGCTTCACTTTCTTTCCTTTTTGAATCCGGAGATCCAATTAGCTTCTTCCAAGCAGATATAGCCTCATCTCCCAAAATTTCCAGTGCAACAGCAGGACCACAGGTTAAATACTGAAGAAGATCACTGAAATAAAGTAAGGAAATCCCATTATTCTGCATTCACATTCTCACAGTATAGTTATGTGTATCCAATTTAGTTTCAACAAAATAATCATTTAATGACAGCTTCAATATTCATTACAGAGGACACCGTATGCATTCTTATCAACTTCATGGAAAATTTTGGTGCTCTTCTTCCATTCTGACTGACGAAATGTATATGTACTACTTCATGACAAGTCCTAAGAATTTATTAAAATGTAAATTATATTTCTGTAAATTATGAATTCAAACAAACTGAATTTAAACAGCATATTTATAATATTTTATTCAATCACAATCATGCATTACAATGTCACTGCAAAATCACAGAATAATTGATGATAGATGTTGTTTAATTTATTTCTTTGCTTCCTTCCTGAATGCTGCCTTTTTCTGGCAATGATAATAATCCAGGAACTAGTCCCTTAAAGAAACATTTTGCTTGGCGTTCTGTGTAGAAGTCAATTGCCGCTCTCCCTCCAGAGATTGCTAATAAATAAATAATACAGGATACCCTTGGGCAATGTTGGCCACCTTCAGCTATAACTCAATTGAATCATGTCACTTAGCAAAAACTTTACTACAGTAAAATATTCCAAGCCGCTTCACAGGAGCATTATCAGACAAAATGTGACATCAAGCCACATAAGGAGATAGCAACATATGTGACAAGAGGCTTGGTCAAAGAGGAAGGTTTTAGAAAAAGACTGGCATTTATAAAACGTCTTTCATGACCACAGGTTGTCTCAAAGCACTTTACCGCCAATAAAGTACTTATGAAGTGGAGTCACTCTTGTAATGGTTAATCAATATAGAAGCAGGTTTCGTCTCCAAATAAAATCCTGATTCATGTCTTAATCATTTTAAAGCAGGAAATTAGTTCATGTTTGATTACCTGACAAGTGACTGAATATATGTAAAATGACTGCTTTCAGGATTTTTTAAAAATTTACTAACGTATTACCAGTGAACAAAAATATATGGGATGATAAGAATGTGAGACTTTGCACAGAATAGCGTTCTTGATGAGTAGGAGTTTCCATACCATTATGGAAAGATGGTAAGGGGTGTGGGTGATTCCCACTGTTCACCTCCCAACTGACCACAATCGTCTTTTGCTTAAAATGATGAGCTAGCCCGAGTGTTTTTTAGGGTCAAATAAACAGACAAATGACAGGTTTTCTCGTAGGTTAAACAAAAGATAACTTTTGTTTTTACATGTTTCCCGAAATGGTCACAACCTCACTCATGCACACATTCACTCTCACATGCCTACACAGGGATAGATAGAGAGGAAAAGGGTAAGAGGTTTAAAGTGAGGTAGGTGTTTGTGGTTCACAATAAACCTGTTGAATCTTCGAAGGAGGACAGTCTCTTTTAAAGGTGCAGGCCTGGGTGTTTATATTCTTGAACTTGTTGAGATGTTGCAGATTTCTGGTGGTTAAGACTTCAGACTGGAGGAGATGGTCACTTTACATTCTCTGCTGCAGCAAGGTGAAGAGTAGAATTAGTAGCAGGGCTCCTTCCTTGCCTGGCTGGACTTCTTTCCACAGCCACTGGCTAGACTGCTTTCTATGATGTTGTTTGATCTCTTCTCTCTGTCCAGAGGGCCGCCTTTTAAGATCTAAATCCATCACATTAGCATTTCTGTTAGTTGACACATGGTCTTCTTCCCTGGTGTGACCACACCTTGGACCAGGATGTGGAATCCATGGTTACCTACTGATGTCTGGAGGAGTAGCATTCTTTTCGGATGTGGCTACTTCACACCTTCTTTGTCTCAGTAAAGTCCATTCAATTCAGTCTTTTGATGGTTTCACACGTCTTAGTCTGGAATGTGTCCTTTTGAGACACTGAGGCAGTTTTTGAATACACAGGCCAGGTCATCTGACCTTCAGCAGCATTTTTAAACACATTGATTTTTCCTTTGAAAAAGTGCACAATTTCAAAGAGTCCACACTGAATAAAGTTCGTATCTTAAAAGTTAGAAATATGATGTGTCTTTACTGGGCATGACAATACAGTGGAACTGGAGATCTAGCGAGGAGAATATTCTTCAACAAAATAACACAGAAGATTAATGAAAGTAATGCAGTTGATGTGTATGATAAAGTACCGCATAACAGACTCAAAAACAAAATTGAAGGTCTTGTGATTAAATGGGCAGTAACACCATGGATAAGAAATTGGTCAAGAGACAGACAGTAGAGGTCAATGGCTGTTTATCAGACTGGGGAGAAGTCTACAGTGGCGTTCCCCCAGAAGTCATCATTAGAACCACCACTCTTTTTGATATGTAATGATAACCTGGACTGGAATATTTAGGGCACAATTTAAAATTTGTAAATGACATAGAACTTGGAAATGTAGTAAACAATAAGGACAGTAACAGACTCGAGGAGATCATAAAAAGAGTGACTGAATGGGTAGACACATGGCAGATGCAATTTAACACAGAGATGTGAAGTGAAGCATTTTGGTAGGAAGACTAAGGACAGGCAATATAAATCAAATGGTACAAATTTTGAAGGGGGTGCAAGAACAGAAAATTCTAGGGGGTTCACATACACAAACCTTCGAAGGTGGGAGGACAGGTTGAGAAGGCTGTTAAAAAAGCATACAGAATCTTTGGCTTTATAAGAGAGAGAGAGAGAGTGCTGACCTTTATAAAACACTGGTTAGGCCTCAGTTGAGTATTATGTCGAATTGAGGGCATTACAACTGAATAGGGATGTCAAGGCCTCGAAGATGCTGAGGAGAGTTACTAGATTGATTCTTAGGATGAGAGGATTGTCCTCTGAGGTGAGATGAAATTGATTTGGCCTATATTCCCTAGCGTTTAGAAGAATGAGGGTCATGCTTATTTGCAAAGTGGGTTGGACCAGATTTCTGATTGGTCTCCTTGGAGGACAAGCCACACCCAAAGTTTGCCTGGAGTCTGTAATTTAATTCCTGCCTGCTGTACAGTAATTAAATATTCACTACAATGTGTAATTTGATCTAGTCATTGTCAGACAGGCAAGCTGCTTCAGAGCTCACAGTGCTGCTATGATTGAACAGTATGAGGAAGGTGCAAATCATGTGAACAGTGATATGGTACAAGATGGAGCTGTAGTTAGCTTTGTGAAAATCCTCTGTTAGCTAGTGTTCTGCAATTGTAATTATAGTTGCCATTGGCTGGTAAAATAAAAGACTTTATACCTTAATTAGTGGGTTTTTTTAACTCTGGAGTTTTATCTTTCTTTTCCTGCTGGGAGTGATATAAATTCTTTAATTCAGAACGAAGGGACCAAGGTCAAGGCTATAATCTCAAGACAGAACCATTCATTACAATAGGAAATAGAAAACAAGAAATCCAAATACTTGACAGCCTTCATATATATGTACTTGAAGAGGACCAATTTGCTGCATTATGGGGAAAAAGCTGGGGTGTGGGACTAAACTGGACAGCTCTTTCAAAGAGCTGGCACACGTGTGACAGCCAAAAGGCCTCCTGCTGTGCTGCAATATTCTATGATTCACCATACACGTAGTCCTGTGTTGTAACTTCACTAGTTTGGCACTTCATTTGCAGGTACACCTGGTGCTGCTCTAGCATGCTCTTCCATACTCCTCATTACTCCAGGTAAAGGCCAGCTCGGGTCTGCAAACGAATCCCCGACCCGAGCCCAACAGAACCACATCCGACCTGAGCCTGACCCAGCCAGAGTCCTTTCATTTTTTCCCGCGCCCAACTCAACCATACTTCCATTTTTCACTTTGTTACTTATCTGCACAAGCTTAAAAAAAATTGTAACTAAACAACCTTTCTAGTCCAAAAAGTACATTAACATTGCAGCCACTTACCGGAGGTGGTGATAGAGTGCGTCTGGCCCGGCCCGACGTGAGCCTGAACGCAGGACCCGGAAGTGCGACCTGACCCGAACCCGACACATGTGGTCAGGTCCCGTCAGGTAGCCATGTTCTAACTCCACAGTTGGCCACCTAGCTTGTTGGCATCAATTTCAAGATCATGGCTAGGACTTTCTGCTTCTGTGCTTCCCAGCATGTGACTTTCCACCTGCTCATTTCAGCCCCTGATTTTTCGCCCATGGCTCAGGCATTGGATTATTGAGTCCACCATTAAGGGTTGAGGTGGTCTGAAACTTCCATCACCAGATGTGTCATACTGGAGCCACAACAACCTCAAAACAAAAGAGACATTCCTTTTCTTCTCCTCTCATCTCCTGCACCCACCCCCCACCCCATCCTTCACAAAGAGGCTAGCCATTATCTGTTATTACAGAATTCACAAATGTGGATCTGAAGCCTCTCTTGGTAGACAGCAAGAATCAGGAACGACTTAGAAATGGCCTGATAAACAGCACAATAAACCATTAAATTCATGAGTGTATTGTTGCTACTGTTCAAACTGCAGCATGAACAATACCATATCACCAGTTAAAAATGTGTAGATTCAGCAGCGGCTGCCTGTCTCCAGGCTCATCAAGGCAATGTAGCAGACTTGGGAACAAGGTATTTCAGCAGGTCCCACTTCAATCTGCTGGCTTCAGGGAAGGCAAGGCAGCTTTAGACTCCTGCCAAAGCACATCATTGTCGTTTCCATGCTTGTTACATTGTGTTGTCGAGTCTGGAGCCTGAATCCTGGCTCAGGAACAACGGGCTTCAGCAAGCCCCATTTCAGGCAGCAGGCAACAGGCTCCAGAATGGCAAGGCAGCTTGAGGCTCAGGCTGCAAACCTATGGAGTTCTTAACCACAGAGAGCTTTGGATGTTCAGCCATTGAATATTTTCAAGTCAGAGATCGACAGATTTTTGGATACTAAGGGAATCAAGGGGTATGAAAATAACCCAGGAAGGTGGAGCTGAGGTAGAAGACCAGCCATGATCTTACTGAATGGTGGAGTAGGCTGAAGGGGCCAAATGGCCCATTCTTGCTCCTATTTATGTTCTTATGAATAGTACCAGAAATTGTCCACTTTGGCAGGAATAATAAAAAAGAATCATATTATCTAAATGGGGAGAGATTGCAGAGCTCGGAGATGCAGAGGGATCTGGGTGTCCTAGTGCATGAATCACAAAAGTTTAGTATGCAGGTACAGCACATAATTAGGAAAACTAAGATTATCATTTATCGCAAGGGGAATTGAATACAAAAGGAGGGAGGTAATGCTTCAGCTATACAGGGCATTGGTGAGACCACATCAGGAGTACTGTGCACAGTACTGGTCTCCTTATTTAAGGAAGGATGTAAATATGTCAGAGGCAGTACAGAGAAGGTTTACTAGACTAATACCTGGAATGGCCGGGCTGTCTTACGAGGAAAGATTGGACAGGCTAGGCTTGTATCCGCTGGAATTTAGAAGCGTAAGAGGCGACTTGATTGAAACATAAGATTCTGAGGGGTCTTGACAGGGTGGATGTGAAAAGGATATTTCCCCTTGTGGGAGAATCTAGAACTAGGGGTCACTGTTTAAAAATAAGGGGTCGCCTATTTAAGACAGAGATGAGGAGAAATGTTTTCTCTCAGAGGGTTGTGAGTCTTTGGAATTCTCTTCCTCAAAAGGTGGTGGAAGTAGAGTCTTTGAATATTTTTAAGGCAGAGGTAGATAGATTCTTGATAAGCAAGGGGGTGGAAGGTTATCGGGGGTAGGTGGAAATCTGGAGTAATCAGTTCAGCCATGAACTTATTGAATGGCGGAGCAGGCTCGAAGGGCCGAGTGGCCTACTCCTGCTCCTATTTTGTATGTTCGTATGAGGGACTTGATTTGGGTTATGTGGAGAAGCTGGGTTGTCCTCCTTGAAGCAAAGGTGGTTATGGGGTTATTTGATATAGGTATTGAAAATTACGGAGGTTTTGAAAGCGTAGGTAGGGAGAAACAGTTTCCACTGGTAGGAGGATCAGTAACCAGAGGTCAGAGATTTAAATTAATTGACGGGGGAAGATTAGGAGAAATGCTTTACACAAAGTCGGTATGATCTGGAAAGCACTACCTGAAATTGTGGTGGAAGCAGATTCTAAAAGGAGATTGGCTAAGTACTTGGAAAGGAGAAATCTGCAGGGCTATGTGAAAAGGGCAGTGGAGTGGGACTAATTGGATACCTCTTTCAAAGAGCTGGCATGGAGACGACAGGTCTAATGACTTCCTTTGTGCTGTATGATTCTATGAAGTCTATCGTTCCCTAAGCAGCTGTATACAAAATGGTACTGTCAATGCCAGTGGCATGAATACACAACTAAATACGCAGTGACTACACTTTCCAGTAAAGCTAACTTGATAGCTATGTGTACACAGTGCAGATCTTAGTACATTAATCTAATTGATAAACAATGTAATAGTGCAAAATATATTTGACTTCATGAAAATAACTTGCTTCAGCTTTGTTATGTAATTGCTAACCAAAATTTTGAAGTGAGATGTAGAATGTTAAGTATGAAACAATTGCCAGAGATTAGGCATCGATGAATGCCAGATGCCACTAAGTTGTAGATGATTTTGTGTTGTATTCCCTCATTTTGGCAGTTAGGACTTCTTTGCGACATTAATAAAAAGGGTAAATTTGTTGGGGATATAAAGATTATGATACAAAAAGGCATTATATGCAGGGGAAATAGCATTCCTCACTCACCTCCTCACTATTTTGGTGAGGATGTTTTGAATAGATTTTTAGTGTTTATATTTAAATTCTCAATAAGTGAGGAGAGGGGTTAGGAATAATTAGTTCAGGGAATTGTTCTTATTTATCCAGTTGTGGCCAGAGAATCACCTGCAATGGTTTCTCTTGCCACTCCATACTATTATCACTGGAGTCCCTGGAGGATCTATCCTTGACCCCCTCTAATTGCCACATGTATACTAATTGACACGCAGCTCTAGCTCATCACCACCCCTCTCCACCACTCTATTGTCTAATTTGTCTCATTGCTTGTCCAATATCCAGTAGTGGATGAGCATAAATTTCGTCCAACTAAATATTGAGAAGACCAATGCCATTGTCTTCAGTTCCCATCTCTTCCCTAGCCACCAAATCCAGCCATCTCACTGCAAACTGGCTGAGGCTGCTCACAACCTTGGTATCGTATTTGACACCAATGAGAGTTTCTAACCTTATATCTGCTTCATCAACAAGACTAGCTGTTTCCACATCCTTAACATCGCCACAACTGCCCCTGCCTCAGCTCATCTGCTGATGAAACCCTCAGTATTATAAACTCTGGACTTTGTAGTATGATTATGTTTTCAAAAAATGTGATTTTTAATGTAGTGCAAGAAGGATTCAGAGAAGACATGTGACCTCACACCAACTCTACCTAGAGACAAGACACAGATCCTGGTTACCATGCGAACAAGGATCCCAGATCAAAGACCCTTTTGAAAGCAGAATGCAAGATTGCAGCACCTGAAGAACAATGGGTTTCTCTCTGCCAGACACTCAGATCATAAACTGGGAGCCAGGGGCTCTGAAGTGCCACTCGAGTTGAGATTTTTAATACCTGGAAACAAAGGAAGGCCCGGGTGGTTCTGTTGTGGCCAGACTTGTGGACTGCGCATATTGAAAAAGGCAAATGATTATTGACTTTTGATTCTGGATAAATTCAACAGGCTTTCAGAAGTCTGGAGGCTGTAAGGAAGACTGGAAGACAAAGACTAGTCGGGGCAGCCTCAGAAGACAGGGAGACAAAACATCAGCTCTCAGAACACTGATACAGTGGAAGGCTGCTAAGACTTGAACCCAATACGGAAGCTGAGTTTTGTGGAGGGAAAAAAAGACCAACAGGGTAACCTTATTCATGGAAGTTCAGGTCAAAAGTGCTCGAAAGAAGTGAGCAAAGAGAACATTTACTCTGAGAAGGACTGGAAAATCCAACCCATTGCACTGGGAGGACTTTGGTACTTTTAACTGCAAAAGATACTGCTTCAATGAGGACATTGTGTCATGTATAAATGTGGTGTTTAGTAAGTTTAACAGTTCTCTGTAATTTAGTTTATCAGCTACTTACAAAGTACTGTTCAGTTAATGTTGATTTTTAGTTTAGTTGTTATAGTAAAAATCTTAAAATATGAAATCTGGTCATGTACTTCTTTAAATTGGTCTGCAGAGTTCATATCTCGTGTTTTAATGTTAACAGTTTCACTGAGGTTGTAACATCATCCAAGCCTTTATCTCTAGACTTGATTATTCCAATTCTTTCCAGGCCATCCTCCCATCTTCCACCCTAATTAAACTGGAGTTCTTCCAAAATTCTGCCACCTGTATTCTAACTCACAGCCAAATCCCATTCATCCATCACCCGATGCTCACTGACCAACATTTGCTCCTCATTAAACAAAAGCTCAATTTTAAAATTCTTGTCCTTGATTTCAAATCCCTCCGGCCTTGCCCCTCCCCATCTCTAACCACCAATAAGCCTTTGAGATCTCTGCACTCCTCCAATTCTACCCTCTTACACATCCTCGATTTAAAGCACTCCACCATTAGTGGCCGTGCTTTCAGCTACCTTGGCCGGAAACTCTGGAGTTCTTTCCCTAAAACCTCTCCACCTATACAGCTCCCTCTCCCCCTCTAAGATACTTCTCAAAACGTGCCTTTTTACCAAATTTTTGGACATCTCTCCTGATGGTTCATATGGCTCTGTGTTAAATGCTTGTTCAATAATGTTCTTGTAAAGCAACTTGGATATTTTGCTACATTAAAGGTACCTGCCAAGAATGAGGCACATATCATGAGGCACATAGGGCGGCACAGTAGCGCAGTGGTTAGCACCACAGCCTCACAGCTCCAGCAACCCGGGTTCAATTCTGGGTACTGCCCGTGTGGAGTTTGCAAGTTCTCCCTGTGTCTGCGTGGGTTTCCTCCCGGTGCTCTGGTTTCCTCCCACAGCCAAAAGACTTGCAGGTTGATAGGTAAATTGGCCATTATATATTGCCCCTAGTATAGGTAGGTGGTAGGGGAATATAGGGACAGGTGAGGATGTGGTAGGAATATGGGATTAGTGTAGGATTAGTCTAAATGGCTGGTTAATGGTTGGCACAGATTCGGTGGGCCGAAGGGCCTGTTTCAGTGCTGTATCTCTAAATCTAAATCAAATCTAAATCTAAAATCATTTCGCCACATGCATCATTTTAAGTTTTAATGTTCGACTATCATAAGGAATTGCCAGGCCCCTCGCTGGAAAGACCTTTTTTGCATACCAGCAGACAGTGTTGGAACAAAGGAACGAGTCCCTGCTTCCCCAATACACAGAAGACCAGGTCAGGACCAGTTTAGTCACATGACTAACTGGCAGTTGGAGTTTTTTGAATTTGAACTTGCCACAGACTTTTTAAACTCAGAAAGCCGTTTGCTCCTGGACTGAGAACATCCTGCCAGCTTCAGAAACCATTGAAGACATACGAACCCCAAGAGAGAAAAGTCTCCTACAGTGAACAAGGTTTAAGAAAATACTGGGCCCCAACGAAAAGCAAGGAGCTTGAAGCACATAACAAGACACTCTTTTGATATTGCCTCAAACCTCTCTATTTTTTCTTCTGCACTTCTCTGTCTCCAATTGCAAATGTGTATCACATATGCATGCGGCGTGTATCCGCACGGGTTAACCGAATTAGAGTTTAAGTTTTAATAAATTTCACTTTTTTTCTTTAAACCTGAGAAAACCTGGTTGTGCTCATTTCTTTGCCTTATAACTGGAAAGCAGTGAACAAGAATTCACTGAGGAGGAGCTCAAAACTTACTGTGTTTAAAATTAAAACCCTGTTACAATAAGACCAGGTGAAGGCTGAAAGAGACCACTAGACATCTTTCCCACCTAGTCGTAACAGAAATTTGGGTGCTAGCGTCTGGAATTTTACCCACAGACAATCAAGAAATTGGAAGTGGGAAGCCAAATTATTCCCAATCAAAAAAAAATCAAAACAGCAAGATTAATACAGGTTTTCTTGTGGTTGTGTGTGATTGAATATTAACATGTCTGCAACTGAATCGTTTAGTTCTCCAAGCCAGGGTGAAGTAACTTGA